>NC_045967.1:35468226-35798226 GCF_010909765.2 Amblyraja radiata
TAACTACTTACAATCGTTGCACTTTTGTAACATGTGATTGTACTCATTTTAGCCGATTTGACTGGATAGCATGCAGAACAAGCTTTCAATATATTGGTACACGTTACAATATTAAATAGAACTAACTAAAAAACCATTGACAGCCCATTTATTCACATCAGACGTCGACGTGTGACATGCATTCTGTGCGTAACACTTCCGTGTGCCAATTTTTAGTCAAATCATGTTTATTCTTCACATTAGCATTGAAGAAAATTGCTGTAAATAGTAAATATTACAAAAAAATGTATTTGTCTTTTCACGAGGCTGAAATATTTCTTGGGGTTAAATCTAAACCAAAAGATTTGTTGTAATCCAAATTAAATACAATTATTGCATGATATTCACAATAGGTGGCCGCCATTACAGGTTTTAATAATTACATCTTAAAATACCATAAAACCACCAAATATGTTGACTCCCTCATTAATATCCATAGTATTTGCATTTGTTACTTCGATGAATAGTTTGTCTCCTTGTTGCAGTTCAAAGAGGGCTCCTTGAAAACTTGTGTATATATCAAATCTGGCCTCTTGACCAACATTTAGTGAAAATAGCTTTAGTTAAAAGAATATCCATTATATACATGGACATCTTATAAAGGTATTGGATAAATAATTTGTAATGTTGATCCTGGATGTCCAGTTTGCGTACATGCTGGAAATGAACCTGGGGGTATATGTAGTAGATGCCATCCTTGGGAATGGTGATTCCTATATGGTGTACTTCATGGCACCCTGGTGAACGTAAATCCTTTATATCTTTCCAATAGAGTATATCATGACCGTCTGTATGATATTAATATAATGTGGGGCTGTCAAAATAAAAAGGTACACAGAGTTAAAAATCAAATTTTATTTCAATATGTCGGAAACGGCATATCTTGAAGAAATGCGAGTCCTCCTAGCAGGGTAAAGCAGACCAATTCTTAGTGATTTGGTCTCCTTTTATCGACTTCTTACAAGCATATGGTGCAACACAACCATAGAAATCAAATGTTTCAGAATCAGGTGACGGGTGGCCAAGAACATTAAATAGGTATATCGCTTTCAATCTCTTTTATTTCTACTTCGTTTCTTTCTCTTTCTCTTTTTACTTCTTCTTTTCTATCTCTCTCTCTTTTCGCGTACTTCTTTCTTCTTTCGAGCTATCTTACTATTTCACGCACCACTGTATAATCTCTCTTTTTCTACTCGTTTCTTCCTTACTCCTGTTTTATTATTAAATTAAAAATAAGAAGTTGTATATGAAATGTAATATGTCAATAAGTATTAGGTACTGTGGTACCACATTATTGTACTTACTTCTAACAAACATTTTTTTTTAAAAGAGTTAAAATCAAGATATTTCTCATACCAAGTCAGAAGAACCATTCTTGAAAGGACAAAACTGTTTGTACCATATTAAGTTAATGGCTAGACTTTGCTCTGATACGTGATGAAAATGAGTCTACCATTCACTCCTGGACATTTGCCCACAGATTTTTATAGGTGTGTCAGAGGGGACTTCCAGCTATCTGTCAACGTATATAATTGCCGGGGTGTACAAGTATTTTTTCAGGGTAAGAAAATGTTGTTCCTCAAAAGATCAAACTGCGGAATTCACACAAAATGCAATCCAATAAGTTTAAAACAAGAAATTTTAAAAATCACATTTTAACCACTGTAAAGATAGAGATAGGGTGGAGAGACTAAAAGAAAGGGGAAATTGCAGCGATAATATTCTCAGGAATAAGACTACATAAAACGTACATTTCAAGGCCCGATGAGGTATTGCAGCAGAAATTCAAACATAATCTCTGTGCTATGACTCAGTGCCAAGAACAAAACTGACATCCTGTTAATTTAAATAGAATTTAACAAAAGCTGTGCCTTAGATTTTACTTGTTAATAAAGACATTCAAGTAACACCACTTCACATGAAAATAACCATTGGAAATGCACAGACATTTGGATGTTAAATCTCAACTTAAGTTTTCACGATAGCCATAGCTTCTCCATCAGACTTTTGCATGATGCCCAAATTGGTGATTTTGTGTAGATTTTATCCGTAAGTACTGCAATATTATGACTAATGGAAGAAAATGCGATTCACTGTTAACAACCCTGGATTTCGGCACCTGAATATGGGCATCAGAGGTTTATAATAGTTTTGCCTTTTAAAAGTGGCAAAAGTGATAGAAAATTCTGTGCGATATTTATTCTTCCCAAATCTATGGGTGTATTCTTTTTAAAATATAATCTCTAATAGAAATATATCGAGGTTACAATACTGAAATGTACCAAGCAATTCAACATGTCTGTGCCAGTGTCTACCCATAATTTCCATCCTGTTTCGATTTTATTGTCTTCTTTGCATTGTAAGCACTGTGGAATGTGGGGACTGATTAAGAGGAATCGTTATAAATATTTTGCATTCCAGAAAGTCCATTTCTATTTTTAATTGTTACAGAAATGCAATGAACTAGAAAAGCATGACAGACAAATTACTTTTTATAACGTGCCTAGTTCCTAGGCCTCTAGTAAAAAAATGCTATGGGAAGATAACTTGGCAACATTTGTTAGAATGTATGGAGGGATTGCTTTGTTCTTGGCTATCTGGAAAATTCTCTACAGAGCTGTAAAGCTAAACTAATCACAAGTATTGAATTCTAGGTCAAATCCATATATCAACAAGGCCACAAGACATAAATCTGTATGGAGCTTCTTGGTGTAATCCACTGGGGAGATATATTTTATTGTGGCAGATCAATTGGACATAGATGCCACAAGCACCACATGTTTAGCTCAGCAAAATGGAGTGAAATCCAATTTATTAGGCAAACCTTTCTTACTGCAGTTGTTCTTGTGCTTTGTGAAATTATCAATGTAACCTCAATGATTTACCAAACCCAGGAACGTTTTGTAACGTTGGCTCACTCTAAAAATGATGCACCAAACAACTCGTTGCCGCCAGACAAATATAAAAAAGAGCATATTTTTTTTAAATGGAAAGCATTCTTTACCATAACTTGGAGGTTTGTTCTGGTGCTGTGCAATTAAATGGATAGCTGGTTTTCCAGGACTCACGAATGTTGCATTTTGTGCTGAAATAAAAATGATTGTGTACTTTCATTTATCTTTACAAAAAAAACTGAATCTACAATACAGTGACTCTTCTCATTTATTTTCAACTCAGTATCCTCAACTGTGATTCTCCTTTGCACATAAGGTGGGAAGAGTACAGGGAAGATTTCCGAGGATGTTGCCAAGACTATAGGGCCTGAACTATAGGGAGAGGTTCGGTAGGCTAGGAAATTCTTCCTTGAAGTGCAGGAGATCGAGGAGTGATCTTACAGAGTTTGTAAAATCTTGAGGGGGCATAGCACAGGGTGATTGCACACAGCCTTTTTAGCAGGGTAGGGAAATCAAGAACAAAAAGGCATAGGTTTAAGGTGAGAGGGGAAAGATTTAATCAGAACATGAGAGACAACATTTGCACACAAAAGTTGGTGAGTATATGGAATGAGCTGTCAGAGGAATTATTTGAGGCAGGTACAATAGCAACATTTAAAAGACATTTGGAAGGGCACATGATGGGAAAGGGTTTAGGGTTTATGCGCCCAACATAGGCAAATGGGACTAGCTAAAAATGGGGTATCTTAGTCAGCATGGACAGGTTGGAGCATGGAGCTTGTTTCTTATTGTGTGGCTCTATTTGAGTATAGAAGTTGGGACGTAATGTTAAAATTGTACAAGGCATTGGTGAGGCCAATTCTGGAGTATGGTGTACAATTTTGGTCTCCTAATTATAGGAAGGATGTCAACAAAATAGAGAGAGTACAGAGGAGATTTACTAGAATGTTGCCTGGGTTTCAGCAACTAAGTTACAGAGAAAGGTTGAACAAGTTAGGTCTTTATTCTTTGGAGCGCAGAAAGTTAAGGGGGGACTTGATAGAGGTCTTTAAAATGATGAGAGGGATAGACAGAGTTGACGTGGATAAGCTTTTCCCACTGAGAGTAGGGAAGATTCAAACAAGAGGACATGACTTGAGAATTAAGGGACAGAAGTTTAGGGGTAACATGAGGGGGAACTTCTTTACTCAGAGAGTGGTAGCTATGTGGAATGAGCTTCCAGTGGAGGTGGTGGAGGCAGGTTCGATTTTATTATTTAAAAATAAATTGGATAGTAATATGGACGGGAAAGGAATGGAGGGTTATGGTCTGAGTGCAGGTAGATGGGACTAGGGGAGAATAAGTGTTCGGCACGAACTAGAAGGGCCGAGATGGCCTGTTTCCGTGCTGTAATTGTTATATGGTTATATGGTTATGGTTATTATTTTACTAGGTGGATCAGCTAATTGTTCATTCTCTCTTTAGTGTATTGGAAAATATCTGATCTTGGCTTTGTGCTGGGATTCTCTGGGTTCAACACTTTTAATATAGAGTTTGGGAAATGGGAACTGAGCTAGTCTGGCTGTTCTGCAAATGTTTGTGGTTTGTTTACACTGACAGGAAAACCAAGACCAAATGTAAAGCCTAGGCAGTTGCAGACTAATTCACTGCTGTATTTTCCAAATCAAACAGATTTCATATCAGCCCCCAAGACATCTCCAAAATTAAATTGAATAATGTTGCCTTAAATTCAGCACATCTCACCCTCCAATTCCTTGTATATCAAATTTTTCGCATCAGATCTCAGACGCTGAAAAGCAATGAAATTAACATTAAACCATTTCAATTCTAAGCTGTTGAAAATAAAAGGCGTTATTTTATTTTTTACTTAATAATTTGCCAGTGTGTTTGAATTTAAGGGATTAAACAGAAATAGCCAGTGAGTGTCATTGGTTACTCTGAAAATATAATTGTAATTTACATTGAATTCAGGGTTATTCAAACTGGACTTTCTGCAAAAAAAACAGATTCACAATAAGAAATATACTCTTGTTTTGGACACGACAATGGGAAGATTTAACATTAATCAGAAAAGATGCGTTAAGTCGGCTGAAATGGCTTTCGTACTGATCTCATTCCAATGTATTACTTGGACAGAGTTTTCAAGAAACAGTACATGTTATGAAGTACACCTAAACGTGTGTCGCATCAGCTCTGTCCTCAATAATTTGCCCAGGTTTAACCCTTAAAGATCATTGTCCACATTACTGTTCATTATCTGACCCATCCTCATTCAGCAAATATCTTTATTAAATTTTTCTCATACTTTCAATCCAGCATATAATAGCTCCTTTTTTCTTGAAATGATGGCAAAACCCTCTGCTACTTTTATCTGACCATCTGAACTGTAATTCTGGATCTCAAGTGTTCTCTCTCCCTTTCTCCCTACCACAAACTCTCCAAAGCTCATTAAACTCACCTGCCTCTTGACTAAACAACCTTACATTTACACCTATTTGTTAATTGCTTGGGGATGCTTATTTAGTTTAGTATTTAGTTTAGATTTAGTTTAGAGATGCAGTGCGAGACAGGCCCTTTGGCCCACCGAGTTTGTGCCGACCAGCGATCCCCGCCCATTAACACTATCCTTCACACTCTAGGGACAATTTACACTTATACCAAGTACACAACCCCAAGCCAATTAACCTACAAACCTGTACGTCCTTGGAGTGTGGGAGGAAATCGAAGATCTTGGAGAAAACCCATCCGGACACTAGAAGAACGTACAAACTCCGTACAGACAGCACCCGTAGTCGGGATCAAGCCCGCGTCTCTGGCACAGCAAGAGCTGTAAGGCAGCAATTCTACCGCTGCTCCACTGTGCCGCCCCATTTACATTAAAGATCCTCTGCATATACATGTTACCTATAGCTTTTTTGAATTTTCAGTCACTTTAACCATTATTAAGAACAAACTAAAGCAAATTCCTACAAAGGCAATTTTTTTCCTGAAATTATTAAGTCATAGAATGCTCTAAATACAAGGATGAAAATTAACATAGTTTACCTGATTTATTAGAACTCGAATATTCTCAAGCCAGCTGTCACACAAAGGATCCACATTGGTCATCACACTCCCCCCGGTGTCATCAATGTAGGAGTTCATATCCTGGAGGCACTGTCCCGGATAATTCAATTTCTGCTGTATCTGTTTTGGGAAAAGATGGGAGCATTCGTGGTATTTGTGCAGTTTTATTTTTATTCCTCTTTTCTTCCTGCCAATCAAATGATTTCTGGTGCTTGGAAGTGATGAAACCTTCAAGTACAGGAACATCTACATTATGGCTTGTGGTAGAAGTCAGATGCTGACAGGAACCAGAGGACCATTCAAAAACTTATTTGACTAACATTTGGAGTGTATGGGCCATGTCAGCGGGATGGATGTATTGGTGAACAAGGCACACATGAGGATCTAATGACTCTTAATGAAGACTATGCTGCGCTATTTAATAGCATGTAGCAAGCTGTAAGTGTAACATGGTGAGATGACAATAGACAATAGGTGCAGGAGAAGGCCATTTGACCCTTCGAGCCAGCACCGCCATTCAATGTGATCATGGCTGATCATCCCCAATCAGTACCCCGTTCCTGCCTTACCTCATATCCCCTGACTCCGCTATTTTTAAGAGCCCTGTCTAGCTCTCTCTTGAAAGCATCCAGAGAACCTGCCTCCACTGCCCTCTGAGGCAGAGAATTCCACAGACTAACCACTCTCTGTGAGAAAAAGTGTTTCCTCGTCTCCGATCTAAATGGCTTACTCCTTATTCTTAAACTGTGACCCCTGGTTCTGGACTCCCCCAACATCGGGAACATGTTTCCTGCCTCTAGTGTGTCCAAGCCCTTAACAATCTTATATGTTTCAACGAGATATCCTCTCATCCTTCTAAACTCCAGTGTGTACAAGCCCAGCTGCTCCATTCTCTCAGCATATAACCTTGGGAATTAACCTTGTAAACCTACGTTGCACTCCCTCAATAGCAAGAATGTCCTTCCTCAAATTAGGGGACCAAAACTGCACACAATACTCCAGGTGTGGTCTCACTAAGGCTCTGTACAACTGCAGAGGGACCTCTTTGCTCCTATATTCGATTCCTCTTGTTATAAAGGCCAACATGCCATTCGCTTTCTTCACTGCCAGCTGAGTGGGGATAATCTTAGGAGGTGGTTGAGAATAGCCATGTTTTATGCTAATCCAACTATTCAGGAGATGGTTGTGATAGTGTATAGACAATAACCATGGGGAGGCATGGGTATTGAGGCAAATGACGAGGGCCTGTGAGATAGATAATCTTTTCCAAGGGTAGAGGAGTCTACAATTAGAGGGCATTAGTTTAATATGAGGGGACAAGATTTAAAGGACTTTTTTTCACACAGTAGGTTTTAAGCATACAGTATGCAATGAGCTGTCAAAGGAAGTTGTAGAGACAAGTACAATTACAATGTTTAAAATATATTTGGACAAAATTGTGGATAGGAAAGGTTTAGTGGGATATGGGCCAAATGCAGGCAAATTATTCTGTCAGAAAGGCACCATGATCATTATGGACAAGTTGAGCTGAAGATTCTGTGTTGTTCTATGACTCCATGTGCAGTAGAATTAACCATTTCACTGTGATCCCTTGTAGAGAGCGGAAGCATTGTCAGAAGTGAGAAAGGGTTAGGATTGCAGTGGGGACGAATGCGAAGTGTCTCATCATGCCTTGGGCAAAGACTAGAAGGAATACAAAGATTTTACTGGAGCATTTTGTTTGGAAAAACAAGTCTGCACTAGTGGAACATCCAGACAGTTAGTATAACATTCTCCGAGGAACCCTGCAAGTATCTTAGAATTAGCAGGAGACACGAGGCACACACAGATGTGCTTGAAGGCATTGGGTATGAACATGTGACTTGCAGATACAGCACATTTGAAAAGCAGGCACAATCATGATGAAAAAACATTATTTGAAGAAGGCTGACAAGTCCAGAGAATCAACTATCGCAGAAGAAGTTCAACCTGACAATTCCTACATCTGGGAAGGTGCTGGAAAATTCCCCGAGGATCCAGCCAGTTCACAGGTGCATGGATGAGATCACAGCTGAGTAATCACAGCTGAGTAAAGGGAAATTAGAACATTTCCACATGGGTGGAAATATATTGGAACATCAGACTGACTTCCTGGCAGACACCTAGGTGGAATTTGATCCTTTAACAAATCGCAAGGCATTTTCTCTTTGATAGAGAATTGAATAATGAGGGAGTTATTATTGCTTTGTCCTTGGCAGGTCGCGTATTACTAACTTGATTAGAGTTTTTTGATGAAAGTAATTGATGAGGGTAGGTCAGTGTATGTTGTTGACATGGAGTCAATTGACAAGGCAATTGATAACATTTCTCATGGTAGGCTGATCCGGATTAATTTGCATGGAATCCATGGTGACTTTTATAGTTTGGATTCAGAAATTACTTACTCATAATAGACAGTGGGTAGTGGTTGAGGGGTGTTCTTCAGGCTGGAGGTCTGTCACCAGTGGCATTCACAACGACATATGACGTTTGTGATTTTATATAAATTATAAACTATTGTTTGTGATTTTATATAAATTGCTTGGAGGCAAATGTAGATGGATTGGTTAGTAAGTTTGCACATAACACCAAGTTGCAGACAGTAACAAAGGCTGTCAAAGGATACAGTGGGATATTAATCAGTTAAAGATATTGGCAGAGAAATGGCTGATGGAATTTACCGGACAAAAGCGGTTGAATAAGGGTAAAGTATACAGCAAGAACCTTAACAGAAGTGATATACAGAGGGATCTTGGGGTCCAAGCCCATAGCTCCCTGAAAGTGGCAACACGGGTACATGCAGTAGTGAAGAAAGTGTATGGTATGCTTGGTTTTATCGATCAGGACATTGAGCACAAAAAGCAGGAAGTCACATTGCAGCTTTATTAAAAATGTTAGGTAAGCCTCATTCGGAGTATTGTTTGCAGTTTAGTTTAATTTAGTTTAGAGATACAGATGGAAACAAGCTCTTCAATCTATCAAGTCCATGCCCATCATCGATCGCCTATTTACACTGGTACTATGTTACCCACTTTGTCATCCACGCTCTGTATATTAAGGACAATTTTACAGATGTCAATAAATCTACCAACAAGCAAATCCTTAGGATGTAGGAGCACAATAGACTACTAGAGTACCTGAAGAAAACCCACGTGTTCACAACGAGAACGTGAAAACTCCACACAGAGGTCAGGATCAAACTGGGATACTGGCACTGTGAGGTAGCAGCTCTGCCAGCTATGCCACTGTGCCACCCTAAATACAGGTTCTGAGTACCCCATTACAGGAAGGATATGGAGACTTTGGAGAGGGCATGTGACTTACTAGCTTGGTATGAGGTCATAATTACCCAGCCCCAGAGTGTGAACATTGTATAAAATCTATGAACAGTAAGATCGACATTAACTAGGTTTAGTTCAGACCTATACTTTGTTAACGTTTACAAATGTTTAAAACAAATTGAAGATTTCGTCTTTGTTTCCTGTTCTTGAGATATTTATTAAATGCAATCTCAGTCGGCTTGATGGCGCCGCGGCTGCTGGAGGCTGGGGATTTCCTTCAACAGGGCACGGTGGGAATGAGGACAGTTGGCTTCGTCTGGGGTTTTCTCTCTCCTGTGGCAAGCTGCTGGGAAAATCCAGGCAGGACGTGCATATATGGATGTGCAAAATGTTGTTTTGATTGAAAGATGCAGCATAAATGTACCAATGAGAATGTACGGAGCCTGCAATGTTGCTGACATGTTAACTTCTCTCACAGCTTAAATAGTACCAGAGCTTGAATTTCAATAAAATGAGACATCAATTTAATTTCACTGGCTTGAACTATGATTCCGGGTTTGAATGAATTCACACGTGTAAATCAAGACGAGGGCGTCGATTGGACTGTGCATGTGGATTTTAAAACTGGGACAATATAGCCTCTTCCACTCGGGTCTTTCTCCAGTACCAGCGCTGTGGAAGGATCTCGTCATCTATCCATATTCTCCAGAGATGTTGCATGACCACTTCGTGCCTTTTCTCCGGGTCTCACTACCATTGTTCCTACGGAGACGCAGGATTTCATCGATACAAAATGACTACGATGGGTGGAGCAAATTCAGGAATTAGAATTCCCCGAATCCCACCCTTTCCTGACCTTTAGTTTCTGGAGAATTATTTTAAAAACAACTTATTTATTGACCAAAAAAAAAGTTTAACATTTAATTTCTTAATGATTCTTGTCTTATGTAGAAACTCCACAATAAAAAACATATTTAACTTAAAATAAATGTTAGTACTTGTGTCGGCGAGCAGCGAGGTTTCCAAGCAAAAGCATTTCCTGCAGACTTGTCGAATCAATTTCCATGTTTTTGAGTTTCAGAAATACTCATTTAAATTTTTTTTTAAATGCCAACCCTGTATTAATCAAATTTACAAAACATCCTTACTTTAAAATGCAATGGTTTCTCATAATTTATGAAAATGCAATGGTTTCTCACCCACAACCGGTTACGCGGTTACTCAGTGTATTTCGTACACCTTACTGGTAACGCGACCCCTACCCTTGAGCTTACCATGTCAATCTGGCCGCTGAGGTGACAGAAATAGTAGACTGTTGCACACATTTCTGCCAAAACTGCAAATCCCAGCACGAACGCAGCGAAGTTCCATTTCTTACTTTTAACATCCGCATGAGTTGCGGGGAGTTTTGGTTTTAGGTAATTGTAAACCACTGGTTGAGTTGAGGACATTTTCTTTACCGGCTGCTGTTGACTACAGCACCATTAACTCATTTTGGTGGAAATACGAATAAACAGACAAACTGCAGTAGCGATCGGTAAACACCAAACCAGCGCGGAAGGGATTCGGCACTGACTGATCTTAGAGCTTTTTTCACAGTGGAAGTTGTTTCCTGGGTGCGGCCTCACTTTGTGTGATATTAGCCACTTACACGGTTACTTCACTTGGAGATGTACTTCTGGAATCACTGAACATGTGGTATATATTTCATTGCAAAGCTATATAATGCCTGAGTGATTTAAAGCACATACTTATAACTTAAAACATATAACTTACATGTGACATAAAAAAATATGTAGAATCCCTTTATATAAATACAGAATAAAATACGATTTTCGAAATTATTTCACGTGGTAAATCAAAATAAATCTACGCAAGCTAGAATCAACGAAAGGCATTATCCAGTACTGACATCTGTTGCTCAGTGCTGTGTAAATTCAGGACTTAATCGTAAGCAGTTCAATGCCCATGAGTTCCTTGCTTGCATGAGTCTAATAACATCTGCATCAACGTTATTAATGAAGAGATGTTAATGGAGAATGTAATGCATGCAGGTTTTTTTAATGCAACAGAAATACGGACAGACCATCCTTCAGAGAAGGTAGTCAACTCTCAACTAACCAACTGTGCCAGATGCAGCAATGCACCCACATGGTGCAGTCAAATTCCTACCGCGCTATTTATGCAACTTTAATTCTTTGAAAAGGAAATGCACATGTATAATCTGTCAAATTTACTTACATAAATGTAAACAATTGAATACATATTTACATATTTATGCACAGCTATCTATAAAACTAATGATAAATTAATCTACCTACAACACTTCTTACCCCTTGACATCTCCTCAAGAGTAACACTTCAGAATTTTCAAGATAATTTTTATTTGGAATGCATATGCACGGATACCAGAAAGTAGAAGGAAGTTAGATGAAGTTGTTAAGACTGGAGATAGGACACTGTTTTATTGGCCACAATATGGAATTTAAAAGCATGGAGATCGGATCTCGTCTTTAAAATATTTATTATCTCTGAGCATATATACAGTACAGTTATATTCACCGCAATATATTACAGGAAGTTTGTCATCGCACTGATGCCATTGTCAGAAGATTAAGAAGATTGTTAGTAGGGTTGGATAATTTTAGCACCAAGGAAGACTAGAGGGGAATAATGTATTTAATTTGGAACAGTACAGTGGCCATATTTATTTTGGCTATAGCCAGAAGGCATAGACTTTCATATAAGTGCAATGGGATGTAAACAAAGTAATTTTACATGATTTTACTGTGTTCTCTCAATAACTTTAGTGAAAAATAATATTTACCCATGTGCAAACAGTGGTTTCAGTACACGTTTTGGTATTAAGAATACATAAGCCAAATTAATCAAATATATTTTCGTGCGATCATTGCCTTCCCCTAAAACATAAAGTTCTAAAAATGCAGAAATCAATTAGCATTTAAAAGAGTAAAGTTAACAGGTTGGCTGATAGACGTCGGATTCATTTGAGCGACAAGTTACATAATTTTAGTCCCAACTCCAGCAATTCAAAATATTCTGCGTGGAGGAACTGAGTCGACAGTGACGGGATGAGAGCTCGGTTCCATCTGATCTGTGGTTCCAATCCACAGACACGAACAACAGCGTCTTTACCTTAGATCGACACAAAACGCTGGAATAACTGAGCGGGACAGGCAGCATCTCTGGAGAGACGGAATAGCCGATGTTTCGGGACGAGACACTTCTTCAGACTGAAATTCATAGGAGAGGTAAACGACAGATATGGACGGTGATACAAGAAAGTAAAGATGATTAAAGGAACGGTCTCTACCTTTGAAGATGGACACACCATACTGCAGGACAGGCATGCCGGAGTAAAGAAATGGGTGACATTTCAGATCGACACCCTTCTGCAGACTGAGAGTCGGGGGAGAGGGAGACAGAGATATAGAAGGGTAAGGTGTGAAAACGACAGATCAAAGCAGACGTTGGTCAAGGAAAATATAAAAAGGATCATTGTTGGCTGAGAGGGGAAGGTGACAAGGAGTAACAATCAGTAACATTAACCAGGAGGACATTGGAACTAGCGGGAGGGCTCGGGTGGTGGGTGAGGGGAGAGAGTGAGGGAAAGCAATGTGGAAACTTGAAGCTTGTGGGCAGGAACTACAATGTTGGTTTAAACCGAGGATGAACACAATGTTGGAGTAACTGAGCGGGTCAGGCAGCATCTCTGGAGAGAAGGACTGGGTGGCGTGTCGGGCCGAGACATTTCTTCAGACTGGAAGTTAACCTTCACCTTCTGCAGGTGTGACATTTCCCGCGCGTTTGCCGTGGTCCAGATCTCGCGGCATTTGTGGCGCCGGTTGCCATGGCGCCGTTGTTCCATCAGCCAGTGACGGGCTCGGCCTCGCGCTCCAGAACGCGGCTGCTAGGCGACGGGCAAATGGTCTCCTAGCAACCGACGCAAGCGGCAACAAACGCCCCTGAGGAGGGCGGGAGTCCCGGGCCGGCTTCATTCGCCACTCTGAGTTTGATGAGCACACACACCCTGACAGCACCATGAAAGCCTACGTGTCCTCGTACACCAAGAATGCGGCCCTTCGCAAAGTCCACGAGAGGGATGTGAGTGAAGGGTTAAAAGTTAGACGCGGGGAATGGAAGCTCCCCATCCTACTCTGTCTGATCTCTCTGAAGTCACACACACGGCCTCAAAAATAAGGAGTAGGGCATTTAGGACTTAACCGAGGAGAGATTTCGACACATTGAGGGTGGTGCCTCTGCAATTTTTCACCCTGAGTGCTGTGACAGTTCAGCTACTGAATATTAGATGAATCAAGGGATATGAGATACCATTGGAAAATGGTATTAAAATTGATGATTATTTCAGATCTTGTTGAGTTATTGAGTAGGCATGAGTGACCAACATCTATCCCTATTATATTTGGCTTCCTACGTTGTTCCAACAAAGTCCCGCATTAAAGTCATACAGTTCAGAAACAGGCCCTTTGTTTGGCCCAACTTATTCATGCCAATCAACATGCACCATCCAAGCTAGTTGCATTTCCCCCTTCCTAGCCTGTATCCTCCTTTGCATGTATATCTCCTTTGTCTTGGAATCCTCTCCAGTACCTTCCTACCACAAATGTTAGGTTTAGTGGTCTATAGTCTATTATATAGTCTATATATCTATCCTCCAGTTTTCCGGCATTCCAAATATCTCAGCCAGGGCTCCTGCAATTTCTTTACTGGCTTCCCACAGAGTCTTTAGATATACTGTAACTGCTCAGGCATGGGAGATTCTACCTTCATATGTTTCAGGATATTCATATTATTCTTCAGTAATATAGAGTGTCCTCAATACATTGTATGAACCTTCCTGAGTTCCCTAGTATTATTTGGTAAATACAGAAGAAATATTCATGGAGGACGTTGCACGTCTCCGCCACACTTAGATTATCACTGGTTTCTGAGGGGCCATATTCTCTCTTTAGATACCCATTTTCCCCTTAATATACTTTAAAACTTTGGATTCTCCTTAATCTAATGTGCCAGAATTATCACTTGCTCCCTTATTGCCTTCTTGATTTCCTTCTTCAGGGTGTTCTTCAAAACCCTATCCTCCTCCAGGAGTAAACAATCCCACCTCCCCATGCCTCCTTCATTTTCCTGACCAGAACCTCAATTTCTCTGGTCAACCAGGGTTCCTTACCCTTTATACTAACAGGAACATGCATACTCTGAACTCTGATTATCACACTTCTGAAACATCCCACTCTCCTGGCATCCCTTCATCCACAAATTACCCATTTTAAGTTTCTGTCTATACCAACAAAGTTGGCCTTACCCCAATTTAGAACTTCAAGTTGTGGACCAGCCCTGCCCTTAACAATAAAAATGATCTTCCTACCACAATTACTATACCTATTTCAATCTATACCCGGTATACATACCAAAATATTTTTTTTTTAAATTAGACTCTAATATTACTAATTATATTTGGGACTATAGATCACATAGAATCACACAAAAACACTTATGTAAACCAAAAGAGGTCGGGGGACTTTCACTTCCAAATTTTATGTATTATTACTGGGCAGTGCATATTAAGAATATGATTTATTGGTTGGATAGTTCTACCCAACAGACAGAATGGATAAAAATGGAGAAGGAGGATTGCCATCCTTGTAATATAGGAACGATCCTCTTCTCCCCAAAAAAACTGAATAACACAATATATAAGAAGAACCCAATTATATATGGTACAATAAGAATTTGGAAACAAATAAAATTATCTTTAAAATTAAGAAATCTATCACTGTTAATGCCAATAGCGAATAACCCTTTATTTAAACCATCTCTTATTGATAAGACATATAACCAATGGGAAAGTCTCGGAATTAGAAGGATCGGGGATATGTACGAAATGGGAAACCTACTATAATTCCAACAACTACAATTAAAATTTAAATTGAAAAACAACCAATATTTTAAATATCTTCAGATTTGCGATTTCGTGAAAAAATATATACAAGGATATCAAAAAGTAACTCCTGACTTATTGGAAGAAGCAATGAATATTGAAGCTGACTCACAAAAATTAATATCATATTTATATAATAGTATTCTAAATATAGACCTACCATCGACAGAGGTACTTAGAGAAGAGTGGGAACGGGAACTAATGATAAAAATTACGAAGGTTAAATGGGAAAAATACCTGATATATATTCACAAATGGTCAATTAATGTAAGACATAATCTAATTCAATTTAAAATTGTACATAGATTATATTATTCAAAAACAAGATTGAACAAATTTTATCCAAATATATCCGCCACTTGTGATAAATGTCTAGCCCAAAAGGCAACTATAACACACTCCTTAGTTTCCTGCATAAAACTTTATAGATTTTGGAATGATATTTTTGAAATATTTACAAAATTGTTCAAGACAAGAATGGAACCTAATACTGAAATGATTATATTTGGCGTAATGGAAGATGGGAATAAATTGAACACATCTCAAAATCTATTCCTTAACTATGGTTTAATAATAGCAAAAAAATTAATTCTTAAATTTTGGAAGGGTACATCAATACCAACGCTTAAAATGTGGATTGCAAGTATGTTGGACACCGCTCATCTTGAGGAAATGCGATTCCTCCTAATGGATAAATCAGACCAACTCGTTATGAATTGGTCTGATTCGTCGTTTTTTTGGAATCATATGGTGCAACACAATTGTAAAAAATAACTGTTTCAGGACTGGACGAGGGTTGGTCAAGATTATAAATAATGATCTCCTTTTCTTTTTTATTTTATTTTATTTTCTCTATTTTCTCTCTCAACTTTCTTCATTTACTCGTTTTCTTTTTTCACACACTATATATTTCACATCTTTCTATCCTTTACTATCTAACTTCTTTTTCTTATTCTAATCTTTTTTCAATGTAACAAAAAAAAAAAAAGAAGTTGTACATAAAATGTATTATGAAAATATATATTAGGCACTGGTGCCATATGACTCTACTTACTTCTAATTAAATAAAATATAAAAAAAACAAAAAAAACAATAACTATTTTAAAGCTAAAAGAACTGTGGTCTCTGCCCCCAAGATGCCTCTATACCTGACAGATACCTCAGTCACTTGTCCTGCCAAATTCCCTTGCACTGCCAAAGTTAAGCTTTGCCCTCTCTGTTTTGGACACCCAGGTTGAGGAACAGCACCTTATCTTTGAATTTCAGAATATTACAGTGCCAGAATGTTTAGGGCAAAGACCTATCATTTATTTATTTGCCTCTGTACTCCACAATTTGAGATTTCTAATAGAAAAATTCACAAGTGGTTAAAGTGCACATTGTCAGATTTTAATATAGTTCATTTTTATAAATGTTGGTTTCACCATGTAGAAATTACAGTGTTCCGTGTTAATACATAGTTCCCCCCAATTCAGGGCACCATAATGTTTGGGACACAGCAATGTCATGTAAATGAAAGTAATCATGTTTAGTATTTTGTTGCATATCCTTTGCACGCAATGACTGCTTGAAGTCTGCGATTCATGGACATCACAAGTTGCTGGGTGTCTTCTCTGGTGATGCTCTGCCAGGCCTGTATTGCAGCCATCTTTGGCTTATGCTTGTTTTCTCTTCAGCATTTAAAAGGCATGCTCAACTGGGTTCAGATCGGGTGATTGACTTGGCCACTAAAGAATTGACAATTTTTTAGCTTTGAAAAACTCCTTTGTTGCTTTAGCAGTATGTTTGGGATAATTGTCTTACTCTAGAATGAAACGTCGGCCAATGAGGTTTGAGGCATTTATTTGAACGAGCAGATAGGATGTGTCCAAACACTTCAGAATTCATTATGCTACTACCAACTGCAGTTGTATCATCAATGAAGATAAGTGAGCCAGTACACCAGTACCTTCCGCAGCCAAACATGCCCAGTCCGTAACACCCCCACCACCGTGTTTCACAGATGATGTGGTATGCTTTGGATCTTGGGCAGTTCCTTCTCTCCTCCATACTTTGCTCTTGCCATCACTCTGATATAAGCTAATCTTCATCTCATCTGTCCACAAGACCTTTTTCCAGACTGTGGTTGCTCTTTTAAGTACTTCTTGGCAAATTGTAACCTGGCCATCCTATTTTTGCGGCTAACCAGTGGTTTGCATCTTGCAGCGTAGCCTCTGTATTTTTGTTCATGAAGTCTTCTGTGGACAGTAGTCATTGACAAATCTTTCTTTAGAATCGTTTTTTTTTTTTAATCTAGATTTATTTAACTGCTTGAAATAAAATTTTCAATCTGTAGTGGTGGAATTTTGTATCCTGCTATCTTCATCCAAGCAGGGAAAATACAAGCCCTCACATTAACACCCTGTGAAGTATTTTAAGATTTTTCAGCTTGATACGATGTTTTCATCCAATGTTAACAAAAATCAAGATAGCAGGTGACACTATCACAATATGAGGTGCATGTAACATTTATGCAATATAAATGGATGTGTGCGACTAATGATTAAGTCTTCTATTAATTAGAATTTTTGCACAGTTTTGGCTATTTTTTATAATTAAGGAAATCTGACATTTATATATTGCATATTCCCCCAGAATAAATCTGCCATATTTTTCATCTACAGTGTATGAGCAGTAAGGCTATCATTGGGACAGGATCCAGACAACTTCTGAGTTTACCCTTGGGGGCCAAGTTACCCTTGCTTCCAGGGAGTGGAGTCCTGCTATATACAACAAACCTGGGTGAAAAGGTAAATTATTGGAATGGAACATGAAATCCTTCTCAGACTTGTTAAAGTTAAGGTTAGATTCAGAGATACAAATTCTCTGATGATATACTGGAATTCTACCTCTGTGACATTTCAGGTCAGACTTTCACATCTAATCAATGCCGCAGGTTTGTTGAGATTAAAATTAAACTTGCGAACCCCATCACTCAGCATGCAAACAAATAGGCACTAAAATATGATACCCAGCCTCTGTTCAGTTGCTATCACCTTTATGGTGGTTTAACTGACCTTATCGTTCATTTTGTACAAATTTATTTCTCGCATAATTTCGGCTTGCAAAAGGAGGATAAAAGGGGTAGAGTGAGATTGTTTGAAAAACAAATAATGGGAATTTGAAATAAAGACAGAAAATAATAAAAAAATACTCAGCATCTTAAATGTCTGTCAAGACTGGAGAGTTTTGAATAAGAACTCAGATTCTCTTTCCATTCTTCTTTATTGTATTATCTTGAAATTTCTACTGTGTGGGGTCTCTTTAGTAGGATTGATGGTGGTGGAATAAAGCAGGTCCAAGAATTTAAGTACATAAATGAGGATGAGTGGTCATAGAATCAGAGACTCATAGTCTTACAGCATGGATATAGGCCCTTTGGTCCAACTTGTCTATGCCAACCAAGATGCCCCTCTACACTAATCCCACCTGCCCACATTTGGCCCATATCCCTCTAATGCTTTCCTACCCACATACTTGTCCAAATGTGGTGTTCCGTTGTGGTGTTGTAGAAAAAATGTCTTTGTGTTTTGGTTTGCACCATTCTCATTTGAACTGGAAGAGCTGAAAAGGGAAAGATACAGTAGCAAAAAGGTTAAGGCTGGGTTAAAGCAAATTAAATGTTCTATACAGATACCATGTCTAGATGCTCTACGGCTGGTGTACTTGGTTAGTAATCAGGATGTCTTGCTGTTGCAGCAGTTGAGTTTCAATCCTCATTTACAGGCAGGTGGGCTGGTCAATCTGTAATCTGGTACTTGGTGCATGACAAGGGGGAGAAATAAACCTGGGAATTACATGTCCATTTTCTTCTTTTCATACTCAATGGACCCGTTGACAGGAACCTGAAGATATATGCTAGTTTGTCATTGTCCATTTTTCTATGAACCATTGTAAAGGAGACTATATTTAATAAATCAGTGAAAAAAATATGACACAGATTGAGCCCATTCTATCATTGTATTCGCTTTGGATTTACCCAGTCTAATCCCATGTTATAACACTGAATCTCTCGCCCTGGTGGTCATACCTCTTCATCCATATATATCATAAATATGATCAGGTTTTCTGTCTCAAATACCTTTTCAGTGAATTCTAGACCCTCACCTTCCTCTGTACCCAAAATCTTTTCTCATCTTTAATCCAATTCTTCCATCAAATATTTTAAATCTATGCCCTTAATTTTTTACTCCTTTGCTAAGGTAAATAGTTCATTTCTATTTAAAAACACAAAACATTAACTAATTTCTTCTCTCACTAAATATGTTGCATGATCTACTGGATATCCGTATATTTTTTGTTTCACTTCAAAATTCTACCACAGCACAGCAACTGCAGTGTTTTGTATTCCATAATTCCAGTGTATTTTACCCCATGTCCGCACTAATCTCCTTTTATTCTAATCGCCTTTGGACAGATCATCTGCAATTTATATCTTCTCCACTTCCCCAATAATACTACTATTTGAAACAATTCAACCTCTCTTGGTCTCCATCCTATCACTAACATCCCTTTATTTTTTTCATTTTCCCCCATCTTTGCAAGTTAAGACATACTTGTTTTCTCACCTTTCTAAGTTCTAATGAATGGACATCAATCAGAAATTATCTTTCTTTCTTTGCAGAAGCTGCGCGACATTTTAATATTTCTAACATTTTCTATTTTCTTTTGCCTAGACCCGACAGTTTTATGTGCCTCAATTAAGATTCACCCAGTTGCCTGAAAAAAAAAGACCTTATCTTATCCATATAGTTGCAGTTTGCAGTCATGGCAGCATCAATGTGGATAAACAGTTTTTATCCACGAATAGTTGTTCTACTCAACAGCCAAAAATCTGTAGCCTCCCTTTGATCTGGTATTTTGTTGGTTCGCATGCTTGATCAATGGTGTTTTATCACTAATATCTTATTATTATTAATGTTTAGTGTTTTCTGAGTCATTCGTAACTGTCACTGTATGTCATGTTGTTACTTGTGGGTGGAGCACCAAGGCAAATTCCTTGTATGTGATTACTTGGCCAATAAACTTCTTTACTTACTTACTTACTTACTCCTCTGCATCCTGCCAAGCATCTTCTCTTCTTTCCTGCAATATAGTGATCAGAAATGTACACCTTACTCAAGCTATATCTAAGTAGGATGTATACTATTCTAACATAAATTCCCTGCTCATATTCATATTCTAATTATGGACAGCATCTCAAGTAGGGTCCCAAACCAAAACATCACCCATAATTTTTCACCAGAGATGCTGCCTGATCTGCTGAGTTTCTCCAGCACTTTATTTCTATCTCCTCATATGCCCTATTCAATAATACTATTGACCTGTTCTTTTTCCTTTAAAGATCCGTGGATGTACATTCCAATGTCTTTCTGTTTGTACATACTATCAGAATTCTCCCAATTATTGTATATTCCCTTGCAGTGTTGCTCTGAAGCAAATGCATTCACTCACAAATCTCTGGATTAAATTCCAGTTGTCGCTTTTCACAATTGATAACATTTCTTGTTTTATTATTGTCAGTACTATATTTGGTATGGAAAAATTGTGTCCGATTGACAATTGTATTTTTTGAGAAGGTAATGAAAGGCTATCATTCCTGCTGCTTTTTCTTGCCAGGAGATCTTTGGTGGAAGTGGCACAGTGGCTCAGCTGGTGGAGCTGCTGCCTCAAAGTGCCAGGGACCTGAGTTTGATCTTGATCTCAGGTGCTGTGTATGGAGTTTGCACGTTCTCTCTGTGACTGCGTGCATTTCCTCCCAGTGCTCTGGTTTCCTCACACATCGCAGAAATGTGTGAGTTTGTAGGTTACTTGGCCTCTGTGCAAATTGCCTCTATTATGTAGGGAGTGGATGGGAAAGTGGGATAACATAGAACTCGTGTAAATCAATGGTCGGTGGACTCGGAGGACTGAAGGGCCTGTTTCCATATTGTATCTCTAAACGAGCCGATAGAAAAGTCCAAAGAGGTAGCTGCAGCTGCTTGATGAATTTATACTCATAGTACTGAAAACGTTTTAACTCTAGCTACTAAATGTCTCAATATCATTCTCAATTTTGATTCAAATTATTTTGATTCCCATTCGAAAGGCATGGGAATCAATGATTACAATGAATCCTGTTCGCCTATCTAGCATCAAGGAGCTCTTCAATTACTATAATTGAAGATGTAACTGGTTATATCAGGGAAACCATAAACTTATTGTCTCTGTTATTTAAAATAAGGCATTTGTGCAGCCACTCTCCGACTTACATTTACTCCGAATTTACGTAAACTCGCCCTTATGGAAGCAATTCTTTAGGCCCACTGTTTTATTTAAGAGTTGCGCTTCTCGGTAGTCTCGGTGACACTGCACCACTGCCGCCATATGTGGACGTTTCCGCAAGCTAGTTAGTTATTCTCATAGATGCTCCCACGTAGTCTCTGGGTCAGAGCTCCCACATGGTCCCTGTGTCGGAGTTCCCATGTGGTCTCCGCGTGGGAGCTTCCATGTGATCTCCAAGTCGGAGCTCCTATTTGGTCTCTGTGTCGAAAAGTAAATCTACACAGCAGCACTTCCGTGTCTGACATGTAACATCTGACATGCAAGGGTCTGCCAGATGTGATCCTTATGTCTACGTAAGGATCTGTACATCATTTTATACATCAGCAAAGTTGTACATCACTAAATCGATTGTTCCAGATGCCTAACTCTTAAAAATGATTTTGTTCAGCTTCATCAACCCTCGAGTGAATTCAACCTTACAGACCCCAATTTGCACCTACTGAAACTGAACTACAAAAGCCTTCATGATCCTTATTTAAATCATTATTACAGGCGAAAAGATATCCTTAAAAAGTTAAAAAATCAGGGGCTTATTACAGAAAATAACAAGGTAAGATATTGCCAGTTTTCTTGTTGTTATTTTTTCATTCTAGTTTATTTTTAAAGTGATAGTTTTATAAAGTGCACAGTGATCTGTGGTTGTTAAATATTCATTTTTATAGTTGTATTATATTTATCTTTGAATGGGATAACAAATAAGTCATGAAACATTTACTGAGTTTAAGAATTCGACCATTATGCTTTTCAGTACTTTTACTGCTGTTTACATCATTATTTATTTATTTTTGTAATAGGCAGCTTTTCTCCATTAAGATTAAACAAAGAAAAACTTTCATTTAAGTCTGCCCTTCAGGAGTTTAGAAATGCTCGAAAGTGTGTTACAAGCAATTAAGTGCTTTTGTAATAATGTGGGGAATGTGCTAGCCAATTTGCATTCTGCAAAATCACAAAAATCACAATGTGACAATGACCAAACGTTTTGTTGCATCAGGCTCGTTATTTCATCGTTATCTGAGAAATATTCTCTGCAGAGTGAATGAAACAGCTTGCAGTTATTCAAGTTATTTTGGCACATCTATTTAGGAAGTTGGTAATTATCCCCAAATAAAATATGCTGTAAGCAAAAATAAGAGCATCAATATTTTGCAGTACCTGTAAAGATGCAATTTAGGACAATATTTATTCTGTATTTCATTGGTTCTTTGAAGAATTTCTGATTTGATGTTGTCCAATGCATTTACTTCTTAAACTACACAAAATTATTTTCAAAGGTTTTGTATTTGTTGTACATTCTACTGGCCCATTGATCTCCTGGAGCTGAGGACTGGGATTGAGATATTTACTTCACTATCTCTTGCAGCATTGCTTACGCAATGGCAAGACCAAGACCTTACAAAATTCCTTTGCAAATTTTACAGCAGAAAGTAATGGGAAGATGAGGGAAGAGACTGCAGCCCTAAGATTTTTGCCTCCACCACAGTGAGGAGGTGCTTGGAGGACTCACTGTGCTGGATGTTAATTTGTGTTTATTGTTGTTTATTATTGTATTATTGTATGTATGACTGTAGGCACGAAATTTCGTTCAGACCGTAAGGTCTGAATGACAATAAAGGTAATTCTAATTCTAATTCTAGTGCCACAGATATATGAAAATACTAATCCTAATTTATATATTTGGGAATACAGTTAATCTGATTTCCTTTAGAATCATTACTGCATTATCTAGCCATACATACAATAAACTCAATAACATTGCAAATCATTGAAAAATATCACTAATGTCCTTATCAAAAGTGTGGCAGCTTCAAACATTTTAATGATGTGAAAAATCGGCTGTTTATATTTTTTGGAATAAACATAGCAATGAAATAAAACTGCTGATAAATAGATGAAATTGCATTTTAAATGCATGAACTATTAAAATGACCACTTTATTTACAACATAAATTACAATCTGAAAATGAAGGTTCCATTGGATTTTGTTTGATTAGTCAATAATAGGAGCTTTGAAAATGATCTTTTAAAATGTGATCATCATAGAGTCAAACAGGCCATTAGGTTCAACACGTCTATGCCAAACAAGATGCCTCTGCCAAGCTAGTCCCACGTGCCTATGTTTTGTCCCACATCCCTCTAAACCTCTCCTGTCCATGTACCTGTCCAAGTGTCTCTTAAATCCTATTATAGTACCTGTCTTAACTACCTCCTCGGGCAGCTCATTCCATTTACTCATCACCCTCTGAATGACAAAGTTGCTACTCAGGTTCCTATCCAATTTGCCCCCCTCTCACTTTAAACCTATGTCCTTTGGTTCTTGATGCCCCTACCCTGGGTAAAATACCTCTGCATTCACCTTAACTATTCCCTTCATGATTTTTTACATCTCTGTACAATCATCCATCAGTCCGCTGTGCTCCAACGAATGAAATCTTAGCCTGCTCAACCTTTCCAATAACCCAGCCCTGGCAACTTCCTCATATTTCCATCTTAATGACATGGTCTTTTTCTTTAGTTCCTTACAACCTTTTTTCATTGGATGGAAATGGAAGATTGGTTATCAAGATTATTTGCTGTTGCCTAACTAATGCTAAATGCAACTCCATAAAAGCTGAGGAACCTACTTGTATTTAGCTATTGTTCTGTTCTGTAGATGGGTTATGCATGCAACCTATAATGTAGTTACCTCATCACCACTAACCATGCCCCATCATATTAGTATAACTGTAGTATCCACCCTTTGTTCCTCCCACTAGGTCCCAGTACGCCTGAAGGCTGGATGCAGTCAGTGCTGGGACGTGTGTGCCATGTGCTATAATAAACTACCAGTAAAGGTTACAGTGTGTCAGCTATCACTCCTTTACATGGTGTCAGAAGTTTAAAACTCGCGCTTCCCGTTTACCGGTTTTCATTTATTTTGTCCCCGTTAGTGCCCAGTGTTGGGTTTCCCTTGACATGGCATCCTCATGCCGAAAGCCATCTCCCCTTGTCTTCGACGCTGACATTGCGGAGCGATGGTCGACTTTTGTGATGGACTACACTCACTACGTCAATATCGCGCATCGGAACGACCCAGCCGCGGTCAAAGCATCACTCCTGCTCAACCTGGCTGGTCCCGACGCAATGAAGAGAGCTCAAGCCTTTGTCTACGAACCAGCAGTCCTGGATGACAACGACCAGCCGGTCGAGCCAGCTGAATCGGCCGACGACCGGGTATGTCTTTTGCGCAAGTTCGCGGAGATATGTGACCTGCCCTCCAACCGTATACTGGAGCGGGCCAGGTTCTTCTCACGCAAGCAACAGCCGGATGAACCTGTTGAGTGCTTCATCGCCGACCTGCGACACCTTGCCCAGCGGTGCCGATTTGAAACCATGCTCGACCAGCTCACCAGAGACATTCTCGTCACTGGCATGATTGATCAGAAGCTACGTGCCGACCTGCTGCAACGGCCTGACCTAACCCTGACTCAGGCAATGCATGCGTGCCGCCTTGCCGAAGTGGTCACCCCTCCGCATGGGCAGAGGGGGTCTGACAGCCGAGCCATAAATCTAACTGGTGTTGCTGGACAACGTCGTATGAGGGACAACTTTCGCCCTCCACCGCGGCCCGTTCGTACATCCCGGGACCTGAGATCTAAAAAGTGTCCAAACTGCAATTACGTGCACTCCACAGAATCACAGTGCCCAGCCCTTGGGAAGACCTGCAATTTCTGCGGGAGAAGGAACCATTTTGCAGCTGCCTGCCGGTCCCGTGGGAAAGTGCCCTCAGCTCCCAGACAACTCCTAAACAACCTTCTGCAAGTTGATAGCGAGATGGATTCTCAGTCCTCTGTTGACGCTGCCCCCGACTCTGAGCTCAGCTATTCCACGGGAGATGTAAGTATTTACACTCTCCTCCACACAAGGTATTGCTTCCCACGCCAGTCGAAAATATCGGCAGCCAGAGAAGACCAGGGCATGTCCGGGGCAGGCTGCTGCAAAATCGGCTGTCTTTGCTGATGCGCTGTCCCGGGCCCCCCGGGCCTCCTGCGACCGGCACCCCTTCGAGCAGTCGGACTTACAGGTACTGAACGTTAACTTCGTCCCTTCTCAGCAACTACAGTGCTTGGTTGCACATACCGCAAACGACCCCGACCTGCAGCAGCTTGCTGCTGTCATCAAGCGCGGGTGGCCCACCAAACGGAATTCGTTGCCTGCTAGCGTCCACCCCTATTTTTTGGTCCGCGATGAGTTGGTCCTCCGGGACGGCATTATTATCAAAGGACACAAAGTGGTCATCCCTGCCTCGCTGCATGGCTTGTATTTTGACGCCGCCCACATGGGGCATCCCGGGGCAGATGCCACTATCTCGCATGCCCAGGAACAGTACTACTGGCCGGCCA
The DNA here is from genome assembly GCF_010909765.2 of Amblyraja radiata. Lineage (NCBI taxonomy): Eukaryota > Metazoa > Chordata > Chondrichthyes > Rajiformes > Rajidae > Amblyraja > Amblyraja radiata. The sequence continues at coordinate 35,494,250 of NC_045967.1, forward strand.
TGGCTAAGTACATCCAGGCCAGGGTGGATTCCTGTCCGGACTGTAACTCTCTTGCCCCGCATCAGCAAAGACAGCCGCTTTTGCAGCAGCCTGCCCCGGACATGCCCTGGTCTTCTCTGGCTGCCGATATTTTCGACTGGCGTGGGAAGCAATACCTTGTGCTAGTAGACTCTTACTCAAATTGGTTTGAGGTGGACCTCCTCCCTGCCATCACCTCCGAGATGGTGATCAGCAAACTTCGCCGTCACTTTGCCACGTTTGGTTCCCCTGTCCGGCTGCAGACAGACAACGGACGCCAGTTCACCAGCGCCGAATTTCGTGCGTTTGCTGCAAAGTGGAACTTTAATCATTTCACCAGCAGCCCGGAGTACCCGCAGAGCAATGGTCTAGCTGAACGGGCGGTCCGCAGCGCTAAGCACCTGCTTGAACAAACCCGCCTCTCGAACGGGGATTTCTATCAGGGTCTCCTGAACCTTCGGAACATTTCCAGAGACAGTACCATGGGATCCCCTGCCCAGCGACTCATGTCCCGTGTTGTCCGCCATCCGATGCCTATTGCCCAGCAGTCCCTGATGCCCAAAGTCCTGCAGCCTGCTGATGTTCAGCAACGTATTGCCCAGAAGCACGAAATCCAGCGCCGCCCGCATGACAAATCCTGCCGCCCTCTTTCGCCACTGATGCCTGGACAGGTCGTCCGTTTGCAGACGCCCACCGGCTACTCCCGACTTGCCACCGTCGTCGGGTTTGACAGCGCGCCACGGTCCTACCTCGTGGATTTTGAAGGGATTGTATACCGACGCAGCCGCCAGCACCTGTTGGCGGTTAACGAGCCCAAACCACCTCCTGCGATTCCGTATACCCCTCCGTCGCGTGTCGAGCCTTCCTCCACTAACGTACCCTCTGCTCCCTGCATGCCACGGTCGGTCCTTTTGCCTCGGGTACCCCCCCCTGCTCCTCCCGGTTTTGCTCCTCAGGCTCTGTTGTCCCCTGCAAGGTCTTCTCTTTCTCCAACTTCTGCTCATTCTACCCCTGTTTCACCTGGCTCACCTGTGCCTCTCCGTTCCCCCTCCAAGCTGGGTTCTCCACCCATCTTCTCTCCCCGTCCTGTTTCTATTCCTGTCCCTCCTCCTCTTCTTTCGGGTGGGGAGGGTGAAGGTGCGGTGCGCACTCGCTCGGGTCGGATTGTAAAACCTCCGGCTCGCTACGGAGAGTATGCTTAGCTTTGCAGGTTCTGTATAACAAACCTGCCATTGTTGTAACTTGTTTAAATTGTAAGGGGAAGGATGTAGATGGGTTATGCATGCAACCTATAATGTAGTTACCTCATCACCACTAACCACGCCCCATCATATTAGTATAACTGTAGTATCCTCCCTTTGTTCCTCCCACTAGGTCCCAGTACGCCTGAAGGCTGGATGCAGTCAGTGCTGGGACGTGTGTGCCATGTGCTATAATAAACTACCAGTAAAGGTTACAGTGTGTCAGCTATCACTCCTTTACATGTTCTTTTTCAGATTATATGCAGTTTGAAGGAATTTAATGAGTATAGAGATTACCTAGCCAGTATCAGATTAGATTTTGAAAGAAAATATGCACATGAACAGGTGAGCAATCGTTTGAATTTGAAGCAAATGAATTCTATATTTTTAAAAAAAGGAAAATAACTGTTTCTATTTTGGATCTCAAGCGACTTCTTCTGAAACAATTACTGAATCTTCAAGATCAAGGTATCGCGCAGGGGGTAACCCTTTCTGATCTACAGGAATGGCTCACAAATGAATCCAAGAAAAATATAAGCAGAAAAGCTCTGAGGGAAAGGTACACTTTTAAATGACTTTCAGAGTTGATGTTTTTTTCCAAATGATGTCCTTTGAAGCATGTATAATAAATCTAACATATCCAATGTCAATTCCACTCGAAGTGAACCCCAATCTCTCCCAAGTTTTCATTCAGATGTTGAGTCATTGATAAGACCATAATAGTATCGTTGTATAATATCAGCAGTTACGTGGTAAAAAAAATGAAGATGTACCCTTTTCAGAGGTAGAAATACTTAATTCTTTTAAATATATATATTTATTTGAATGATGGAGGGGACAAATCACTGAAGATGAGAGAAAAGGCCGTCATGGGAAGCAGAGCAAAAGGAGGAGCAGGAGCTAAATAGAAAAGTTTCAAGAAAGATTTTGAGGTGGAGGGTACAGAGTTATGAAATCATCCAGTGAAAGACAGAAAATGCTCTAACTTGAAAGGATATCAGAATATCATTGCAACATGGAAGCTGTTCAATTAACTTGCAGCTTTGAGGAAACGTTATGTAACTTTCTACACAGATTTTAATTTGTTGTCACATTTAAGACTGTCTTCTAAGGTGTCATGGAACTGAACCACTGAGATTATTTGTGATTTATCAATGTCTGCCTAATTTCAGCTGTGTACATTGTATGTCTCTGCCTTCCACAATCCAACGATTGCTGAGAACATTTTGGATATACTATCATTTCCTAGCTTGACTACTCAAATATTTTCATGGTTGGCTAACACTATTTACCCTCGGTCAAATAACTGCTCGCCACATTAGATAAGACTTACCTTTTACTCTTTCTACAGTGACAAGCAGTGGATCACCGGTCTCTAAAGCATCAACTTCAATGACCTTGTTACTTCATCTTGCTGTAACATCCCTGGATACAACAATTGCATGCCATGTAGACTTCCTCACATCATACTCCTTTGCTCCACCATTAGTACCAAAAACTAATTTTCTTATACGCTGTTTTAGAATTATTTCCCAAATGCAAAGAAAAGGGTTCTTGCGTATGGCGTGCACAGCCTAAAGTTGAAGAAAAAGGTGCAGAACTAGAGCAAGAAATATTAATATTAGATTGCAGAAGCCATTATAATAAATTGTTATTTTGGTGTTATAAAAAGAGTTGTTAATTTGTTTTCTATTATTGCAATTCTTGATGTTGATGCTATTCTCCGAGTCAACTTTCAGAACTTTCAGAAATTAATAAAAGGCACTACAATTAGCTCTGGTTTAGGAAGGGATGTTCTCGCTTGGTTAAGCAGGGGCAGGAGCAGGCAATCTGATCCTTGATGATGGCATTTGTTATTAAATCAGTCATTTCCAAGTTAGAAATATTTGCAGAGCTACAGATGGGTTTTACTCTGTTTGCTTGTCCAAAATTGGGCAAGAATGCAGTGGAGAACTGGGTGGTGATGCCTCCAGCTGCTTTTCAACCTGCCACACCCACCTGGATGGCTATAACTTCTTAATTAGCTAAGCAATTCAATGTGGGCTTATCTCTACGGAGGAAACATCCCTCCAGAGATGCTGCTTGACACCAGCTGGGTTACTCCAGCATTTGTGTCTTTTTTTGTAAACCCGCATCTGCAGTTTCATGTTTCTATACGCTAAAATTAATGATTGTGAAATGATTTGGAACATCTTACTGAAGGGCAGCTTATTTCTTTGCATACATTAATCGGATTTATTTTCCCAAAAGGTTTTTCAAAATGATCGAAACAGAAGAAAACATCAAGGACTTGATAAAAGAACAGAAATGCTGTGCTGTTCTGGCAGCCGGAAACAAAGATGCAACACAAGGTTCAAAAGAATTGGTACACCAAATTCAACAAGAGGTGCGAATAAAAATAATTCATGGTTCAAATCTTGCCTGTTCTTGTAGAGTTGGACCCCCCCATATAGTCAAAAGTCTGGCTATCTCTGCCGTGAATATATTTAATTATACACATCACAATGCTTTGCAATAGAGAACACCAAAGATTCCCGATTTCTGAGAGAGAAAATCCCTGCTCATCTCCATTGGAAATGCAAAACTTATTCCGAAAAGATTGTCACCTGGTTTTAGGTTCTCCATGAAACTTCCAATATCTAAGATACCAAGCCCACTCGCAATCATAAATTGGATTACCTTGCAATCGAGCCAATGTCATACAGCACAGAAACAGGCCCCACTGAGTGTCCAAACCATCAAACACTCAGTTGTACAAATACATCACTAATCCAATTTTATTTTCCACATGTCTGCTCAACTCCCCATCATATTTTACAGCAGCCAATTTTCCTAGAATTTGGGATGAGAGGTAACCTGCATATAAGGAGGAAATGCATGTGGTTACAAGCAGAATATGCAAAGTCTATGCATCTGCTCAGTGTCAGAGGAAAACCTGGATTGCTGTAGTTGTGAGTCAGCAGCTCTACTCAGTATATCACTGTGCCACCGCCTCTAGACTCCAATGAATATAGTGCCAATTGTTTTTTGCCTCACAATTTGACACCTATATCAAGGTCGTGGTATCTAGAATTGCTCTCTGTATCAGGGGTTTGAAAAGAGTTGTATGAGACTTTAATGGACTATATCACTGATTTTCCAGCAACTGGAGGTCTGGGAACCTCCTTTAATCTGCACAAAATTACAAGAGCGCACTTGAACCCCCCCCCCCCCCCCCCCCCCAGAAGTCCCCCCAAAATATGTGGCATCCAGGCCGGTTGAGGTGGCAAATCTCAACCTCATTGGGACTTCTGCAGTCAATTGATGGGTCAAATTTGCCCCCTGCAGCTGGGGTTCTGGAACTCCGGCCCAAAGCCGGCAGATCCGTTCCAATAGCTGACTTCCAAGGCTGGTATCTCGAATCACCAGCGGATAAGTGGACTGTTCCTCCCCTCTCCTCTAGGCGTTTGACTCCTCATGGAGACTGTGACCTCTGCTCGTCTGGCAAAATGGATAATCCAGCAAGACTTTCTAACCAAGGGTGCTGGAAAATCAGTGTTGGGTCTGTGTGTAACTGTGTACTCAAGACTCTCTGGATCGTCACTGCTTTTCACCATTGTTCTTCTGTTGTTTTGGGTGCAATACCACAAAAAACAATTTATACTTTAAAAAAAATGATTCATTCTACCACACTTCACAAGTATGTTATCAAACCATTGATACTGAGCCAAAATAAGGAGATATCAGATCAGATAACTGAAGATCTAGTTGAAAAAATATTTTATAGGTGGGTAGAGAAGTTGAGAAAGGTAGTTGGGTCGTAAATTCTAGTGTTAGAGACTTGGAGTTAAAGACATAGTTGCCAGTGGTGGTACAATGGGATGCTGAAGAGAACAAATATGTTGGAGTGTATAGGATGGGAGGATATTGCAATTATATGGTGGGACAGTTATGAAGATGTGAATGCAAACTTTAAATACAGAATTTTGGGTAATCTGGCACCAGTGTAGATCGATAATCATTGAAATGAGGTAGAAAGGTGCAAGGTAGGAGATGGGCGGCAGAGTTTTGGGTGTCCTTAAATTTATCGAGAGTAAAATGAGATGGGTAAGTCAGTAGTTCATAAGAATAGTCTGATCTCAAGGTAAAAATGACATTTTTATCACTGGATGAGCTGATAGAGGTGCAGAATTGATCAGTGCTCTGGAGGGTGAATTGGATGGTCTGAAAAATGATGCGATGTGGTTTAAAATCTGGATCAGATACAATACGACAGTTGTGAAGATCCTGCTTCAATTCAGGGAGTTGTGAGGAAGAGGGTGGAGTGAGTGTTTGTGGAATAGAATTTGTCACAGAAACTGAAGATGATAGGTTTGGTCTTTCTATTATTTATTTGGCTGAAATTTTGATAAAGAGAATTAGTGGTGAGGGAAAGCTAAGAATCACCAGTTTAGACGTGGAAATTGTTGTTCAATTTCTGAGTGGTGCTGTCAAAGGGTAGCAACAAGTTGACAAATCAGTGAAGATTGATCAATGGTGATGTTGCAAAGTGAACAATATTTTTTGTAATTTAATGCTTCAATCTACATGCAATGCTCACTGGTTTGCCTGTCAGTGTAATCAGTGAATTTCAATATGAAATTTTCTATTTAGTCTTTAGAAATACAACGCAGAACCAGGTCGTTCGGCCCATCAAGTCCGCGCCGACCAGCGCTCACCCCGTACACTAGGACTATCCTACACACTAGGGACGATTTACAATTTTATCAAAGCCAATTACTGTAACCTACAAATCTGCACATCTTTGGATTGTGGGAGGAGACCAGAGCACCCAGAGAAAACCCACGTGGTCACAGGGCGAACGTACAAACTCCGCACAGACAACACCTGTAATCAGCATCGAAACTGGGTCTCTGGCACTGTAAGGCAGCATCTCTACCATTGTGCCCTGTGCCGCTCAGATGTTCCATCATCTAAATAATTATAAATCGAGTAAATATTTGCCTCACCACAGTTTCCATTTCCAGTCGAGGTCTGCCAATTCCCCAATTGTTCTATAATTCAACTTAAATTCCATGACTTCAACTTTAGCAGTCTTTCATGAGAGACTTGATCAAATGCCATCTAAACGTTCACATAAATCATTTCAATTGATATTTCCTTGTTAACTTTAGTTACCTCTTTAAAAAAATCTGATTGATTTTTTTATTTGTGGCCTTTGATAGTTGCCTTAAATCAACTGAAAATAGTAGTTGCCTTCAATCAACTGAAAAATGTCAAGGCATTTTGTCACTTCATTAGAGATTCATGAAATTTTACCCAACAATAAATGTAAGGTTAACTGGTTTATAGTTCCCCATTTTTTGTTTCTCACACATTTCTGTTATGTTAAATTGAGGTGCATTTTTTTTTTCAGTCTAAGTGACTGTTGCCTAAATTGAGAAAACTTTGGAGGATATGGAGATTTAATCTTGGATCGTTTGCAATGTACTCACCTACTTTAAGAGTCTGCGATGGAAACAATCTGACGCTTTAGATTATAGACTCTCTTTAGTGCCATTATTTCTGTTCATACTTTCTTTACTTTAAATTTTGCAAGTCTTTTCACTAATGCATTGTGTCTGGGGATGATATCCTTTCCCTGTACTGTAAAGTACTGTAAAATGAATTAATAATTCAATAAGAAATTGAACAGGCTGTATTCTGTATTCTCATGGGAACATATTGTGGGATTCTTTGCTTGTTCGAGTCATTGAAGCAAATTAATTAAAACTTTTGGAAGGGACTTTGAAGGATATAATTTATAGAGCAGGAGAGAAAGAGTAAGATAATGTGATTGATTGGATCAGTGTGTATTGAGCTAGTATCAAGTCATTGAGCCGATGACCTGATTTCTTCATAAAGGCAATATTCTCCATCCAATGGTCTTTCTGCAGCATTGCATGAGATCTTGGCCCATTTTGTCCTGGAAATGCCTGTCATTGCACATTCCTAGACAAACTTGCTTTCCCAAAGCCACACTGATCTAAGACGCTTGCAAGGTCTGCTATTGACTTAATTTCATCCGTCAGCACAACTTTGGTACTGCAATATCATTTTCTGATCTTCCCAAAGTACTTGAGCCCTCAATCCCCTGAGCCATGACACCCTGACTTGCACAATCCACCTCTTCCTGCTCGCCAATCTGACTCGCCGCAGTTTAGCCATTTCTAGTTTCCCGATTTTTTTAAATTCCAACAACCACCATTCAAAAATTGTTGAGCTCCTGATTTCTCCCGGGTTCAACTTTTGTTTCTTTTCTACCTATCAGCAATTGAATCAGAGATGAGCATGTGCACCAGGGATTCAAATGTTACCACTAATTTCTGTTTTTGTTTTAATCAGGAGCTGAATATAAAGGAGAGGTCAGTTTTGATGCGACTTGAAGAAGATGTAAAGAGTGAGTTTAATCTGGAAAAGAGAAGAAGAAAAGCTAAGGAAGATAGGGCGAGAAGGGTATGTTTTTGGTGGATGGGCTCGGCTTCTTAAGTCTAAGTTTAAGGATGGAAAGTTTTTCTGATCCATAGTATTGTCAAAGTTTTGAAAATAAGTGTTTATACACAAGATGGCAACTTACTGCACGACAGCGCCAGTGGTGGGAGATTGGGCCCGGGATGTGCTCATTGTTTTTAGTGCTATTAATTTAGTGCTGTATTAATTATGAGAGCGCATTTTAAACACGAGTCAGGATATTTGGAAAATTTAGATATTATCATGTTATTCAGTAGCTGTATCACATATCTGTCTGAAGTAATTATCTATGGTGGTATATTTTATTTTGATAGAGGCAAGAATCATTTGAAAAGAAAATGGACCACCAAATTCAAAAACTCCGTGAGTTTATTGAGCGACAAGAGCAGTACGATCGATGCAGAGGAGAAATTCGTGACCATGGAGATGGTGAATCCAGGGTTAAAAGAGGTAACTAATTCGATTTACTTCTCCTCTCTTAATGCTTATGAGGACAATACCAACCCATCCCAATTTTGTTTTTATTTCTTCACAGCATATAACTGAGGCTTAAAGTCAACAGTTATTGTCCTTCCCAAAATGCTGTTTGAATTGAGTGCTTTGCTATGTTACTTCAATAGGCAAAGGCTAGCATTGGCAGTTTCATTTCCTGAAGAATATTTGTGAATCCGAAGGGTTTTTACCACAATCCAGTAGTTTCTTGCACACAACTTGTTGTGGGAAAGTGACAGGAGGCTGAATAATTAAATCCATGTTATGAAAGTTCTCCCACAATTCCACTTGATTGTGAGCTCTAATATTTGACCTCAGTGATTAGTTTAGTCAGAGATACAGTGTGGAAACAGGTCCCTCTGCCCACTGAGTGCACACGGACCAGTGATCGTCTGTACATCATTTCTAATCTGCACACAAGGGACAATTTGTAGAATTAGTCAATTAACCTAAAAACCTGCACGTTTTGGGATGTGGGAGGAAACTGGAGCACAGGGAGACCATACATACTCCATACAGGCAACACTCAAGGTCAGGATCAAACCCAGATTTCTAGCACTGTAAGACTGCAACTCCACCGCAGCACAACTGTGCCACCCCTTCACCACGGAGCCACCCCAAATGATGAAGGCATGGTGATACATTTCCAGGTCACGGGTGTGTGACTTGCAAGGGAGCTTGTAATTGTAGACTTCTCGTGTATCTGTTGTCTTTATAATTCTGTTCATGGGCCGAAGTGCCTGTTGCCATGCTGTATCTCTAAACTAAGCTAAACCCATTGTAGATTGTTTCTCTCAGCAGTTATGTTGTGCCAGTATTGGAAGGGTTGAATATATAGGGTGAAGAAAATGTTTTCACTCTTTATCTGCTCAACAAGTAACTTGCATGGCAAACATGAACACAATCTCTGGTAAATTTCCACTTTTCAGCATGATATTTTCCGTTACGATTAGATACAGGAATGCAAAAAATAGAGTATGGGAGCTACTTGTTGAAGGGGATTTTCCAAAGTAATCAAACACATACTCTGCATGTAAGCACTATGGAAACAAGAAGAGGGGAAATGGGACTGATAGGATTGCTCTGCTGGTATCTGTCTTGGACCCGAAGGGCTTCTTCTTCTTATCGAGTCCACACACAAGATTAGAAGTTGTTCAGCCAGAGCTGAACACACTTCTCGGCATCTGCATCCAATGGTGTTCATCTTGCGCTTCTTGTACGCGGTGGTGGAAAGATTGGTGGAAACAAGGCCGCGACGTGAATGCTCTTTCCTTGACCCACCCTGAAGAGCCTCTTTCTGTGTTGTCTTACAGCAACAAGTAAGATGTTGCTGGAAATTTACATCAATAGTGCAGAAGATACCTGATGGAAACAGAGTACAAAACAGTCTTTAAAAAATGTTATATAAATTGGTGCCAGTGAGATCAAGCTGTTTTTTTCTAGAGCTAGACCTTGGAGTAACTGAAAGAAGTATGACAAGAAGAATTCTGGCAAACTCTGTTTGATGAGCTGCTTGGGAACAATGTTCATCTGCTGGATTGCATTAGGGAAAATGATGCTAAATATGTATTATGTGTATTATATTTCGCCAATCTTTTATGAAGTTGCAGATCCTCTAACTTATCTTTTTCTTAAAATTCCCAAAAAGTGAAAAAAGTGAAGAAACCTGACCCAAGATGTTTGGATGAGAAATGGGCCCGCCTATCTAGAGGTAAAATAATGGCAATAGACAGAATACATTTCTTGTTTGCCGAAACCAAGAAATCTTCCTTTCATTTTCTGGTGAAATTGCATGATTACGTGGGACATCCGAGTTGGAAAAGCATAAAGCTTTACTCATGTTGCTTTATAATGTTTGGATTTGCTCAGTTTGGATTTCGATTTGCTTACCAATAGCTCAACTGAATCATGTATTTTGCACCGATGTTTCTTTTTTTTTGTTGACATCGACACAGAGATTTATTACCCGTGAAATAAATCCTGCAACACACATTTTCAGTGACTCCCTTAGAGAGGATTAAACTAGTCATTTATTTTAATGTACCTTTGAATTATTCAGAAAGGTAGTTTTATGGGGATAGTTAAGTAACAGAGATTATTTTTCCAACTTAATTCTCAGAACATTTGTTAGTTATTAATTAAATGTTTTGCACTACTCTTGCAAAAATTCTTGGCCCATTGTCTTTTCTTGATGGTTAAGAATTACCTCACGTTGAGCTGGTTAGATAGATTTTCCACCACCTAATATACTTCTGTTCCCTCATTTACTGTGGAACAGTCATTTTTTCCATTCTCAACAATTCAAAGATACCTAATCAGACTCTTATGCCCTTGTGATCTTTTGTCTCAAAAGGCACAAACGCTTCTGATAAACCGAATGCAAGCTGGAAAAAAAAAAAAAAAACTAAAATATACTTACATTTGAATGACTGTGTCCATTCCTTGACTTCTAGCATTTGTGGCCATGCAATTTAAATGTTTATTCTTTATATCAGATCCTATTCTACATTTATGGAACTTCATATTGGACAACTGGGAATTCCATTTCAAGCATTAGTCTTTTTAGATCCACACTCCTCTTGATTGCCTTAGGGAATCCATCTGAAAATTCCATAGGAAATCTTTATTTTGGGATTACCTGAAAATTCTAACTAATTCATAAGAGTTCTTAAAAGTTCTTAAAAGTAGCTAAGTTTTGTTAAAGACTTGAAATTTGTTTCTTTCCAGGTGAATGTGCATTAGCCCCTGATTTTGCAGTGGTTCAAGAAAAGGCAGAATTGAAAGTTCCTACAAAACCTATGGTGTGTTTAAATCGTTCCATGTTATTGTACATTTTTATATAGTTGTGTGGGTATTAAGAAAGTAAATGACTGTATATTATTTCTTCAGTATGTTTTGTCACTTGCAAAAATGACATGAAAATGTTATTAGTAGTCAGGTTCATACTATTTGTGTGTGCTCATGTTGCCTGTTTAATGTGGCGTTTGTACAAAAAAACGAAGACACGATTTTGAAATACAAAAACCTGTAGCTCAACATACTGCTGCTAAAAGAGTTAGGAGGTTTCCTTTTGCAATCCAATGCAATTATTAAGATCTACAGCTTTTTGTGGACTCTTGTTATAGTTCTATCATGTTTTATTCAGCACTGAATTGTCCTGTCAGGTATGCATTTTGGAAATATAAAAAATAGCATTTTTGCTTAAATTTTAGCCCTATTTTGATTCTTTATCAATTATATTAATTTCCCCTTCACCAGAGAGTTCACAACATTCACTGGAGCTTCCTCCTCTTGTGACGTTTCAATTTGATTCCTTGCTGCTGTGCATTAAAGCTTGCTCTAGATGGTTTCTTCTATTGAGCAAGTTGCGAAGCTGTTTTCAACCAGCTTTGGCTCCTTGTCCCTTTTGAGGTCTTGCTACCAGAAGCTCATTGCTTTATGCAATTGTTGCCATTCCTCCTGTTGTGGTTCTGACTAGAGAAGACCAGTGATCATTCACTGTTCTTCCCACTGTCACTTTTTGTAGAGTATATAGGGTTTTGTTGAAGATAATTTTATGCTCAATGTCGTGATACCGTACTACGTTATTTGTTACAAAATAGATATAAATTTTAGTGCAATTATAGCAAAATCATAAGGGAAGAGATGACTGGGGTTCTGACAGAGGCTTTTGCATCTTCGTTTGGCTCGGGTGAGTTACCAGAAGACTGGTAGATCTCTAATGTTGGCCTCTCATTCAGAAAGGGCAGTAAGGTTAAGCCTGAAACCAGAGGTAGGCAAGCTTTACATAGGTAGTAGGGAACTTATTGAAAAATATTCTGAGGCACCTTCCCCAAGGTCCAAATTTATCCCTATTCAAAACAATCTTAAAAATTATGGAATTGTGATCACTATCCCCAAAGTGCCCTTCCACTGAAACACCAGTCAGTTGGCGAGGCATGTTTCCCAATGCCAGGTCCAGCATGGTCCCTCCTCAAGTTGGACTGTCCACATACATTTTTGGGAAACCCTTTTGGATACACCTAAATAATTCTGCCCCGTCTAAGCCTTTTGCACTAAGAACTTTGAACTATCTTTAAGCGGAATTCATTGTTATAGAAACATAGAAAATAGGTGCAGGAGTAGGCCATTCGGCCCTTCGAGCCTGCACCGCCATTCAATATGATCATGGCTGATCATCCAACTCAGTATCCTGTACCTGCCTTCTCTCCATACCCCCTGATCCCTTTAGCCACAAGGGCCACATCTAACTCCCTCTTAAATATAGCCAATGAACTGGCCTGAACTACCTTCTGTGGCAGAGAATTCCAGAGATTCATCACTCTCTGTGTGAAAAATGTTTTCCTCATCTCGGTCCTAAAAGATTTCCCCCTTATCCTTAAACTGTGACCCCTTGTTCTGGTCTTCCCCAACATCGGGAACAATCTTCCTGCATCTAGCCTGTCCAACCCCTTAAGAATTTTGTACGTTTCTATAAGATCCCCCTTTAATCTTCTAAATTCTAGCGAGTACAAACCGAGTCTATCCAGTCTTTCTTCATGTGAAAGTCCTGACATCCCAGGAATCAGTCTGGTGAACCTTCACTGTACTCCCTCTATGGCAAGAATGTCCTTCCTCAGATTAGGAGACCAAAACTGTACGCAATACTCCAGGTGTGGTCTCACCAAGACCCTGTTAAACTGCACCAAGACCCTGTACTACTGCATATATCTGCTTATATCTTACCCTGAATGTTGTACCCTTATCCTTTATTTGTGTACTCTGGATGGCTTGACTGTATTTATGTATAGTCTTTTTTCTGACTTAATAGCACGCAAACAAAAGCTTTTCACTGTACCTCGATAAACATGACAATAATAAACTAAACTAATATCCAGTCAATATTGGGGAAACTACAATCACCCACAATGAAAACCCTGTTCCTTTTGCAACTTTCTATAATCAGTCTACTTATCTGTTCCCTCATCTCCCGCTGGCTATTGTGTGTGTGTGGGGGGGGGGGGGGGGGGGGGGGGGGGTAATAGTACAATCCTATTAGAGTGATTACACCTTTCATATTTTTTAGCTCTACCTATATCATCTCAGTTAACAATCTCTCCAGTATGTCCTCTATGAGTGCCACCATAACATTCTCTCTGATTCATAAAGCAACTCCACCAATTTTACCTCTTTATTACATCAGAAACATCAAAACTCTGGAACGTTAAGCTGCCAGTCATGTTCCTCTCACAACCAAGTCTCTGTAAAGTCTACATCATTGTCCCAAGCACTGATCCAGGCACTCAGTTCATCTGCTTTACCCACAACTCTCCTTGCATTGAAATAAACACACTTCAGCCCCATATTCCTTAACCTATCCGTGCCTGTCCTTCCTTTGAGACGTACTCCTTCAATCCCCTACCTTCTCATCTGTCCTCCCATTTACTGACCTTCTACTTTGGTTCCCAACTTCCTGCCACCGTTGTTTAAAACCTCTGGTGTAGCATAAGCAAAGCTCTCTGCAAAGATATTTGTCCTCCCTCAGTTCATGTTCATAGCCCTCTTGTGCTACTCCTGAAGAAATCCCAATAGTCCAAAAATCTGAAACCCACTAATGGCACCAGGAGTAAAAGTTGACTAATCCCCAGTCTTGCTCTTTAACCTATTTGCTTAATTCCCTATATTCACTCGGCTAGACCTCATCCTTTTTTCTACCTATGTCATTGGTGCCAACAAGCAAAACAACATCTGGCTACTTCTTGCTGCCACAGAATCTCATATATGTGCCCTAACTAATGATTACAATGGCTCTGCCTCACTTCACTCTTTCCGCTGTGCCTCAGAGCAAGGCCCAGTGCAACATGGAATGAGATCTGTAATTATAAGGAAAGATTGGATAGTTTATTGCATTGAAAATACGACTGAGGGATAACCTTATGAAGGTTTATAAAATTTATGGGGGCATTGATTGAATAGATATAGTCATTCGCCCAGGATATGGGTGTCAAGAACTCAAGGGCACAGGTTTATGGTAAGAGGGGAGAAATGTAAAGGAGATCTGAGCAGTACATTTTTCACAAGGATGATGGTGGTTATCTGGAATGAGCTGCAGAGGAGGTGGTAGAGGCAGACACCTAATTACAATGGAATTTGTATAGGAAAGGCGGAAAAGGATGCAAGCCTGGTGCAGGCAAATGGTTTGAGTGACGATAAGTATAACAGTTGCCCATTTCTGAACTATGCAGACCAATGCTTCCTTGATATCTAACTTCTCATATCCCAGCAAAATGCCTTTGAGCAAGCTAATGATAGAAAACATATCAAGCATTTGAAAGAAACAAATGAAAGAAACTAACTTGAAAACATTTGAAAGAAACTAATTTAAATATGATGAAAGTGGGAGTAGATACTGCCTTATTCACACTACATTCATTTTTCCAGCACCTGCTACTGCGCATCTGGGGTATTCCACTTGAACGTTGGAGTCTAATTAATCTGTGCAAACACATACGGGACCTCATGCTATATTAACCATCCACTATTCATTCCATGCTGTTGGGAGTCTACGGAGTGAAACTTGGTAATATAACAGGACATAAAAATATCACGTGCTAAAATTTCTATGAGCTGCAGAAGTGTCTGGTGGCTTAACTTATGATTGTCATGTCCTGTTTGCTGTACCTTTCTCACAACCAAGTCATCTCTTGGCTATCCAATAGGACCCCATCTCAGAGTTGATGAAGTGCATTGGAATCTGCTTAGCGTCCATTGCATATTCCAAATATTTTTAAGACATCTATCCTTTGAAATGAACTGGACTTCTGGACTGACCCTATTAGGATCTACCTCTTGCACTGCAATGGTCAGCTTCTTGATTGATAAAGTTTACCCCATTTTATTCAAGTGTAAACATATAAATAACTTGAAAAATATGACTGTATTTTATTTCTGCTATTCTTAATTACGTCATATCTATAAATGTAATTCAAAGTCCTAAGTAAACTGAACACAGTGTTTGATCTTTACAGATGACCTTGGAAGAACTAAACAGATTAATTCAGAATATAATAACTTTTGTTGTGGGAGTACTGACCAACATCATCTATCCAGCACTTCAGAAATATGAAGAAATTAAGGCAGACCTTAATAAGCCTGAAGATGTCCCTGACGATGTTGAATATGTATCTGATGTTCAAGAAGTCTCAGACATTCAAGATGTCCCTGAGGTTAAAGAGCAAAAAATTCCTCCCAAAGCTCATGAACTTGCTGATCATGAAACTGGTACTGAAGAAGTTGAATTGTCTGAAAAGGAAATTGAAACAGACTTATATGAACTGTCTGAGATAGGTATTGAAACGGAATTATTTGAAATGTCTGAAAAGGAAGTTGAAACTGAATTGCTTGAAATGTCTACTAAAGAAGTGGAAACAGATTTACTAGCACTGTCTGACAAGGAAATGGAAACTGACATGGTTGCATTACCTGAAAAGGAATTGGAACCAAAGTTAATGCATTATTCTGAAATAGCAATTGAAACTGATTTCCTTGAATTGTCTGATATGCAAATTGGAACTGAATTAATTGAATATGCTGAAACGGAAACGGAAACAGAAGGAATTAAGGCTGCTGAAAAAGAAATTGAAACTGATGTAATTGAAGTCGATGAAAAGAATGTTGGCACCGAAGAGGAACAAGTGAAGAAGGAGGAGATCAAGGAAAAGGTGATTGAGAAAAAGGAGGTGGTCAAGGAAAAAGTGGTCGAGGAAAAGGTGGTCGAGGAAAAGGTGATCGAGGAAAAGGAGGTGATTGTGGAAAAGGAGGTGATTGTGGAAAAGGAGGTGATTGAAGAAAAGGTGGTCGAGGAAAAGGTGGTTGAAGAAAAGGAGGTGATTGTGGAAAAGGAGGTGATTGAAGAAAAGGTGGTGGTCGAGGAAAAGGTTGTTGAGGAAAAGGTTGTTGAGGAAAAGGTGGTTGAAGAAAAGGAGGTGATTGTGGAAAAGGAGGTGATTGAAGAAAAGGAGGTGGTTGTGGAAAAGGAGGTGGTTGTGGAAAAGGAGATGCCCGAGGAAAGCCTGGAGTCTGAGGAAAGCGAAGAGTCGAGTGAAAGTGAAGTACTCGTTGAGAGCATGGAATCCACTGAGTGTGAGGACTTCTCAGAGGTTCAAGAGGATGATGATTCTGACAAGAGGCCAGGAAGCATTTTAAGCCTAGTTTCTTCCATAGCCCAAGAAGATGCTAAAACCCCGACTCCTAGGAAAGATCTGGAAGTTGCTGAAAGGCACGAGGCTGCAAGAAGCCAAGTAGTTGCTGAAAGTGAAGAAATCACTGAAGACGTAGATGTTTCTGAAGACCAAGTTTCCGAAGACCTAGAATCGACAGGAAGCCTAGATGCTGATGAGGCCCAGAAAGCTATAGAGGACCAAGATGCCACTGAAAGACAAGAAGCTGCCAAAAAATCAGTGGCCTCCAAAGTTCATGATGTTGAAATCCAAGAAAAAAAAATTGTTATTGAAAGCCCGAGTTCCTCCATAAGCCAAGATTCCCTTGACACAGAAACACCAGATTTCAAAGAACCTATGTCAACTGGTCAAGCTTCTCCATCAGAGATCAGTGACATTGCTGATGAATTGGTCAATGATGCCATTGCATCATTTAATGAAGATCCTCTAAGTTCACCTATGAAACTACTGCCCTCTCTCAATTACTTTTGTGACATTTTAAGTAAATCGTGTGAAAAGACAGATGTGGATAATCGAGATGTCCTGGCTATTTGCAGATCACAAATACTTCCAGCAGCTGAAAATGTTCTAAGGGCAAGCCTAGAAAAATTAACTGAGGAACACCCGCATCTTGTATATATCCTCACTGGTTTTCCAAGTACACAAAAAACACATGTGAATTCCAGGAAATTAATATTAAATTGCAAAGTCCATTGTCTTTCTATCGATATTGTAAATAATATTCTTCAGAAACTGCGTTGTATTCTCAGAGGCGATGTAATTGAAACTATCTTAAAAAACAAACCAACAACCTCATGTTTATATGATAAGGATAATGCCACAGCCAAAACCGAACAGGTTCCTAGTTCTGAAGCAGAAGCAGAAGCACCAAGCCCCCAAAATGATGAGCTATGCCTACTTTATGCAGAACAAGAGTTTACCACCCCATATGTACATAGAATCTGTTTGGAAACTACAAATGAACTGCCCAGTTTCAGTCCAGAATTATCACCATGTGCAGAAGTATTCTGTGTCATTGAAGAAATGAATAAGTATGTATCGACAAGAGTTGAAACTGTCACTTCTTCCAAGATGAAACCAGTCATTTGCACAGATGCCCCTGTGTCACCATGTGAAAGCCCAGTAATAGATTTTAATGAGGAAGCTAAGGATATAGTAATCCATATCCTAAAAGCAATTCATAATGAAGTGAAAATAAAAGCTGTCGCAAGACTTAAAGCTGGAACTGATATGTGTCTGCTGAAAGAATCTATTTTAGTCGATGAAATACTTGAAGCCATTTTGAATGCTCTTACTGGTAAAAAAGCCGACGATTTCACTAAACTAAAATTGGAGAGAAGAGTAAAGTCAAGACCACCAGCTGTGCCTGTTTCAGAAACAAAACCTAAGCCAAAAAAAAGACATAAAAAAGTGACCACACCCAAAAGTGAAACACTTCCAGCTGTCAATATCCCTGGAATGGTCATTTATCCACAAATGGAGGAAGTTGATATTCCACCCACTAAAGCCCCACCAAAACAAAAGCCACAGAAAAAAGCTGAGGAATCAAAAAAAGTTACAAAACCACCCAGGAGAGATACCAAGGCACCCGTTCAGCACGATCTTAATGAGGAGGAACTTGCTTATAAACCAAAGGATATTCCTGAAGGGACCTTGTTGGAGAAATTGTTCAAGAAATCTGAGGGAACCTCAACAGATTCTCGTCCTGCAATGAAATCAAGAGAAATGCAAACCCTGCCAAAAAAATGTTTTACCAAAGACAAAAAAATACAAACAAAGCATAAAAAGGAAAAACAATTACAGGTAGGCAAAAGCTTGAAACACCGTAAAGTCAAAGACTCAAAACAAACTAGCAAAGATACGAAACAATCGGTAGATAAAGATCCAAAGTCATTATCGCAGAAGGAATCAAAAGTACCAGGCAAAGACACGAAGCAACAATTGGATAAGGAATCAACAAAATTACCAGACAAAGAATCAAAACAAATACCAGGAAAAGATGCTGAAAAACCATCAGGTAAAGAATCTGACAAGATGCAAGTACCGGATAAAAAAAAGGGACCTTCACCAGACAAGGAAACAACACCTCGACCAGATCAAGAATCAACAGTAGTACCAGACAAAAAATCAGCACCACTACCAGACAAGCAATCAACATTACCACCACAGAAAGAATTAATATCCCCTCCTGATGAACATTTAGCATCATCAGGACATCAAGAATCAACAGTAGTACCAGACAAAAAATCAACCCCACTACCAGATAAGGCACCAGTACCATCATCAGCCAAAGAGTCATCAGTAGTACCAGCCAAGGAGTCAGCACCACCAACAGACAAGGTGTCAGCTCCACCAATAGCCAAGGAGTCAACTCAACCAACAGAGAAGGAACCAGCTCCATCAACACCCAAGAAACCATCTCCACCAATAACCATGGAATCATCTCTATCAACAGCCAGGGAGTCATCTTCACCAACAGATAAGGAGTCATCTTCACCAACAGACAAGGAGTCAGTTCCATCAGCAGCCAAGGAGTCAGTTCCACCAACAGACAAGGAGTCAGTTCCACCAACAGATAAGAAGTCTGCACCACCAACAGATAAGAAGGCAGCTCCGCCTACAGACAAGAAGACCGAACAATTACCAGAAAAAGAATCAGCTCCACCACCAGGAAGGAAATCAGCATCGGCATCTGACAAGAAGTCGACACCTCTACCCGATCAATCATCAGCAAGCAAACAAGCAAGCAAACAAGCAAGCAAGCAACCACCAGACAAAGAACTGAAACAACCACCAGGCAAAGACACAAAACAACAAGTGGACAAGGGATTAAAACAACCGCTGGACAAAGACCCAAAAAGACCAAAAGTTAAAGACAAAAGAGGACTTTCAAAAACGCCTTACCAATTAGAACTTAATGAAGAGGCAATCAAGGCAATATCGCAGGTAATTGTGGCTCTCATTTTGGATAGATTTGGCTTATCAAATGTAAAAGAAGCAGAAGACTACGTGGCACAGCAAGAAAGAAAACAACAACATTCAGGTAAATTTATTATTCCGAAACATGATTAAAATGTCGACATTACATAAGTTCTAGCAGAAGATTTTAAAGTTATTTGAATATAACAATATCAAATCTAACACCAGAATGGTCAAGAAGGAAGTTCCTGACATGGTATAGGCCCTGTGTTGAATTGATTTATATGGAGTAGTGTACTGATATTTAGTAAACAAACCAGAAAGGAACTTCAATTCTAATACTTAATATTTGGGAGCTATCAACGTTTCACATTTACACTTTTTCACCTTTGCAACGCATAACGCTGCAGAGACCCAATTTTCAAAATTAGGTGAATTGTAAAGTATTGTGTGCAATTGAACAGGCGATTCCCAGCTTTGCTCTATATTTGTGCTTAACTATGCGGAAAATTGTGGAGAAGAGAATGCTTCCGGGAGATTATCCATGGTTAGAAAATGGGAGGGAATCACTGTGATGTAGGGAAGGCAGAGATTGGTTACTATTGGATAGGGCCACAAAGGAGATATAATTAGAGTTACACAAATGGCAAAGTAAACAGGCCCTTCGGTCCACCAAGAGAGGAGGGGCAGGACAAAGCCTGGCAAGTAATACTGTAGGTGAACACAGGCAAGGAGCGGGGGGAGGGGGAGGGGGCAGATAGTTGGACAAAGGCCAGAGATTTTTTAAAAAGCAGGGGTGAAACAGAAGGATTTGAGAATCTTTTGTAATTTTTCCTGTAGCCACTTCCC
Organism: Amblyraja radiata; assembly: GCF_010909765.2. Lineage (NCBI taxonomy): Eukaryota > Metazoa > Chordata > Chondrichthyes > Rajiformes > Rajidae > Amblyraja > Amblyraja radiata. The sequence goes on from NC_045967.1 coordinate 35,514,477, forward strand.
CTTCAACTCCATCTTTATACTCCCAATTTGTCAATCCCTCCCCCCCCACTATTTAGTTTAAACCCACACGTGTAGCCCTGGCAAAGCTGCCTGCCAGAATGTCGATCCCCCTCCAGTTAAGGTGTAACCCGTCCCTTTTGTACAGGTCACCCCTAGCCCAGAAGAGATCCCAGTGGTCTATAAATCTAAATCCTTGCTCCCTGCAACAGCCCCTCAGTCACACATTCAGATCCCCTATCTCCCTGTTCCTGTCCTCACTAGCACGTGGTACTAGCAATCCAGAGATAACCACCCTAGAAGACCGGCATTTCAGTCTCATGTTTCATGTTGGAGAACCTCCTTCCTCTTCAACCCGATGTCGTTTGTGCCTACGTGCACAACTACTGCCGGCTGTTCACCTTCTCTCTCGAGGATGTTCAGAATTCGGCTCGTGACATCCTGAACCCTGGCACCAGACTAATCTTCTGGAATTTTTTGAAGATGTAACTCGGAAAATGGACAGGGGAGAGCCAGTGGATGTAGTGTACCTGGACTTTCAGAAAGCATTTGATTAGGTTCCACATGGGAGATTAGTGGGTAAAATTAGGACACATGGTATTGGGGGTAGAGTGCTGACATGGATAGAAAAGTGGTTGGCAGACAGGAAACAAAGAGTAGGGATTAACGGGTCCCTTTCAGAATGGCAGGCAGTGAATAGTGGGGTACCGCAAGGCTCGGTGCTGGGACCGCAGCTATTTACAATATACATCAATGATTTGGATGAAGGGATTCAAAGTAACATTAGCAAATTTGCAGATGACACAAAGCTGGGTGGCAGTGTGAACTGTGAGGAGGATGCTATGAGAATGCAGGGTGACTTGGATAGGTTGGGGGAGTGGGCAGATGCATGGCAGATGAAGTTTAATGCGGATAAATGTGAGGTTATCCACTTTGGTAGCAAAAACAGGAAGGCAGATCACTATCTAAATGGCGTCAAGTTGGGAAATGGAGAAGTACAGCGGGATCTGGGGTCATTGTACATCAGTCTATGAAAGTAAGCATGCAGGTACAGCAGGCAGTGAAGAAAGTGTTGGCCTTTATAACAAGAGGAATCGAATATAGGAGCAAAGAGGTCCTTCTGCAGTTGTACAGAGCCCTAGTGAGACCACACCTGGAGTATTGTGTGCAGTTTTGGTCCCATAATTTGAAGAAGGACGTTCTTGCTATTGAGGGAGTGCAGCGTAGGTTTACAATGTTAATTCCTGGGATGGTGGGACTGTCATATGCTGAGAGAATGGAGCAGCCGGGCTTGTACACTCTGGAGTTTAGAAGGATGAGAGGGCATCTCGTTGAAACATATAAGATTGTTAAGGGCTTGGACACACTAGAGGCAGGAAACATGTTCCCGATGTTGGGGGAGTCCAGAACCAGGAGCCACAGGTTATGAATAAGGAGTAAGCCATTTAGAAAGGAGACGAGGAAACACTTTTTCTCACAGAGAGTGGTGAGTGTGGAATTCTCTGCCTCAGAGGGCGGTGGAGGCGGGTTCTCTGGCTGCTTTCAAGAGAGAGCGAGATAGGGCTCTTAAAAATAGCGGAGTCAGGGGATATGGGGAGAAGGCAGGAATGGGGTACTGATTGGGGATGATCAGCCATGATCACATTGAATGGCGGTGCTCGCTCGAAGGGCCAAATGGCCTGCTCCTGCACCTATTGTCTATTGTCTATAAAATTTGATTCCATTGAGCACATTTTACATAATCACAAATATTGTAATTCTAAGGATCTCTAAAACAGATTCACATTTTAACTTGGACTGACTTTTTCTCAAACAGCTGACAGTTTGTGTTTTTCTTTTCATTTATTATTTAAGATTTAACATTTGCTCTATTTCCCTCAACCAAAAAAGGTGATTTGGATAGATCCGGTTTGACTTCTCGTCCTCTTGGAAAGAATTTGCCTGTCAATTTGACACAAGCTGATTTGATGTCAACCAAGATTTTGCCTCCGATATCAGCTTCAGATTCTGCTCAAAAGCAAGAGAAATATGTGAATGCTACAAAAGCAATAGCAGATGCAATTTCATCAAATCAGTTACACATTGAATTGATATGGATAAAGTCACCTGCTACTGTAACAAGGTTAGACAAAGTGGTATCAAGCTCAGAGATCAAGCTAGCCTCTGGTGATCTCATTGCTAATGTTGTGGAAGCCATTTTCAATGGTGCGGATGCCAAAAGATTACAAGCAGGAAGAAAATATTTGAGACCAACATCAAAAACAAAGCAACGGGGTAAAATTGCTCAGCCCCAAAATCTACCAGTGCTTTCACAGAACTCAATGCTGTTAGTAACTGAAGTCGCTGAGGAACTAGTTCGCAAACTATTGCATAAGTGTCTTATATTTCAAGATCAAACCACAACTGAAGGTCAGGTCGGAGCTGCTACCTCAGTTGTGCCGGAATCACAGTATGAGAGACTCTTCAGTATAATAATGAAATCAGTTACTGATATTTTAGCAGGTAAATTAAATCTACCAAATGAAAATGTGATAGCTTCAACTAAGGTTCTTCCCAAACATCAAACCTTAAAAACTGCAATGGGTACCTCTGATTTAATGCCTGAAACCGCAGTGAGGTTGGAGAAGCCAGCGGCCACCACTGAAATAGCTGTAAAAGGAAAGTCAACTTATTTAGAAGAAACCAGATTAACTTCGGATGTTGCGTCCCAGAAATATCCAGGAAAGATTTATATGGGGCCAGAAATCATTATTAAAAAGCTGCCTAAAAGACGCAGATTATCTTTGAGTAAGATTGTAATTAGTCCCACAAAGTCTCTTTCTTCTGAAAGTCAAAAATTAGGAAAGAAACCAGAACACCTGCCGGAAGCAATTCCAAAATCAAAAAAGCCTGTCACGACAAAAAAGAATATTATTTCCAGAAAACCTTCATTTAATCAAAATGTGGATAGACTACCACTTTTCCACAAAATAAAAGAAATAAAAGTAATAAAGGATGAGAAGTCAGAGAAAATTGCAGTTCATAGCAAACCAGCGCATAAGCCTACTGAACTTGATAATAAACCTCTTCAAGAAACACTTGATAATAAATCTGCTTCACATGCACGTGATTCAAAAGATAATAAAACTATTCAAGAATCATTTGACCTTCTTGATGATAGACTTGTAAGATTACTCACAGCTCAACTTAAATGTGAGATTTCAGAAATGGTTTCAACCCAAGTAAAAGTAGGTGCTGACACTACAAGGACTTCAGAAACTGATAAACCAGATGTTGTTAATGATACTTGCCGTGACCTTATTCCAGGAGATACTTCAGCAACTGTTATGGATCATATCAAAAAATTAATTGGCCTTTCACTGCATTCACTGGAACAAAAGCCTGAGACCAAGAAGCAACAAATATGTGCTAATAAATCAACAGAGACAACAAATGCTGCTGGAGAATTCACTGAGTGTTTTGTAAAGCTTTTCAATGAAATGACAGGCTCGGTATCCCAGTCATGCAAGTTAGGCCTTACTTCTCCAGATTTCTTAAATGCAATTTATTATGAAATAAAGAAATCATTGGCATGCTATAGAGAGCAAATATGTGAATCATGTCAAGTAGCAAAACACATCGAAATACCAAGTGAAGGGAAAAGGCACATTAGTACGCTTGGTGATCAAGTCACAAACCGACTTCATGAAATACTGCAAACAAAAACTGAGATGCTTGCCTCAAGTTGTAAAGATGTAACAGAACAGAAGACAACAGAGACGGCAAAACTAATGAAGGAGGAACTGATAAAGTTTGCTTTACAGCAGCTATTAAGTGATGAAAAATTTTCACAGGAAATTACAAATATCATCACTGAAGAAAGAAAAGTAATTTCACCTCCAGCAAGCAATCTTACATCCATTGTTAGTCCAGAAGTTTCGAACGATATTGTTTTAAAAATGATTGCTATTTTACTTGACAAGGTGGATTCCTCTTTAAGCTTTGTACCACTTAAAGATGAAGTGAATGATGTTTCTCAAGAACTTGTGAATGCCATCGTTGGAGAGGTGGAAAAGAAATACGCTTGTACGGATTCATTGGAAGTTGATTTATGCAGAGATGAAAGTTTGGCTGAACCAATCACAAAGAAGACAGTTCAAATCATTTGCTTTGCCAGGATGCTTACTACAATTAACTTTGTGAGTAGGGTCACTGAACAAGTAAAGAAAATTCTTTGTTTGAAACCAATAATGCAAAATCAGGTAGTTCTCAAAACGCCTATGAAACACATGGAAATTTGCTTAGAGTTTGGAACCGAGCCTGTTGCTTCATATTTTAACTTAATTTCAGTAGACCTTGTCAGATTTGTTTTGGAAAAGATTAAAAAGTCCATCAGTTGTTCTGCATCCTCAAATGAAACTCAATTCTATCAATCGCAAACAACAAGTAGTGAAATATCAGTTTTTGATACTAGTTCAAAGGACACTGCTGCCCCAACAATCAGTAGTGGACAGTCATCTTGCAGCTCAAAAGCAAGTAAAAAGAGAATATCATTCAGCCTACCACAAGAATCAATCTGTGAAAAAATATATTCGAGTAGCATTTCACCGATAATTGATAGTGTGGCTGAGGAAATGCCAGATGATGTGTGTCGCTATAAGCCTGGCATTTCTGGCTTGACAAAGATGTCTGAAGCATTGGTTGAGAATATAGTTGGCGCAGTACTGACTTCAGAACCATCAAATGAAGAAACATGTGTATGCCAGTTTGTTAAAACACCTGTTTCACTCGATGAAGATGTGGCAAGTAAATTAGTACAGTACATTTTAGATGAAAAAAAGAAATGTCAGGTTACAGATACTGTTTTTTCTGAATCCTCTGAATCGTTTTCAGATCAGAGAGCCGAAAAAATTGTTTCTGGAACAATTGAAGAAATTGGACCGAGCTACTTTCTTCCACAAGACGATTCAGGTGAAAAACAGATTTACAGGGAAGAAGAAACAATTTGTACGTGTCACTATCAAGATATAAAAATGATATGTCCAGAACCTGAACAAACTGAAAATATTCATGTGGTATTGCAGCCCCATGTCGTGAAATCAATCACTGATTATGTAAAGCAGAGTGTATATCAAAGCCAATTAGATCAGCTCTGTGGGTCTCAGGAAGAAGATGCATTTAAAAACGATACAACTAGGCAAGAACTGCAGGATTTTTTCCTTGAACAAGTAACTAAAGATAATATACAGAAAGTCATAGAGTGCAAAAAACAGACCCCATTCATTGGCAAGTCACAATCGGAATGGGTACCACTGGAAGAGGTGAAAAGTAAGGAAAATATGTACACAGCTGACAGTAGTCTTGAATGTGATTCAGTGTGTCCACTAACTCGAAAAGAAACTATTGTATCATGGATCTCATCACCACCAGTCTGTGATAAAAAACTTGATGATGAAAGTTTTGTTTCAGTTGATCAATTACATAAAATGTTATGTATGGAAGGAGAGAAGAGTATGGCACGTGTAACAGATTCAATTTTACAAGCTCCAATGGTTGAACCTGCTCAAATGACAAAAATGTCTCAGTTGAATCTGCTGTCAGATACAGTTATGTCAAATAGATTCCAAGAATTAGAAAGCAGTTTTAAACAGCCATGTGTCTGCCAATTCAAACCTATGGAAGCTGATATCTGTAAACTCCCTGACGAGCAGAGAAGCAGCCTATTACAATTCTCAGACAATGAGAATATATGTGCAGTGACGGCCTTTGAGGCACCAGCTTCAGAAACTATGGGTCCATATATTTCCACCTGTACATGTCCACTACATTCTCGAGGCAGAAAGCTTTCAGTCTGTTCAAGTTCAACTGGAAGCAGTGAAGCAGAAAGTCTTGTTCAAACAGCTCTATGTAACATCTGGGCTGACGTTCCTTATGAAAAACAACTGGGTTCAGAGGCACGTGAACATGATAAGGCACACTCGAGTGAAAGCTCTATTGTTCTGGACGATTTGTCTGAGGAATTATTAACAGATGCATTGGTTTCCATTTTCTCAAATATGATAGATTCACTTTTGCAGGAATCATCGGACAAAACAAGTCCATCGTCTTCCCAATTAAATTTGCTTTCAGAAAATATAGTTTCAGATGTTATGCAAGGATTAAAGCAAAGCCCTGTGTCTTCTTATTCTTCTGTATTTATCCCGTCATCAAGTGATTCATCTGGCAAAGACACCAGTCCACGGGGAATGTTTAAAAAAGATAATTTACGGAAGCAAACACTTGATAAGCCACAAGTTTCAGAAAAAAAGGGCCCTTCAGGTAAAATTGCACAGAAACGTGCAGAGAAAGAGATTTCTTCTGCTTCCACTGTAGCAGATGATGCATCTGTTTCGACTGTAAGTAGAGATGCAGATCATTTAGTTCAAGAAGTTCTTAATGATATTTCAAGCAAGCGTCACAAGGACACATATAGCTCCAAGCTAATTCAACGTGAAAAGGTACAACAGAAAAGAGCGACTGAATCAGCAGTATCCAGTGAAAGTTCTGGCTCATTAAATGAATTAGTTGGAGGGTTGTCAAAAGAGGATTTTGCTACCATTTATTCTTATGTTACAGATATACTTTTACATAAATCATTTGCGAAACCGCATCATAGAAAAACTCGTTCTCAATCAAGTTTACTTTCAGAAAAAATGGTAGCAGATATTTTGCAAGATTTACAAAGCAGTCCTGAAGTGACTAGTTCCTCCTCATATAAGCCTTCAATGGAAGAAGCCAGTTTAATTAATGTAAGCAAAGATACTACTGCAGAACTGCCAGTTCTCGCAATAGAAGCTGCACATGAAGGACTACAGACATCTGACTTCTCTTCCGGAGGAGAGACATCAACAACCCCAAGTGAAGCAGAAGATCTGGTTCATATTGCTTTGAACGATTTGTCAATTACAGACTTTCTGAAAATTGATGGAGAGATATCCGTGACTATTATCCCACATATGAACAAAACAGAATTCAAAATAAACCCAGAATTAATTGCGAAGCATTTGTCTGTAATTTCAATAAAAACTGAGCCAATTGAGGTACTTGAGCAAATAACTCTGCTTCAAACTGGTCAAGATTTAAAAGAAATTCGTAAAGCATCAATAGCAAATACAGCAATGTCAACAATGACCATTCAAGACAGGCGTGTTAGTTTTGAGAGATCAGGAGGATCATTAAGAAGAGGCTCTTTGGATGATCTCGGTAGATTAGATGTCAAACAAAATGAGGTACGTTAAACAAAGACGATACATGATAATATTTGTTAAAATTCCATGCTTTCATCTTCTCTTTGCTATCCATTAGATCCTTTATTTTGCTGGCTTTCGTCCCAAGTTGATAATTGAGGTGTGGAAGACCAATTCTGAAAGCCATTTTTTGATATGTTTCTCTTTCCACCAATGATTAAAATGTTGCTATGCTCAGCACTTTTACTTGATACCCTAACCATAACTCACACTAGAAATGGTGAATTTTGAGATTTTTCATTCATTGAATGAGGGTATAACAGATAAGATTCACATTTCTTACCAATCCCCACTTGTCTTGAGAAAGTAGCATTGTAGAATTTTATTGAACATTAGATATCCATATAAAGGGAGCTCAGTGTTGTTAGCAAGTCTCAGCAAGTTGAATTACTATATAGTTTCAACCATGACCTGAAGTATTTTCAAGCAGTGATGAAATCTGCAGAATCTGCTACCATTTTCTTTATCTATGGTAGAAATCACAGATTTGCATACTGCTGTCAAAGAACATAGAGAGTTGTGGAGTCATAGAGTTATTCAGCACAGAAACTGGTCCTTTGGCTCCACTCATCCATGATGACCAAGGTGCCATCCTGAGTCCGTCCCTCCACAGATGCTGCCGGACCTACTAAGTTCTTCCAGCCGTTTAATTTTTTTCTTGTGATTCCAGAATTTGCACTCATTTGTGTATGCCCTCCGGAGGTGTTCTATTTGCCTCCATTTGGCCCATATCCCTCTACATTTTTCCTATCCATGAACCTGACCAAATCTTATCCATCTATCTATATACTTTTAAAACTGTGTGTGTGTGTGTGTGTGTGTGTGTGTGTGTGTGTGTGTGTGTGTGTGTGTGTGTGTGTGTGTGTGTGTGTGTGTGTGTGTGTGTGTGTGTGTGTGTGTGTGTGTGTGTGTGTGTGTGTGTGTGTGTCACTTTGCCTTTGAAACGCATCTCGAAAACCAGACGCAAAAACGCGTAGATTTTCACAATTTTGGTAGATTTTTAACTTACGATTTTATAAATGCACTCCTCTCTAAATTCGGTCAATTATTTTCCCAGATTTAGAATAAAGTTGTTCACAAAACTCACGTTTATAAAATATAAACGGCGCTTGCCAGTTGCTGACGTCGCAATGCCCACATGCCCATCAATCAAGGCCCACATGCCTCCTGCCCCCCCCCCCCCCGCTGTGGATTAAAGCATTGTTTATTTATTTTTATACTACCATTGAATTTTATTGTAACTCTGTGTCCCACTCCGTGTCCCTCCCCGTGTCTCTCCCCACCCCTGGCCCGGCTGGATTAAACATCTGTTGTTTTGCACGAGTTAAGTCACCCCCCCCCGTACTCAGGGTCTGAAGCGTTCGGGAATCAGTCCTTTGTGACGACCCGGATATCACCGGCTAGCTCCGGGGGTACAGAGAGGATGCGCGAGGATGGAGGAAGAGAAGAGGAGAGGACGGAGAGGAGGAGGAAGGAAGGAGGAGGGGGGGAGGACGAAAGCAGAAAGAAGAAAGAAGGAAGATAAAAAGAAAAGGAGAAAAAAAAAAACAGGAGAAAAAAAAAAGAAGGAGGAGAAACAAAAAGAAGAAAAAAAGAAAAAAGGGAAGAGAGAAAAAGAAAGAGAAAAGAGAAAAGAGCAAATAAAGAGAAGAGAAAGAGAAAGAGAAAGAGAAAAGAGAAGAGAGAGAGAGAGCAGAGAGACTAGAAGAGAGAGAGAGAGATGAAGCGAGAGAGCAGAGATAGAGAGAGAGAGAGAGAGAGAGAGCGAGAGAGAGAGAGAGAGCGAGAGCGGAGAGCGAGAGAGAGAGGAGAGAGAGAGCGAGAGAGTAGAGAGAGAGAGAGAGAGAGAGGATAGATAGAGCAGGATCTCTCTATAGCTCGGGATATCGCTCTAGCTCTCTCTCTATCTCTATCATCTATCTCTCTCTCTCTCTCTCTCTCTCTCTCTCTCTCTCTCTCTCTCTCTCTCTCTCTCTCTCTCTCTCTCTTTTTTGTTGGTTTGTAATGGATTCTATTTTGTGAAAATTCGTTAAAGCCATTTGTCGATTTACTCCTCCACCCTTTGCCATAACTGAGCCATTTTAACATATTCCTGTAGAGTTTTTCCTCCTCCATAATTTGTTTTGAAAATTCGAAAATTTAGTTAAAAATCTCCCCGCTTTTTTAGTAAAAAACATCAAAACATTTTAAAATCAAACTGCTGCATGAGTCACAGCGCCATCTCACAGATGACCAATCACAATGGATCTCATTTACATATGATATGACATCACAATGGGACAGGGGTGGGAGATTGCAACCTTCACGTGGTCCCACTAAAATCAAACTGCTGCATGAGTCACAGTGCCATCTCACAGATGTACAATCACAATGGATCTCATTTCCACATGACATCACAATGGGACAGGTGTGGGAGATTGCAACCTTTACGTGGTCTGGCGTGCACAATCAAATAAGATCAAATAGAGCAGGTTGTTCTACCCCCATGTCTACCCCCTCCCTATCTACCCCTCCCCCTCTACCATACTCAAGCGCGAAGAGCAGCCAGAGAGAAAAAAGCCAACACAGAACCCAAAAAGCACGCGAACGAGCCAGGACATCCCAACCAGAGCACAACCTCCATCTACACTCGAGACCTTACGAGCGCCCACCATCCACACTACCAATCATCAACAATCTTCCCCATCTCTCACTCCGCCCCCCTAACACTATTCCACCTCTCCCACAACCCATTCTCCTCCCACCTCCTCTCTACCCACCTCCCCCTCCCCTTCCCCCCCCCATCCCTCTCACCTTTATCCTCCTCCCCTCCCCCTACTCCCCTCCCCCTACTCCCCTGTGTGTGGGGGGGGGGGTGGCTAGTGTGTGTGTGTGGAGGGGGGGGGGGTTAGTGTGCATGTGTATGGGGGGGGTGGTTAGTGTGTGTGTGTGGGGAGGGGTTGTGGGGGGTGGGGGTGGTTAGTATGTGTGTGGGGGGGTGGTTAGTGTGTGGGGGGGTGGTTAGTATGTGTGTGGGGGGTGGTTAGTGTGTGTGGGGGAGGTGGTCAGTGTGTGTGTGTGTGGGGGGGGTGGTTAGTGTGTGTGTGTGTGTGGGGGGTGGTTAGTCTGTGTGTATGGGGGGTGTGGTCAGTGTGTGTGTGTGGGGGAGGTGGTCAGTGTGTGTGTGTGGGGGGGGTGTGGTTAGTGTGCGTGTGAAGCCGCAGCCCCCCCCCCCTCCCCTCCCCGCAAACGCGCGTTGGGGGAACAGTTGCTCTAGTATCTTTTAAATATTGTAATTGTTCCTAGTTCCTTTCTCTGCAGCTCGTTCTAAGTACCCATCTCCTTCTATATGGAGAACTTATCCCTCAGGTCCCCTTTAAATTTTTTCCCCTCTTTTAAGCCTAGTTCCTCTAGTTTTAGATTTCCCTACTCTGGGAAAAAAGCTGTGACCATCCACCATGCCTCTCATGATATATAAACTTACCCCACAGCCCCCTTCACTACCAGGCTTATCTAGTCTCTCCTTATAACTGAAGCACTTCAGTTCAGGCAAGATTCTTGTGAATCTTTTCTGCACCCTGTTTAATTTAATCACATCCTTCCTATAGTCCGGTGATCAGAACTGCACTCAATATTACAGGTGCAACACAATGCCCCATCTCTTGTATTCAGTGCCCTATCTGATGAATCCAATTGCGTGCCATACATGTCCTTCACCGCCTCCTTTACACGTGTAGCCACTTTCAGGGAATTATGTATTTGTACCACTGGGTATATCTGTTCCACAACATTCTCCAGCCCAAAATGTATAACTTCCCATTTGTCTGAGTTGAATTATGTGAGCCAGTCCTTTGCCCAGTTTCCCAGTTGATCTAGATCCTGTTGTAAAAGACAACCCTTTTCACTGCCCATAACATCACCAATTTCGGTACCATTTGCAAACTTACTACATTCTCATCCACATTGTTAACATATTTAACAAACTACAGGGGACCTAACAACAATCCCTGTGGGCAAGTGGACACCAATTCATCTGGGCAAGTGGAATGTATTCCATGACACTCCTGACATACTTGTGCCTTGCTCGCACCAAAATGATAATGATATCTAGAGCCAGATACTAGACTAGACATAATTTTACTTCGGAGTCACATGAGTGACTACGTGAAGAAGCCCGCCAGGACGCACGAGTGTCATATCGCTTTCACGCTTGCGAAACGACAGGCGGGGTGGAACGTTTCCCCGCAGCGGTAAGTTTGAAACCGCGACCTGCAGGTAAGTGATTTACTCTGCGGTAGTTTTTGTCCCCGCGCTGTTTTTACACGGGGGGAAGCTGGACAAAATAGTGTCCGCAAGTGCTGCGAGTAAAGCTGGCTGGGGAGGACCGCAAAGTTGCGGGAGCCAGCAGCAGCTGAAGGCACAAGCCCCGTTAGGGATCAGCTGTGCCGACTTTTGGTCCCGCGCCGGCCAGAACACCAGAGCCGGGCGGGAGACTATTCAGAATGGGGCCGTCGACTTTTGACAAGTCGAAAACGGCAGGAGGCGGGGTGGAACGAAGTTCCCCCGTAGCGACAGTTTAAACCCAGGACCTGCAGGTAAGAGCTGCGGTCTTTTTGTGTTTTCCCATGCTGATTACAGGTGGAGAAACCAACGGGCTGCGACAAAGCCGGTGGGCTAGCAGCGGCCAGCAGCACTTGAATCACCTATAATTGGATCAGCTGTGCCCGATGTCGCCTCCGCACTGGAGGGCTGCGACAAAGCTGGTGAGGGAGGACCGCGGAGCAGCGGGCAGCCAGCAGCAGCCAGCGACACTCGGATCACCGATAGTGGGATCAGCTGTGCCCGATGTCGCCTCCGCACCGGCCAGATCCACGCGGCCGGGCGGTAAGGCTAGACACAAAACAAACAAGGTCGTGGACTCAGAGGAGTCCGACTTTGAACAACCGCGGGCGGCCAGCGACCGAGAGCGCTGTAGCCGGATGGAGCGGTGTGTGGAGCATTTGCTCCAACATGACAGACTCCGGGAGATGGAGTCGGGTCACTGTGGGCCCTATGATAAACCCACAGCGGTACCTCTTGAAGGGCTGCACAGTGCTTCTACCTCATCAGAGGGGAGCACTGCGGGTCAGTTCTGGGCTGACCTGGAAGAGGGGTCCGCAGAAGGAAAGACAAGTGTGCAAGGGGTGCAGGGACTGTGCAAACCTGGGACCACAAAACCACCAATACTATTGTTTGGAGGCAACCTATCGAAGCAAGTCAAGGAGCTCGATGAGGAAGCAAAAACCCTGGGACTAATAAAAGGGACTCCAACAAAAACCCACTACAGCCAAAGACAGCACCCCTACGCACCCACCAGCAGAACTAGTGAAAGCTCGAAGGCCCGGTACTCAAAACATGAGTCTTTTTAGGCCATGGCCCAGGCCGGCCTTCTTGGAAGATGCGGGGACCTCCAACGCCAACCAAACCGAAAATCCAGACACCAGCGCAACAACAGCAGCGAAGAACCTACAAAAAAGAAGTAAACCTGCCACTGGTAACTATGGAGGTAGGTGGGTCTGGTTCCCTACAAAATACAGGGAGCATGGAGGTTGGGGGGAGATTACACTCTTTTCTGAATGCATGGAGCATGTTAACAACCGATACTTACATCTTAAGCAGTATCCAGGGATATACAATATTTATACACAAGTACAGCCCTCCAGTTCAACATATACCGAACCGAATGTTCGTGCTTTCTGATAAAGAAAAATCAAAAGCGCAAGCTGAACTGGAGCGGCTTTACGTAAAAGGTGTAATTGAGAAAACTCAACACGAACCATTAGAATTCGTGTCCAATATATTTACCAAAAACAAAAAAGATGGTGGTTGTCGCATCATCATAGATCTGACAAAATTGAATACATTTGTACAATATATTCACTTAAAAATGGAAACCTTTGTTACTGCTAAACAATTAATTTCCGAAGGTTACTTCATGGCCAGCATCGATTTAAAAGATGCTTACTATTCAGTGCCTATACGAGGTGACCACAGATGTTACTTAAAATTCAACTGGATGGGACAACACTGGCAGTATAAAGCACTGCCAAATGGGTTATCATCAGCCCCCAGGCTGTTCACAGAATTTTTGAAACCAGCCCTTACGGAAACGTAAACACATGGTCATGGCATATTTAGATGACATACTCATTGTGGGCAAAACTTTGGAATTGGCCAAACAAACTGAAACAGCCACAAAACAGTTATTTGAAAAACTGGGATTTATTATCCATCCAGTTAAATCTAAACTAACGCCTTCCACTACTATGGACTATTTGGGGTTCACCATTGACTCAGTTCACATGTCGGTGACTCTGCCTAAGGGAAAGGCTAGAGATTTAATAGAGGCTTGCAATAACCTCATTGACATCAGCAAACCATCCATCAGATTGGTAGCAAAATTAATTGGCAAAATGGTGGCTGCCTTTCCAGCCACACAATTTGGACCTCTACATTACCAAAACTTACAGAGAGCAAAAATACAAGCACTCAAAATTAATGCAGGTCACTTTGACAGACCTATGAAACTACCAATCAAAGCTAAAATGGAACTAAAATGGTGGATAGATCTGGCTTTGTTCCAATCCAATCATTGTCAGTAACCCTTCCATGGTACTACAAACTGATGCCAGTGCACTTGGGTGGGGAGCCACCAATACCATCACCAGCTGTGGAGGTAGATGGACTGCTCAGGAGGCATCATTATTACTCACACTGGGCATAAACTACCTGGAAATGTTGGGTGCATTCTATGGCCTAAAGTCATATTGTACTGGGTCATATCACCAGCATGTTAGACTACAGATAGATAATACTACCGTGGTAGCATACATTAACCACATGGGTGGAAACAAATCGACATCATGTGACAATCTGGCTAATACAATTTGGCAATGGTGTATCCAGAGAGATATTTGGATATCAGCCACTTACCTACCAGGAAGACTAAATTTAGTGGCAGACACCAGGTCACGCAAATTTAATGAAAACACCGAATGGATGTTGAATAAAAAAGTATTTGCTGATATTACAGCAAAATATGGAACACCAGATATCGATCTATTCGCATCCAGACTTAACCACCAGTTATCAAATTATGTTTCATGGGAACCAGACCCTGGGGCAGCGGCGACAGATGCATTTTCGCTGCATTGGGGGGAAATTGTTTATTTACGCATTCCCTCCTTTCTGCCTCATCAGTCGGGTATTAAGGAAAATACAACAAGACTCTGCGTCTGGTATTTTGGTAGTACCCGATTGGCCTACTCAACCATGGTTCCCAGTGGTATTAAACATGGTATTAGAACCATGTATCACCATCCCACATAGACCAGATTTATTGCTACATCCCGTAACAAGGGATAGCCACCCATGCCATAAACATTTGAACTTATTAATTTGTAGAGTTTAAAAACACCTCTACTACAACTGGGACTGACGGAACGAACAGTGAACATGATCTCGGCGGCCCAAAGACAGTCAACCAAAAAACAGTATCTGGTCTATATCAGGAAGTGGGAGATGGACTGCCATAAAAACAACATCACCTACAGAGACATGAACATCCCGTCTGTTCTGGAATATCTGGCAGGCCTCCACTATGATGAGGGGCTCAGTTACAGTGCCATCAACTGCGCCAGAAGTGCCCTATCGACTTACCTATGGCAGGGGACAGAGCGTTACTCTGTTGGGACTCACCCACTGGTAACAAAACTTATGAGGGGAATTTTTAATACTAATCCCCCAAGAACCAGGTACTCCCAAATATGGGATGTAAGTATTGTCCTGAAGATGCTCAGGAATTGGTCTCCAGCAACAGCTCTGTCCCTACACAGACTGACATTAAAAACAGTCATGCTAATGGCATTGGTCACGGCACAGAGGGTACAGTCACTGCATAAACTAAGACTGGACAACATGACTTCCTCAACAGAAAATATTACGTTTCATATCTATGAGTTAGTAAAGCAGAACAGACAGGGATCAGCAGGCCTCAATATACAATTTAGGTCATACCCAACAGATGACCGTCTGTATAGTAAGACATCTGTCGTTATACATGGAGACAACGAAAATCCTAAGAGGCAATGAGAAGGCACTTTTGGTCAGCCACAAGCAACCACATAAAAGAGTGACGGTCCAGACCATCTCAAGATGACTGAAACAGGTGCTAACACAGGCTGGGGTGGATACTAATATTTTAAAATCTCATTCCACCAGGGCTGCAGCTACATCGGCAGCGATACAGTTGGATGTACCAATGGACCAAATCCTCAAGGCAGCAGGATGGTCTGGGGAAAAAACATTCCAATTATTTTACAACAAACCAGTAATGAAACCAGCAACGTTTGCAGAAACAATTTTAAGTTCTGTAAATTAATTTAAACCCATATAAAGGGTTTATAATTTTGTGTTAACAAATTTTATGATTTCAATGTCGAATTCATGTCCAAATTATGTTAACACAATTCCTCCTACAGTCATCAAGGCAGACGTGATGCATGGACTCGTTTCCACGGCATGAAATCACAGAGCTTTAAAATCTTCACGTAGTCACTCACGTGACTCCGAAGTAAAATAGTAAGATTAAACGAGAACTTACCAGTTTGAAGCTTGATCTGTATTTTATGAGGAGTTATGATGAGAGATTATGTGCCCTCCGCTCCCACCCTTGATCATATACTTAACTGGTATCTCTTCTCTAATCTTACTATGTTTAGTCATTACAGTTATCTGTGATTTCACACCGCTGCTTTGAAGAATGACACACATGCGTCCTGGCGGGCTTCTTCACGTAATCCCTCATCGTAACTCCTCATAAAATACAGATCAAACTTCAAACTGGTAAGTTCTCGTTTAATCTTACTATTAAACATTACTCTGTAACTTTTCTTGATGATGACACTTATCAATCTACACTCAAACATTAACAAGGCAATGGTAAACATTGAGTTCAGAGAGTGGAGGGGTGAGGGTGCTTCTCTGCACTTACTAATATCAGTCTGCGTTAATTTTAATTTCTTCCTCTTGAGAAATTGAAATTCTAGTTTAGGAAGGAGGCTTTACATGCATTGCAGTACATCAAAGGCAATTATCTATCAGAAGCAAAATAATCATTTGAAATTGCCAGATGAAGCTGTGAATGCTGGAAATTTTAAGTAAAATTGCTGAAATTGGTAGTTTTCTAAAATTGTTGGACCTAGTAATTAGTTCAGAAGTCAGTCATTGAATGTAAGCATGCAGGTACAGCAGGCAGTGATGAAAGCTAATGGCATGTTGGCCTTCATAACGAGAGGAGTTTAGAAAAGGAGCAAAGAGGTCCTTCAGCAGTTGTTCAGGGCCCTGGGGAGACCACACCTCGAGTATTGTGTGCAGTTTTGGTCTCCTAATTTGAGGAAGGACATTCTCGCTATTGAGGGAGTGCAACGTAGGTTCACGAGATAATGCCCAGGATGGCGGGACTGTCATATGATGAAAGAATGAGTGACTGTGCTTGTATTCACTGGAATTTAGAAGGATGAGAGAGGATATTATAGAAACATATAAAATTATTAAGGGATTGGACACGCTAGATGCAGGAAACATGTTCCCGATGTTAGGGAATCGAGAACCAAGGGCCACAGTTTAAGAATAAGGGGTGTGGGCCATTTAGAACAGAGATGAGGTGAAAAAACGTTTTCACACAGAGAGTTGTAAATGTGTGGAATTCTCTGCTGCAGAAGGCAGTGGAGGCTAATTCACTGGATGCATTCAAAAGAGAGTTAGATAGAGCTCTTAGGGCAAGCGGAATTAAAGGATATGGGGAGAAGGCAGGAACGGGGTACTGATTGTGGATGATCAGCCATGATCACATTGAATGGCTGTGCTGGCTTGAAGGGCCGAATGGCCTACACCTGCACCTATTGTCTATGTATCTATGTAAGTACCTAGTCGGAAGATTTTACCTTCTATGGGATCTTATAGGAAACTAAAGACAAAGAGGTTAGGGTAGGGTGACCTGAAGCTCTGGGGTCATGCCTGCAGATGAAACACAGATGTTCTACAAAGCCAGTGTTTCTCTGCCTCACCTGGAAAAACTGCTTGGGTCAATAGACAATAATAGACAATAGGTGCAGGAGTAGGCCAACGGCCCTTCGAGCCAGCTTGAAGTGGTATGAAACTGCACTTGAGCTTGGATGGAGTTGAGGGGGGAGGTAAAACGACAAGTGTAGTATTCCCTGCAGTTTCAAGGGAAAGTACCAGGAGAGCGGGTGGTTTGGGTGGGAAGGGACGAATTAAATACTATCGTCTCCCAAGAATTCCGCATTAGTTCACTTCCAGACCACTGCACAACTTCCATACCATTCATCCCTGCTGGAGGCTATACTTTTGCTAAAACTTCTAAAAGATGTGCAATCAAATAGAGAATTAGTAATGCGTCTGGTAGCACATGATGCTCCACAAGATCCAAATCTTGACATCAATTATGATGATACAGATGAAGAGATGAAATTATTCAAGGCACCGGTGAGGATGTAAATCGCCAAGGCATGAGCTCTTAAATTCCCTTACTAATCATTGCGTCTCTGGATACCCTTAACATTGAAGACCCTCCTTAATACCTTACTCTTTCACTGAGATTTCTTTGTAATTTTGTTGAATAATTTTGTCTTTGGGCTTGTTGATTTTTGTCTGATGACCCTTTCTAAGCAAAAGACCTGGTGTAAATGTGAGTTTTCAGGGCACAATCATTAGTAATGATAACCGTAAAACTACCTGATTGTTTAAAAAAACTCACAGTTCTCTAATGTCATTGAAGGAAATTAAGCTCCCACCCTTACCCAGCCTTGACTATATTTGTCTTCAGGCCAATAATATGTTTAACTCTTAAAATGTCCTCTAAAATAACCCAGCAAGTAACCTAGCAATCCATTGGAATAATTAGGGATGGATAATAAATGCTGATCTTTCACCTGCTGGAAGCAGCAGAGTGGCATAGGTAAAACAAGGTCCCTAATTTCTGCAAAATGGGAAGAAATACAAAAGATACTAGACTAAGTGGGACCCTTTGGGTCCCATGTTCACACGGGAGGGCTGGTCCCCCAACGCAATATTCCACCTCTCCACCAATTCCAATATTGGTGGCCAGTGGGGGGAGGGGGGGGGGGGGGCTTTCTGGAGCACTAGTATGGGTGTTGTGGGTTGAAAGGACTGGTTTACAGAGGGCTAGTATGGACATTGTGGGCCAAATGGATTCTTGGGGTGGCAGCTCAGTCACTCAAGCCTGATGTGCTGGCAGCTCACTCACGACTGGTGGGCTGGCAGTTAACTCACGGCTATTCCTTGAAATTCCATTTCGAGCAGGGTGCAAGGCCACCAAATTCAAATGCAGTTTCCTACCATTTCAAGCAGGATGCAAGGCCACCAAATTCAAGTGCAGTTTCATACCACTTCATGCAGGGTGCAAGTCCACCAAATTCAAGTGCAGTTTCATACCACTTCAAGCAGGGTCTAAGTCCACCAAACTCAATTGCAGTTTCCTACCACTTCAAGCAGGGTGCAGGGCCACCAAACTCAAGTGCAGTTTCATGCCACTTCAAGCAGGGTGCAAGGCCACAAAACTCAAGTGCAGTTTCATACCACTTCAAGCAGGGTGTAAGGCCACCAAATTCAAGTGCAGTTTCATACCACTTCATGCAGGTTGGAAGTCCACCAAATTCAAGTGCAGTTTCATACCACTTCAAGCAGGGTGCAAGTTCGCCAAACTCAAGTGCAGTTTCATGCCACTTCAAGCAGGGTGCAAGCCCACCAATTTCAAGTGCATTTTCATACCACTTCAAGCAGGGTGCAAGGCCACCAAATTCATGTGCAGTTTCATGCCACTTCAAGCAGGGTGCAAGGCCACCACATTCAAATGCAGTTTCATACCATTTCACAGGGTGAAACCACCATAAAACCACCATAAAACACCACATAAACACCACACTCACAGTTCAGTAGACATTCACTGTGTTCAGTTGATTCACAGCTCAGACAGAGTCGTGACCTCTCCCTCCCCCATTTTGCAGAGATTGAGCCACACCCACACTTCCGGGTTTTATAATCCCTCTCCCCTCCCACCAGAAGAGGCGTGGCCTTCATGGCGTGATTGACAGGAGAGAGATTCTCAACTTTTTAATTTATTTATTTACTTTTATTTATATTTTTATTAGAAGCAGTGTACAAAATTATAAACCACAGCATATGACATAATACATTTATTGTACAGCTTCCATTTTAATTTTAGCAAAGATGAAATAGAAAAAGAGAAGAAGAGCAAGAAAGAAAGAAAGTGAAACAGAAAGTGAATGTGTAAGCATTGAACCCATAAACTACCAAATGAGTGTAGTCAAGGAGTGATTAAGTAAAGACAAAGAAATAAAAAGACAAAAACGGAAAAAAGAAAAAAATTATAAAAAGTGTTGATATACCTGCTTCATTTCTCTCCCCACCCATCACCCAGAGATTCTCAACATTTTATAAACACTAATAACACTTTTATTTTTCATTGATGGGAAGAATCCTCTGCACCTGATGAGCGGAGGGGAACTGAGTAAGATGGCCAAAAATCACAGCCGTAAGTGGTAGCGTTTTATCTAAAATCAATATACAGTGCAAACAGGAAGTTGTCAAGTTTAGACTTTTAATCATGTGCTTTATTTCAAACCAGTCACCACCAACAACCATATGCAGTGCTTTATTTCAAACCAACCACCAACAACAATCATTTGCAGTGCTTTATTTCAAACCAACCACCATCAACAACCATTTGCAGTGCTTTATTTCAAACCAACCACATTTTCAATTTCAAACCATATTAAGGGCACTCAAGGTCAGTAAAACCACACTCACAGTTTAGTAGACATGTGTTCAGTGTTATTCACAGCTTAGACTGAGACGTGACCTTCTCGCTCCCCCCATCTTGCAGAGACTGACTGAGGCACTCAAAACTTACGGGTTTAATAGTCCCTCCGGAAGGGGCGTGGCCTTCAGGAGAGAGAATCTCAACATTTTTTAAACAATACTAACTCTTTTATTTTTCATCGATGGAAAAAATCCTCTTGTCCTGCACAGCGGAGGAGGACTTCTGAGTAAGATGGCCAAAAGTCACAGCCTTTTTTCTAAAATCAATATACAGAACAACAGGAAGTGGTCAAGATCAGACTTTTAGTAATATAGATTTAGTCTTGCTGTGTAATGTTAAATTTCCATTTGTTTATGGCAGGTGATTGCAAGAAACTCCTTTGTAAGTTTGCACAAACCTGATCTTTCGAAAGTAGAACTTCTAAAAGATGTGCACACAAATAGAGAATTAGCAATGCGTCTGGTAGCACATGATGCCCCACAAGATCCAAATCTTGATGACGAGAATGAAGGTACAGATGAAGAGATAGAAATTAATCAAGGCATCGATGAGGATGTAATTCGCGAAGATGTTGGTGTGTTTCATATTGATGCAGATGCTATAGAAGAACGTGCAGTTTCTGAGGGAGGTATTATCATAGAAGATAACATTGTGAAAGAAGAATTACATAAACCATCACTCAAGAGGGTGGACAGTATTGGTGATAAAACAGTTAATGACTATTCAGTTGAAAAACTCCGATATAACAATGCACAATATGAGAGAAGACAAAGTTTTGAAGCTTTCATGGAACTTCTGCGCAGGAGAGCAGAGCAAGAAAATGGAAATGAACGAATATCACTGCATGGCTGGTATTCTCTATATGAAAATGTAAAGAATATTCCTTCAACTTCTGCAAGGGAAATCAATACCGTCAGTGGAGCTGGAAGTGAGATACATTCAGAAAGTCATATTCCGCATCCACCACAAGAAAGGAGACCAAAGGCAAAAGAAACCAGCCGTGTACGCTTTGACCCCAAGGCCTTTCCTTCAAAGATTTCCAGCATGGTATGAATTGACTCTTAAATGTTATTAATTAACTAGACTAGTCACACGGGAGGGGGGGAGGGGGTGGTGTGGGGGGAAGGGGATGGTGTGTGGGGGAGGGGTGGTGTGTGGGGGGGGGGTGGTGGGGGGTTGGGGTCGTGGACTGTGGTGGGGGGGGTGTGGGCAAGTGGGGTGGGGGGGTGGGGTGGTGCGTGGAGGGTTAGGGTGGTGGGGGGTTGGTGTGGGGGTGGCGTGGGGTGGGGTGGGTTGGTGTGGGGAGGGGGAGGAATGGGGAGGAGGGGTAAAGGGGAGTTTGGGGGTGTGTGTGGGGAGGAGGGGTAGGGGGGAAGGGGGTGTGTGGGGAGGAGGGGGATGGAGGAAGGGGGGGGTGTGGGGGGGTGGGACTCCACTCAGCGGACTCTGGCCGTGGCATCACACAGCACATCCCAACCACACAGCGATTTCCCGACTCCACACAGCGACTCCACACAGCGGACTCTGGCCGCGGCATCACACAGCACATCCCAACCACACAGCGATTTCCCGACTCCACACAGCGACTTTCCCGACTCCACTCTTGCGGACTCAATCAGCACTTGTGGACAGCCCCACCTTCGGGGCTTTATTCTCCAGCGGGTGCCGGAAGGGGCGTCTGGTGACTGACAAACGAGAAGACCAATCTGCTGATCTCACAATTTTTTAAGCCTTCATGACTTTTGTATAATTCCTCCGATCGGAACAAAATTTGGTGGCACAAGTGAGTAAAGTGGCGAAAAAATCCTAGCGATAAGGGGTGCCGTTTATGAGCAGATTTAAAAAAAAGCAAACCAGAAGTGGTCAAGATGAGAGTTTCAGTAATAGTATAGTTAGATGTTGACCTAGGATACTATTTTTAACTGAATAATTTCATTATTCGTATACAATGCCAAAACTAGATTCCATAATTCCTCAGGGAGAATTTAACATCTAAATAATATTTTATCTTCGACC
Organism: Amblyraja radiata; assembly: GCF_010909765.2. Classification (NCBI taxonomy): domain Eukaryota; kingdom Metazoa; phylum Chordata; class Chondrichthyes; order Rajiformes; family Rajidae; genus Amblyraja; species Amblyraja radiata. The sequence continues at coordinate 35,536,656 of NC_045967.1, forward strand.
AATGGTTGCAGATATAGAACTGAGGACTTAATGTGACATCTTAAATACTGCAATAATACTTTACCCAAATTAAATTTGATTCCCCCATAACCACCGAATTTGAAAACCGAGACATCCAAAATATAATATGATCCTCATCCAGAAAGTGAGATGGAGTGAGGGACAGTGCCGGATTTAGATGAAGAGAGGCCCTAAGCTGTTCCACTTGTGAGGCCCCAAACGACCGGACAGCCATGGCGGCCAAATCTCCCACAATTCAAAGCGAGGGAGAAAGTGCCCAGCGCCGACCAGTTGCCGTTGCAGTGTGCATGCGCAGGGCGGCCGATGATGTGCTGGCCGTGGTTGTGCGCATGTGCAAGGCGGCCTGCCGTGCCGGCGGATGAGGAGCGAGCGGAGCCCGGCGGCCCGGACACGGATAGCGGGGGGAGATGGAGAGAGAGAGATAGAGAGGGGGGCCCGCCCAGAGTTGAACGGTAGGTGTTCTGCCTTGGCTGGAGGCCCCCCCTAGACCTCGAGGCCCATCAATGTTTTCGGGGGGCCCCCTAGAAAGTGGGGGCCCTAAGCTATAGCTTGTTTAGCTTATACGTAAATCCGGCACTGGTGAGGGAGATGGAGCTAGTGGAATTTCCATCCTCCCTTATATCTGTCTCATGGTCCACAAAAATGCTGGAGAAACTCGGCGGGTGTAGCAGCATCTATGGAGCGAAGGAAATAGGCAACATTTCGGGCCAAACCCCTTCTTCAGACTGTTTGTCTCATGGTCTATGTCTAAGTATGGATTTAAGATCCTTCCTGATTTGTCAAACACCTGATTTGCCATCTATATAAAGAATACCTTGCTATCATCCCGCGGGAAACATTTAGTTTAGATTCTTCATAGGTCTTGGTGTAATTTAACCATTCAGTTTCACTTAATGCTTTTTGTTTAGTTTGGGAATTTATTCTAAATTATTGTCTTATTATTGAGGGCAGATGCAAGACGTCCCATACAAAAAATAATTCTTAAATTTCCCCATATTTTCTCGACATTTTATAGAGAATAATGGGCCTGTCTCACAGGCGATTTTTCAAGCGACTGCATGGCGGCTTCATTCTGGGCGGTGCTGATTTTTCAACATGTTTCAACTCCTCACGTCCTTGCCTTCAAGGCGACTACCCGGCAACCACACGCGAACATGTGGCGACCATGTTCCTAAGTTGCCTAAGTGGGACAGGCCCATAAGGAAGAATTTTGACATTTTATGGTTTAGTTCCAAAATGGTGGCAGTGCACATTTGTGGGGAGATTTCCGCTGGTACCTGAAGTTGCAAAGTTGCTGTGTAACACACACGATATATTTCCTGACATGTATACAGCAAGCAGATTGTGACGCCAATCAGTCTGTAATGCCAACTTGAGAGCATTACATTCATGTTTTAGCTCAATGCTCCAGCTAACATCTGCGTGGTTAAAAAAACATCAGGTGCCTTTGTAAGTGCTAATTGAGGTCCCTAATTAAGGATTTGATGCATGTTTATTGTTTCAGAAGTAATTTTGGTCTGGCCCTACACATCACTAATCTTTCCGGTGAATTGCGGTATTAATTGTGACACTGAATATGAAAGAATGGAATCACATTCCCTCTGTTGACGTCTGCTTTCACCGTTTTCCTCATTGAAATATGCTCACTTTGTGCATCCTTACAGTCCACTCCATGACATTCAGAAAGACATCAGAAAATGTAATGGGCAGCTCTGGGTTAATCACCAGTTTTTAGATTGATTGTAAGAGACGGCATGGAAACAGACTCTTCGGCCACACTGACCATTGATTACCCATTCACACTAGTTTATGTTATCCCACTTTTGCCACTCCCTACATACTAGGGGCAATTTACAGAGGCCAATTAACCTTCAAACCTGAAACACACAAAATCACAGGGAGAACATGCAAACTCCACACAGAAAGCACCTGAGGTCAGGATTGAACCAAGATCTCTGGTGCAGTGAAGCAGCAGCTGTACCAGCTCTATACATTTTCCTTTCCCCCTTTCCAATTCATTAACGCCAGAGAACATCCATTTAATTACCGCATGTTGCCTTAAAATACCTGAGCTAAAATTGTGTTGGCCATATCTTTAATGTGCCTGCTCTGCCTTATAGGTTGACAAACCTGGAACTGATATATGTTAATGGAGTGGCTGATTTTAAATTATTACAAAAACCAGTTGCAGATAAAAATCTGATATTTATGCCTCTATATTACTATTTGCAACAATTTTATAATTCTTAAAGTTGACTGCTCCTTTCTTGTTGTAGGCACTTATTTTTTATGTTTTGTTCAAAGACATGATACTGCCATGGAGATGGGGGGAGGGGGGGACAACATTAAATAATCCTTCCCAAGAACATTTAATATTAGATCCCAAATATAGTATGGGTTTGCAAAGTTCTCCTGTGATTTCCGCCCTGACTGGACATTATCCAAACACCTAGCTTGAGAATTAATCTAAAAAAGTACCTACATTATTTCTGCACATTTCTCCCATACTTTACTGTTCTGCCTTGTAGTATAATTATACAATGTGACATCAAGAGAAGCCAACACAACCATGGAACTATTTTAATAATAGATGAGCCATTAGACCCAACGGCCATGTTTTTAATTACAATTTATTTTCTGAATCTGTGAAATAGAACCTCTCCCTTCATTGCACATCTCAGGAAGTCATAACCAAAAACTTTAAGTGCTGAGCACTTTTATTTTCTAAATCGCAGCTACAAACCTAACATTTCCTGAAAGTAAGGTATTCTGTTAAAAATAGGACCGGCTGAAACATGACGATGACATCTCTGATGAAGAAATGAACAGGGGGAAAAAAGTTGCTAACTTGATATATGATCTCAGAAATAAATATCAAATAAACAGAAAATAATTCTACATATACAGTGCCCTCCATAATGTTTGGGACAAAGACCCATCATTTATTTATTTACCTCTGTACTCCACAATTTGAGATTTGTAATAGAAATAAAATCACATGTAGTTAAAGTGCACATTGTCAGATTTTAATAAAGGCCATTTTTATACATTTTGGTTTCACCATGTAGAAATTACAGCAGTGTTTATACATAGTCCCCCCATTTCAGGGCACCATAATGTTTGGGACACAGCAATGTCATGTAAATGAAAGTAGTCATGTTTAGTATTTTGTTGCATATCCTTTGCATGCAATGACTGCTCAATGTCTGCGATTCATGGACATCACCAGTCTTCTCTGGTGGTGCTCTGCCAGGTCTGTATTGCAGCCATCTTTAGCTTATGCTTGTTTTGGGGGCTAGTCCCCTTCAGTTTTCTCTTCAGCATGCTCAATTGGGTTCAGATCGGGTGATTGACTTGGCCACTCAAGAATTTACCATTTTTTATCTTTGAAAAACTCCTTTTTTGCTTTAGCAGTATGTTTGGGATTGCTGCAGAATGAACCACCAGCCAATGAGTTTTGAGGCATTTGTTTGAACTTGAGCAGGTAGAATGTGTCTATACACTTCAGAATTCATTATGTTACTACCATCAGCAGTTGAATCATCAGTAAAGATAAGCGAGCCGGTACCTTCAGTAGCCATACATTCACAGATGATATGGTATGCTTTGGATCTTGGGCAGTTCCTTCTCTCCTCCATACTTTGCTCTTGCCATCTCTCTGATATGTTAATCTTCGTCTCATCTGTCCACAAGATCTTTTTCCAGAACTGTGGTTGCTCTTTTAAGTACTTTTTGGAAAACTGTAACCTGGCCATCCTATTTTTGCGACTAACCAGTCAGTGGTTTGCATCTTGCAGTGTAGCCTCTATTTCTGTTCATGAAGTTTTCATGAAGTTTTCTGTGGACAGTGGTCATTGACAAATCCACAGCTGACTCTTGAAGAGTGTTTCTGATCTGTCGGACAGATGTTTGGGGTTTTTTCTTTATTATAGAGAGAATTTTTCTGTCATCAGCTGTGGAGGTCTTCCTTGGCCCTTTGCGATTAGTAAGCTCACCAGTGCTCTCTTTCTTCTTAATTATGTTTCAAAGTTGATTTTGGTAAGTTTAAGGTTTGCCTGATGTCTATATCAGTTGTATTCTTGTTTCTCAGTCTCATAATGGTTTCTTTGACTTTCATTGGTCCTCGTGTTGATAAACAGCAATAAAAGTTTCCAAAGGTAATGGAAAGACTGGAGGAAAGACTAGGTGCTAAGAGCTCTCTTATACCTGCATTAAGGAAGCATTTATACCTGCATTAAGGAGGCACCTGAGCAATCACAAACACCCATGAAGCCACGTGTCCCAAACATTATGGTGCCCTGTAATGAGGGGACTATGTGTAAACACAGCTGTAATTTCTGCATGGTGAAACCAAAATGTATAAAAATACCCTTTAATAAAATCTGACAATGTGCACTTTAACCACATGTGATCTTTTCTATTACAAATCTCTAATTGTGCAGTACAGAAGCAAATAAATAAATGATGGGTCTTTGTCTCAAACATTATGGAGGGCACTGTAGTTGTGGATTTTTTAAAGAACTGGTACGCATGTTCCTCTTGCGTTTAGGTTAATAGAGAAATTTTGAGGAAAAATAGTATGTTCCATTTTTCAAAAAGGTGTATGCCCTGGAATGGTAATGCAAATATAAATGTTGTTCTTATTAAGTTTTATATTTTGCAGACCGTCACAGAAAAGAACGAAAAAGACCCTAAACAGCAATCAAAGCCACCACCAAAATAAAGTGCAGAATTTCCACAAAGGTGATATACCTAAAATAACAGCTACTCCATTGAAAGTGAAGCCTTTTAATGGCATCTTTAATATTCCTCAGTTGTTTTATCTTTTATATAACTATCCTTTTGAAAATAATTGCTCTCAATTCCATCTGAATCTTTAATGCCTTATTTGGCTGATGTAGAACACTTGCCAAAGAGAGTGTGGGGCTGAGTGGGTAGGTATTGAGGAGCGGATAGCTTGGGCTTGTGCTTCTCGAATATATCATGATCCATGTAGAATATTAGTCTTTCTTAGCTCACAAGTATTATTAAGTCTTTTGTGGAAGTATCCTGGGGAAATATGGGGATATCGTAATTAGGTGAAAATATGGAATTGGGGTGGAATATTGTCAATAATTCTGATGAAAAATGGAGTGGGTTTTAGTGGGTCATGTGACCCTTCTCTACTTTTGTTTTTATGTTCTTAGGACAGGGAATTCTGTCCGTACACGCTGCTAGTATTATACCATTGCAACACAATTCCTGATGATGACCAGGCCAGTTCTTGACTGTAGCAGTCAGGAACACAGCTGTGTTCCCATTGCCTTCGGTCATCTGGCTAGGTATATCTCGGTACAGATTATCAGAATTCCCTCTTAAATAACAGGTCTTTGTTTCTTTCCAATGACAGTAATGATGGGATTGAATTATTTCAATTCTTCTGGCCATCAAAGAAAATGCTGTGTTAAAGTCTATTCTCCTGCTGCTTCAGATCAGTATTAAATCTGGGACACAACTGAAACGATTGACTAAAGATTTAAATAATTATAATAACACTGAACTTTATGAAAGATAAGAAGTTATAAGCAGTCAGAGTCATATGAACATATTATATATGGAATATACAAGCTACCATTGTACCTATCTATTTTTGTATACTGTATATCATTCATATAAAGGAGCTATGAAGTAAAACAACTGTCATCATCAAAATTATTTTGTTTTTTTTACAGGTTAAATATCAACAGGATTAAAGCTGAATTACAAAATGTAATAGCAAATAAAGCTAACCACCTTCAATAACTGTCTTTGATAATTTACTTCCTGTGTTATTCTGGAAAGTATTATTGCAAGCAAATGGAATTGTGAGATTTTAGGATTACAATTGTTGCCTGCTCTCCCCCGGATACTCAGTCAAAATGATGAGTAGATGACCTTCAGTTCAAGTAGAAATACTGGATGCAAATTACTGAACAGAAAGGATGTGGTCAAGAGGTCAGAGAAAACAGGTCAGAGAAAAAAAAATGTTAGTGCTTCAGGTCAATGACCGAGCTCAGGGGCACTGACTGGAAATGCTAATTCTATTTGTTTCTCCACAAATGCTTCCTGACCTGTTAGCACTTTCATATTTCCTGCATTTGGCTTTTGGATTCAAGAATTATTTGGGCAAAACAAAAATATAATTGAAATTCACTTTTTAGTTTAGATTGTGATTAATTATATGGGCCCAGATAATAATCCGTTGACTATTTTGTAAGCGCAATACTGTCATCTTTAGTTCCTGATTTACTACAATGAAGTAGAACAAAACTGACTTTTGCAACATTTCACCTTATGATTTTTATTGGCTGTTTGTGTTACTAACATTCTAAACCACTAGAGGGCAGCAGTATTAATGTCTTATTAAATGTTGTGGTTTCGCAAGAGTCTTTAATTATCATGTACCAAAATGGAAGAATAAAATTCTTACTTACAGCAGCACAACAGAGTGTGTAAACACAGTGCTCAATAGATAATATAATAAACAAACAAAAACATAAGTTAAATAGAATAAAAAAATATATAGCAAAACAAAGCTAAAAGTCCCTAGTGCAACTAAGGGAGTTCGTAGTTCGGATCTTAGTTGGAGCTCATAGTGTTCAATAGCCTGATTGTTGTTGGGAAGAAGCTGTTTTTGAACCTGGATGTTAAGTTTTCAGACTTCTGTACCTTCTGCCAGATAGCAGGAATGAAATGAGAGCATGGCCAGAGTTGGGTTGGTCCTTGATGATGCTGGTTACCTTTAGTTGACCTCCTATAGATTCCTTTGACGATGGGGAGGTCAGTATCTGTGATGGACCAGGCGGTGTGCACCACTTTTTATAATCACATTTGTTCATGGGTGTTTGAGTTGCTGAACCAGGCTGTGGTGCAACCAGCCTGTATGCTCTCCACCATACACCTATAGAATTTCAAGAGAGTATTCGTTGACCTACCGAATCTCTTCAACCTTCCAGGGAAGTAGTGGTATTGATGGACTTTCTGTACGGTTGCTTCAATGAGCTTTGTCCAGTACCAATCTTCAGAGAAATGCATATCCAGGAACTTGAAGCTGTCGACTCTACGACCAACTAATTGATGTATGCAGGTTTGTGGATTTTAAAGTTGACAATCAGTTTCTTGGTTTTACTGATGTTGAGAGGAAGGTTGATATTGCACCATTTCAAGAGAGTAGTACCACAGGGCTGTGTACTGAGCCCCATGCTCTACTCCCTCTTCACACACGACTGTGTTCCTGCATTCGACTCCAACACCATCGTCAAGTTTGCAGATGACACAACGGTGATCGGGCTGATCACCAACGGTGATGAAACAAAATACAGAGCGGAGGTGCAGAACCTGGCGGACTGGTGCTCACGTAAGAACTTGTCCCTAAACACCTCCAAGACCAAGGAGCTGATTATCGACTTCAGAAGGACACATAATGGGCAATACGCCCCAATCTCTATCAATGGGAACAGTGTGGAGAGAGTGTCCAACTTTAGGTTTCTGGGCACACACATCTCAGAGGACCTCACATGGTCCACCAACACCACTGCGCTGGTCAAGAAGGCACAGCAACAACTGTTCTTCCTGAGAACATTGAAAAAGACTGGTCTGCCCCAACAGCTGCTGACAACCTTCTACCGCTGCACCACAGAGAGCATACTAATGTATGACATCTCTGTGTGGTATCTCAGCTGCACGGAGGCGGAGAGGAGAGCTCTTCAGTGCGTCATCCACAGAGGGCAGAAGATTATTGGGATACCGCTACCAGCCTTGGAGGGCATCTACCACACACGGTGCCTCAGGAAGGCCGTCAGCATCCACAAAGACTCCTCACACCCTTGTAATGGACTGTTCGAACTCCTACCTTCCGGCAGACGTTAAAAGGCCTTCTACGCACGCACCTTCAGACTCAGGAACAGCTTCATCCAGAGAGCTATAGCTGCTCTGAACCGGCCCTTCTGAGTGCCCCCCATCCCCATGAACTGTCTCCCTCGGATGGTCACATCGCACATCGACCCGGCGAGACACATTTGCACTTTAGACTGTTTTACTGCTTTACTGTTCTTTTTATAAATCATGTTTCTCGGGGTATCTAAATCTAAATTTTATCTAAATTTTATTAGTTTAAGTTATGACATCGGATGGAATCTCAAATTGTGGAATACAGAGGCAAATAAATAAATGATGGGTCTTTGTCCCAAACATTATGGAAGGCACTGTGACTTACTATCATCAAAATCAACTTGAAAAAAATACTATATTAATGGAAAATCATTATTCATTAAATTTTAAATTTGTAGGAAATTGATCAGCAAACGACTGTGGGATTACTTAATTTTAATACAAGTATTAATTTCCCTGTATGCAGACGATGTACTTTTATACATTACTAACCCCCGAACCAATATCCCAAATTTAATAGCCACTATAGATCAATTCGGCTCCTTCTCTGGCTACAGAATTAATTGGAACAAAAGCGAAATGACGCCGATAAATGAACAAGACGTCATCCAGCTCCAACAGTTCCCCTTTAGAATTGTTACTGAAAAATTCAGATACCTCGGAGTTTACGTTACCAGAAAATATTCCCTTCTGTTTAAAACAAATTTCCCTCCATTAATCACTAAACTTCATACGTATATTCAATTTTAGAAAACTTTGCCTATTTCCCTCCTCGGCAGACTAAATGCCGTAAAGATGATCTTTCTCCCGCAGTTTTTATATTTATTCCAGACGATACCGATATATCTTCCCAAATCTTTCTTCAAAAAATTTGATTCCATTGTCACTAACTTCATTTGGGACAATAAAAGCCACCGATTACAAAATCGACACCTGTGCAAATCCAAAGAGAATGGAGGACCAGCCTTATCCAATTTCCTCTTTAACTATTGGGCAACAAATATTAAACCATAATTTTCTGGCTAGATGACTCGCACCAACAGGCAAACTGGCTAAAAATGGAAGGAGAAGATTGCTTGCCTTTCTCCATAAGCTCGATTGTCCTGTCTCCAATATCCCTGAATATTCAATGTATGAGCATAACCCTATAAAAAATGGTACTATTCATATCTGGAAACAGTTGAAGCTTAGTCTCTAATTGAGAGACATGTCTCTCCTTCTTCCTATTGCAACCAATCCCTCCTTCAAACCCTCTATTTTAGATGGTGTTTTCGCTCAATGGAAGAACAATGGTGTTATTTACAGACCCCAAAAATAGTAGCCTGGATGTAGCGTGTAAGTTGCAGCAGGAGTTAAAACTGGCATGTAACAAAGGTAATGCCACTGTGGTGATGGGGGGTTTCAATATGCAGGTAGACTGGGAAAATCAGGTTGGTTCAAGACCCCAAGAAAGAGAGTTTGTAGAATGCCTCCGAGATAGATTCTTGGAGCAGCTTGTAATGGAGCCGACCAGAGAAAAGGCAATTCTGGATTTAGTGTTGTCCAATGAACCAGATATGATAAGAGAACTCAAGGTAAAGGAACCACTTGGAGGTAGTGATCATAATATGATTAGTTTTAATCTGCAATTTGAGAAGGAGAAGGTTAAATCGGAAGTGGCAGTGATGCAGTTGAACAAAGGGGACTATGAAGGCATGAGTGGGGAGCTGGCCAAAGTAGACTGGAATGGGATCCTAGCAAGAATGACGGTGGAACAGCAATGGCAGGAATTTCAGGGCATAATCCAGAAGACGCAGGATCATTTCATTCCAAAAAGGAAGAAAGATTCTAAGGGGAGCAGGAGGCAACCGTGGCTGACAAGAGAAGTTAGGGATAGAATAAAACTAAAAGAAAAGATGTATAACACAGCAAAGAGTAGCCGTAAGCCAGAGGATTGGGAAACTTTCATAGGACAACAGAAGGAAACAAAACGGGCAATACAGGCTGAAAAGAAGAAGTACGAGGGGAAGCTGGCCAGGAATATAAAGAAGGACAGTAAAAGCTTCTTTAGATATGTTAAAGGAAAAACAGTAGCAAAGTCAAATGTGGGTCCCTTGAAGGCAGACACGGATGAAATTATTATGGGCAACAAGGAAATGACAGAAGAGTTGAATAGGTACTTCGGAGCTGTCTTCACTAAGGAAGACACAAACAATCTCCCAGATGTACTGGAGGACAGAGGATCTAAGGGGGTAGAGGAACTGAAATAAATTTTCATTAACTTTTTAAGAAAGGAGCGAGAGAAAACGGGGAATTACAGGCCAGTTAGCCTGACTTCGGTGGTGGGAAAGCTGCTGGAGTCAATTATTAAAGAGGTAATAATGGGGCATTTGGATAGCAGTAAAAGGATTAGTCCAAGTCAACATGGATTTATGAAAGGGAAATCATGCTTGTCGAATCTTCTGGAATTTTTCGAGGATGTGATAAGTGGATATAGTGTATCTAGACTTTCAGAAAGCCTTTGATAAGGTCCCGCACGGGAGACTGGAGACTAAAATTAGAGCACATGGTATTGGGGGTAGGGTATTGGATAGAAAATTGGTTGGCAGACCGGAAGCAAAGAGTGAACGGGTCCTTTTCAGAATGGTAGGCAGTAGCGAGTGGAGTGCCGCAAGGCTCGGTGTTGGGGCCGCAACTGTTTACCATATATATTAACAATTTGGAAGAGGGAATTAGGAGCAACACTAGTATGTTTGCGGATGACACAAAGCTGGGTGGCAGTGTGAACTGTGAAGAGGATGTTAGGAGGTTGCAGGGTGACCTGGACAGGTTGAGTGAGTGGGCAGATGTGTGGCAGATGCAGTATAATATAGATAAATGTGAGGTTAATGCGGCATAAACAAGGAGGCAGATTATTAGGTAAGGGTGAGGTACAGCGAGGCCTGGGTGTCCTTGTACACCGGTCACTGAAAGTTGGCGTGCAGGTACAGCAGAGTGAAGAAAGCCAATGGAATGTTGGCCTTCATAACAAGAGGATTTCAGTATAGGAGTAAAGAGGTTCTTCTGCAGTTGTATAGGGCTCTGGTGAGACCACATCTGGAGTATTGTGTACAGTTTTGGTCTCCTAATTTGAGGAAGGACATCCTTATAATTGAGGCAGTGCAGCGTAGGTTCACGAGATTGATCGCTGGGATGGCGGGACTGTCATATGAGGAAAGATTGAAAAGACTAGGCTTGTATTCACTGGAGTTTAGCAGGATGAGGGGGATCTTATAGAAAGATATAAAATTATAAAAGGACTGGACAAGCTAGATGCAGGAAAAATGTTCCCAATGTTGGGCGAGTCCAGAACCAGGGGCCACAGTCTTAGAATAAAGGGGAGGACATTTAAGACTGAGGTGAGAAAACACTTTTTCACCCAGAGAGTTGTGTATTTATGGAATTCCCTGCCACAGAGGGCAGTGGATGCCAAATCACTGGATGGATTTAGGAGAGAGTTGGATAGAGCTCTAGGGGCGAGTGGAGTCAAGGGATATGGGGAGAAGGCAGGCACGGGTTATTGATAGGGGACGATCAGCCATGATCACAATGAATGGCGGTGCTGGCTCGAAGGGCCGAATGGCCTCCTCCTGCACCTATTTTCTATCTTTCTATGTTTCTAACAAGGGAATCAACAAGGGGACTCTCCTCCTTCCAAGAATTGCAGGAGAAATATGATCTGAACACTAATATTTGTTTCAGATACCTCCAGGTTAGGGACTATGTGAGAACATACACGCAAGACTACTCCTCTGCAGGTCCAGACTCTTCGATGAGTGTTTGAATAGACATGCAGATACAGATAAGTTGATATCCTGCATTTACAATGTCCTCCAAAACATCGACACCCCATTATCTGAGGTTTATAGGCGTGCATGGGAGGATGAGATAGACAATAGACAATAGGTGCAGGAGTAGGCCATTCGGCCCTTCGAACCAGCTCAACAAATCTCCAAGGGTATATTGGACGAAAGCCTACAATACATCCACTATTGCTCCTTAAATGCCAGACACTGCCTGATACAGTTCATAGTGCTGCACAGGCTATATTACTCAAAGACCAACTTGAGCATGATTTTTCCCAGTGTTTCCCTCTTTGCGATAGATGTCAGTCTCAAGAACCACCTTAACCCACAGTTTTGTACTGTGTACAAAAATAGAAAGTTTTGGATGGAAGTATTCAGCGTCACCTCCAAAACACTGAAAACTCCATTAGAGCCAGACCCAAAATGGATAATACTGGGAATATCAGAGGCATGTAGCAATCTAACGGTCTCTCAACGATGTTTTCTCGATTACAGTCTAATTTCAGCAAAAAAAAACCTATACTTAAATTCTGGAAAAAGACAGCAGTCCCTTCAGTGAAGATGTGGATGACAGAAATGACAGATACACTATATCTAGAGAGAATTAGGTTTGTCTTGAATGATAAATCGGAACAATTAAAAAAAATAGGGTCTCCTTTTATTGAATTTCTTGAGCAATACAATGGTTGAACACAAATTCGAAACTGATTGTAGGGCTGGGTGAGCGGGCGCATGGGTGGGTCGATTATATCTCCTCTTTTTTCTTCTTTCTTTCCTTTTTCTCTTTCTTCTCTTTCTTCTCTTTTTAATTTAATGTCCTGTTTGAAAAATGTTAAAATTGAAGCTGTGCCAGAACTGTAAAATTGTCAATTTTTTTTGTACAATTGCTTCCAATAAAATATATAGTAAAAAACATTTTTTAAAAAATACTTGCAAATTAGCTTTATAAGTTGTATGAATCCACTTTTAGTTTCATAGTTAAAATCTCATTGCTCACCATGAACTGGTTATCCAGTATTTTTAGGCCCTTACGGCAAATGGATGTTTCCACATTCATTTTGATTGCCATTTATTTTTCTTGTGTCCATTGTCTTCTGTAATCCAGAATAGCCATGGATCATTTTAGATCAATAAATTACATGAATTGTAGCATTTATTTCCTAGATTTCTAATTATTTTTTAATATCTATAGTTGTTTAGACATAGACTGGGTTTTGAGCAAGATATTGTATATAGGGTGGACATTAAAATAAATGTTATTGTGCAGCAAGTGGTAATGACCGAGAACTCGCTGCCTAAATGGTGGAAGTGTGGAAATTGGAAAGAAATTTGAGAGAACTAAAATTGCAGGACTTTGGGGCTAGATCAAGCGAACTGGACCAATTGGATTACTCTGCAGAGTTGGCAGGGATTTGATGTGCAAATTGGTCAAAATGATATAATGATTCAATGTATCTTTTGAATGTGCTTCATTCCTTTCCCGTCAGAAACTCCGCCATTATGGCCACTATCCAGGAGGTTTCCAACCACTGGTAGGTCTGTGTGTGCCTGAAGTGATTCATTAATAAGGAAAGAAGCGCATTGGTCTTAGAAAATGCTGCTCTCATATTGAACATCCAGACGCTTTGCTTCTCACATCTAGATCTCTTGATGGAGTCAAGTCAAGAGAGTTTTATTGTCATATGTCCCAGATAGAACAATGAAATTCTTACTTGCTGCAGCACAACAGAATATGTAATCATAATAAATAATATAACACAAACTCTGAAAAAATAAGAACAAACAATAACAGTGCAATAATAATAATAATAATAATAATAATAATAATAATAATAATAATAATAATAATAATAATAATAATAATAGTCTATATTGAGTATAGAAGCTGGGATGTAATGTTAAAATTGTACAAGGCATTGGTGAGACCAAATCTGGAGTATGGTGTACAATTTTGGTCGCCCAATTATAGGAAGGATGTCAACAAAATAGAGAGAGTGCAGAGGAGATTTCCTAGAATGTTGCCTGGGTTTCAACAACTAAGTTACAGAGATAGGTTGAATAAGTTAGGTCTTTATTCTCTGGAGCGCAGAAGGTTAAGGGGGGACTTGATAGAGGTCTTTAAAATGATGAGAGGGATAGACAGAGTTGACGTGATCAAGCTTTTCCCTTTGAGAATAGGGAAGATTCAAACAAGAGGACATGACTTCAGAATTAAGGGACAGAAATTTAGGGGTAACATGAGGGGGAACTTCTTTACTCAGAGAGTGGTAGCGGTGTGGAATGAGCTTCCAGTGGAAGTGGTGGCGGCAGGTTCGTTGGTATCATTTAAAAATAAATTGGATAGGCATATGGATGAGAAGGGAATGGAGGGTTATGGTATGAGTGCAGGCAGGTGGGACTAAGGGAAAAAAGTTGTTCGGCACGGACTTGTAGGGCCGAGATGGCCTGTTTCCGTGCTGTAATTGTTATATGGTTATATGGTTATTGTAGTTCATAGCTTATGAGGTTGTAGTGTTTAATAGCCTGATGGCTGCTGGGAAGAAGCTGTTCCTGAACCTGGACGTTACAGTTCTCAGGCTCCTGTGCCTTCTTCTCGATGGCAGTGGTGAGATGAGTGTGTGGCCAGGATGGTGTGGGTCTTTGATGATGTTGGCTTCCTTTTTGAGGCAGCGACTACAATAGATCCCTCTGATGGTGGGGTGGTCAGAGCCGGTGATCGCCTGGGCAGTGTTTACCACTTTTTGCAGTCTTTTCCACTCCTGCACATTCATGTTGCCGAACCAGGCCACGATGCAAGCAGTCAGTATGCTCTCTACTGTGCACCTGTATAAGTTTCACAGATGCATGTGTTCCATGGTGGGATTGGTTATCTTTATCACGCAAGACATATTGTCTCAATATATTTGAAAGGTGCTATTTGGGCCTGTAAAATGAAAATTCACAATGTAGTGATTTTCATTTTGCTATCACTACATCCTTTGAAAAATACAGGCAGTCACATAAGGCCAATTGAAAAATCTTCGTGAAGGACCCAGTCCCTCTCTTACATGATTACTGTCTGATTGATGCTGTATAATATAATGCAGACTTTGACGCCATATCTGACTTAGATTATCTTTCAAATTGCCTCAACATTCAATATCTCTCCATCTGACTTGACTCATCTGGTGCCGAAGTTGTCCTGAAGACCCTTTATTGCATTATAATGTTTACTGAAGGACTCACTTCTACTAATGTTACATGATCAGGATGGGCAGTCTTACCTTGAGTAAATGTTTACCTGCGTTTGTGATCATTCAGAATGTTTACATCAATGCCACGTTCTCTGTTATGATTGTCTGAAAGTTCCATATTCAAAATATTTGTTATCATATACTGATTAATGCTATGCACAATGAATCAGAAAATTAGATTTACTTTGCTACATGTTGCATGCTTTGTATGGCTGAGGTACATTCTGTTTTATTCATGCATTTTAATCTATTGCTTTAGAGTTTAGACAATTAAATACCATTAGTACAATCATACAGGTAACATATTTGTTTGTTGACAAGATTATATTTATTCTTAATATGATACATACAGTAGAGCAACTGTAACTTTCTTACACATAGGCCAGCGAACAACATATTTATTTTAAGTAAAAATGACACATGATGAATTATACAATGTTTGTTTGGTTATCTACCTGGAAACCAGGAAGCACTGGAATTAGCTGACCCAGTCTATCAAAGTACACATCTCAAAAATAGCACTGAGTGCAAGTCTTGTGATACATGAAGATATATTAAATGTTCAATGTGATACAAAAACAGGCAGTTTTAGAGATACTGTTGATTCTAGTAAATAAACAAAAATTCCATTAAAGAGCTGTCGGGCGTTTGTTATTTGTGGAATGTCTGATTGGGGTATATATACAGAATGCTGACATTTTATTTTCCAAAATTGTGTTTTCTTTTACACATACGTCAATTTTAACATTTCTTTGCAAGTTAATTTCCCTAAAATGGATTACAATTACAATACTTTAACTCTGCAGAAAAATATCGATAACTTGGCTAAGAAATTATATTGCATAACATTGAATGAATTGAGTTTAAACCAACACTAATCACTGTTACATCCATTTCTGGACATCACAAAGTTCAACCAATTTTTCTCGCAGCTTGTTTGTTCACACTAAAAACTTTCTTGAATAATGCAATGCACAAGATTAATCCACAGGATGATTTTCAAACTCACTGGTCTGAAAAAATGACAGTTCTTGTTTGCTGACATCTGTGGTGATGAAGTGCTTTGAGAGGTTGGTTATGGTGCACATCAACTCCTACCTCGACAAGAACCTCGACAAGAACCTCGACCCACTACAGTTCGCATACCGCCACAACAGGTCAACAGAGGATGCAATTTCACTGGCTCTCCACTCCGCATTGGACCACTTGGACAATAAAAACACTTACGTCAGGCTGTTGTTTATAGACTACATCTCGGCGTTTAATACCATCATCCCTTCCAAGCTGGTTACCGCGCTCACGAAACTGGGCCTTTGCTCATCCCTCTGCAATTGGATCCTCAACTTCCTCATCCACAGACCATAGACTATTCGAATTGGTGGAAACACTTCATCCTCAGTAACAATTAGTACTGGAGAACCTCAAGACTGCATGCTCAGCCCCCTGCTTTATTCACTCTATACCCATGCCTGCATAGCCGGACATAATGCGGACTCCATCATCAAGTTCGCCGATGACACCACTGTTGTTGGACGAAACACAGAGGGGGACGAGTCAG
Organism: Amblyraja radiata; assembly: GCF_010909765.2. Taxonomy (NCBI): domain Eukaryota; kingdom Metazoa; phylum Chordata; class Chondrichthyes; order Rajiformes; family Rajidae; genus Amblyraja; species Amblyraja radiata. Next base: position 35,553,200 of record NC_045967.1, read on the forward strand.
AGTATAGAAGTTAAATCAACTGACTGACCAAATGGTGCCAGCACAACAACCTGCCTCTCAACATCAGTAAGACCAATGAACTGATCGTGGACTTTGGTAGGGGAAGGATGAATACCCACAATCCTGTTCACCTCAATGGGTCGATGGTGGAGAGGGTCAATAACTTCAAATTCCTGGGCGTGCATATTTCCGAAGATCTTTCCTGGACCCAGCACACCGATGCAATTATAAAGAAGGCACATCAGCGACTCTACTTCCTGAGAAGATTACGGAGATTCGGCATGTCGTAGAGGATTCTCCTAAACATCTACAGGTGCACGGTAGAGAGCATTCTGACTGGTTGCATCGTGGCCTGGTTCGGCAACATGAATGTCCAGGAGCGTAAAAGACTACAAAAAGTTGTGACCACTGCCCAGTCCATCACCAGCTTTGACCTCCCCACTGTTGAAGGGATCTATCGTAGTCGCTGCCTCAAAAAGGCAGCCAAAATCATCAAGGATCACCACACCATCCTGGCCACACACTCGTCTCACCATTGCCATCAGGAAGACGGTAAAGGAGCCTGAAAACTGTAGCGTCCAGGTTCAGGAACAGCTTCTTCCCTACAGCCATCAGGCTATTAAACACAACAACGAATAAGCTCTGAGCTCTGAACTGCAAAAGACGAAATTATTATAGCACTATATTTGTTATTTATTGAACTTTTTCTTTTTTTCTCTTCCCCCGTTATGTACTATGTTTACATATTCACATAATCTGTTGTAAGAATAAGTAAGAATTTGATTGTCCCATCCGGGACATATGACAGTAAAACACTCTAGACTTGCCACTGTACACCAGTTTATTCTCTAAATCCTGGCTAAAACAGAGCAGTAATAGCACCAAAATTTAATAAAGGACTCATGTATTGTTAGGCCATTTTGGTCAAGTCTGATGTACTCTGCAGAAATAGGACAAGCTGCAGAATGGTGCCAGTAATCTAGGGCCCAGATCAGTGTTACAGATAAGAAATGTATGAGTAACTTTACAATTGACAGAATGAATGTGATTTCTGCAGAGGACCTCCAAGGAAGTGTAAAATGCATGAAGTTGATTGGATTACTGCAACAACATTGTAAATATTGTAAATAATGTTGCTGGACAGTACCCCTGCTGTTTGTTGATTGGTTAAAAGTGTTAAGTCCTGGCAGGTTTGTTTGAATTCCAGGGTAAATGTTGCATTATTCAAGTTAAGTTAGCTTCTTCCAGAAACATCTCCTGAAACAATGTATGGGAGATTCTGTTATTGGTTTGGGGAACTGCCAATAATGTACTGATGCAATTAATATGTTTGATTGGATTGTAAGGGGCCACCCCTATGTAGTTCGGCCCCTCAAGGTTCGGGGACCTATAAAAGGCAGCTCCCACGAGGTCCTTTGTTGATCTGGTTGAGCGCTTGGGATTGCGTGACTTTTTGGAGTGTTTCTGCTTGCACGAGGCAGATACAAGGATCGAACCCGCGGTGGTTTAGGTAAGCTTGAGAAGAGCATATTTACAATTCCACCCCTGCTTCCCTAAAGCTGAGCTACTCAAAGGGGCAACAGACAAACTGCACTCTTTATTCCTATTGTGATATTTGAGCTCCTGCAACCGCAAATATAGCCTCTGTGGCATTGAAGATAGTGCTGGGATTGGCAATGACCTCACTCGCAGTAGATTGGAGTCGTATATATTTTATTTACAGTGCTAAGAAAGTCGAGGACCACATAGGGGTGCTGTGCCTCACTGCTGGCACGATGACGTTGGTGATCTCAGTCTTGTCCCGGCAACTCAGTCCTGGTCTTTGAAGGAAGAGGCGTGGTGATGTCAGGCTTCTCCCTGCAGCTCACGTTTGCCTCAAGAGGAGGCGCTGATTAATGAATTGGTATAGGATGAGATCGATCATTTGGTGGATTGGGCTAAAACAACAACAACATCAGCAAGACCAAGGAGCTGAAGGTGGACTTTAGAAGAGGATCAGCAAACCTGTCTTCATCGATAGATCGGTGGTGGAGTCAACAGCTTGAAGTTCCTGAAGATCTGTCCTCAGCCCAGCACATCAATGCAATCATATAGAAAGTCCATTGTTGTATCTACTTAGATTAAGGAGAATCAGTATGTCAATGAGTACTCTCTTGAACTGCTATAGGTGTACAGTGGAGAGCATTTCAGCACAAATCAATACTGTAATTTACAAGCTGCTAATGCATTTAAATGAATTAGTGCTATTGCGATCTCCCAACGCCAATGAAGTTACAGACTGTAAGGGAATCCCTGATGACAGAGAGATCCCCAATGGCAGGGGAACCCTCGACTCCTCACAGAGGATCCCAGTTCAGTAGATACCGTGCTAGGAGACAGCCTCCATTGAGTCCAGAGAGGTGGTTGACAGGACGGTTTGCATGTAAGACTGAAGCCCACCCCCACCATTCTACTGGCAGTGTACAGTGCTTAGAAAATAAAGTTGAGGACTGAAGGAGAAGGCTGTTTTGTCAAAGAGAGATGAGGGAATGCTGTGTGCTCTGTTTTACTAAGACATGGCTCATCCCTAGCTCCCCAGACTCGGCCCTCCAATCCTAAGATTCAAAGAAGTTTCATTTACTTGACAACTTCTCTCTCACTCAGCACGTCACCTTTCCCACCCATGACAAAGGTCACATCCTTGACCTGGTCTGCTCCACAAATCAACCGGTACTCGACCTCCATCCATGCCTCTTCCCCCTCTCTGATCATAAGCTTATACGGTTCACCATCCCTTCTCCTACACCTCGCCCCCGCTTCCTCCGAGAAATCACCTTCCGTAATCTAAAATCCATCGATCCCCACCATCTCTCTGACCTGCTCTCCACCACTCTCCCCCTGGACTCAACCCATATCTCACCTGATGATCTCACAAACCATCTCAACTCCACCTTGTCTACCTCCCTTAACACTATGGCCCCCCTCAAAACAAGAACCGTCACTTTCAACACATCTTCACCCTGGTACACACCTGCACTTCGTAAGCTGAAACAGACTGGTTGCCGACTTGAACGACTCACAAAGAAATCATCTCTCACAGTCCACCATGAAGCTTACAAACTCCACCTCACTGACTACAAAGATGCCCTCATTGCTGCAAAATCTGCCTACCTCTCCTCCATATTCACCGACCCCTGCCTAAACCACAGAACCCTCTTCTCCACAGTGGGCAACCTCCTCAAGCCTCGAGCCAACACTCTCCCTACCTCTACTCCGGTTCTCTGCAACTCATTCCTCCACTTTTTCGCTGATAAAATCAGCACCATCTATCAATCTTTATCCCCTGTACCCGACTCCCCAGCATCTACTCCACCACCTACCAAGGCCCCTCTTTTCAAAATCTCCACTGACCTCCTTACCCCTCCTCCACACTGCTTCCTCTCCCAGTTTGACCTGGTCACCCCTACTGAAATCTCCAAACTCATCAGCTCTTCCAAACCCACTACCTGCTCCCTCGACCCTCTCCCCACTCCCCTGCTGAAGTCCTGCCTCCCCGTTCTCTGCCCCTACCTCACTAATCTCTTCAACTCCTCATTGTCCCAAGGAATTGACCCCTCAGCTTTCAAAACTGCTGCTGTCACACCAATCTTAAAGAAACCTGGACTTGATCCCTCCTCTCTCATTAACTACCGCCCAATCTCAAACCTTCCCTTTCTTTCAAAAACCCTGGAGCGTATCGTTGCGTCACAACTTCATTCCCACCTCCTTGCATATAACCTACTTGAACCCCTCCAATCTGGCTTTCGCCCCCTCCATAGCACAGAAACTGCTCTCCTCAAAGTCCTCAATGACCTCCTCACCTCTGCTGACACTGGTTCCCTCAACATCCTCATCCTCCTCGACCTGAGCGCAGCCTTCGATACAATGAACCATAACATCCTGCTCACCAGACTCAAAAACCTCGGCATTGAAGGCTCTGCACTCAGCTGGCTCTGTTCCTACCTTTCCAACAGATCCCACTTAATCTCTCTCCATAACCACACCTCTGCTACAGCCACAGTCACTCAAGGCGTTCCCCAAGGCTCCGTACTCGGCCCCCTCCTCTTCATCATCTACATCCTCCCCCTTGGTCAGATACTCCGCCACTTCAACCTGGACTTCCACTGTTACGCTGATGACACCCAGATCTACCTCAGCACCAAATCCCCCCAAAACCCCCCCCCCCCCCCCTACCATATCAACTCCTGTTTGTCAGCTATAAAAACCTGGATGCAACATAACTTCCTCAAACTCAACAGCGATATGACAGAATTCCTCCTCATAGGCTCCAAATCCACACTCAGCAAAATCAATAACCCCACTCTCACTATCGACTGCACCACTGTCTCCCCATCTCCCCAGGCCCGCAACCTTGGCGTGATCTTTGATTCCACCCTCTCCCTTGAGCCTCACATCCGCCATGTCATTAAAACCTCCTTCTTTCATCTCCGCAACATCGCCAAACTCAGACCCTCTCTCACACCTCCCGCTGCTGAAAGACTCATCCATGCCTTCATCTCCTCCCGACTGGACTATTGCAACTCACTTCTCCTTGACATCAGCTCCACCTACATCAACCGACTCCAACTGGTCCAGAACGCAGCCGCCAGACTCATCACCCACACCAAATCCTGGCATCACATCACTCCAGTCCTCAAACAACTTCACTGGCTTCCCATCTACCACCGGATCACCTACAAAATCCTGGTCCTCACCTACAAAGCCCTCCACCATCTGCCCCCCCCCCCCCCCCCCATATCTCACTGACCTCCTCTCCCCCTACCAACCCTCACGGTCCCTCAGATCCACATCAGCCGGTCTCCTCTCCATCCACTAGTCCAACCTCCGCAGTTTTGGGAACAGAGCCTTCTCCAGGGCAGCTCCCAAGCTCTGGAACTCCCCCAATTGATCCGCAATTCCGTGTCCCTCATCATCTTCCAGTCCCGCCTCAAGACCCATCTCATCACCTCTGCCTATCCTTAGCCCCACGTCCCCCTCCCTTTTCATCTGTGCATGAATTGGCTCATATTGTGTTTTGAATTGAATTCTGTCTTTAATTTGTGTACTAGTCATGTCTCTACTATTTATTTCATTCCCCTTACATGTTTTTCCTCTACTTGCTAAATTTTTTGTAAGGTGTCCTTGAGACTCTTGAAAGGCGCCCATAAATAAAATGTATTATTATTATTATAATTATTTAATTTTGAGATACACTGTCGACAGTCCCTTCAACGCACCAAGTCCACGCCAACCAACAATCACCCATACACTAGTTCTATCGCAAACGCATATTGGAGGAACAGCACATATTTTGCTTGGGTAGCCTACAACCCAGCGGTATGAATATTGATTTCTCTAACTTCAAGTAACCCTTGCACTCCCTCTTGCTCCGCCCCCTCCCCCCTCACCCCAGCAAAGATCCTATAGCGGAGCAAGATGGACCACTCCTGCTAAATGCAATGGATATGCCTGTTACCTTCCCCTCAGCCAACATAAACTATTCTACATTTCCTTGATCATCGTCTGCTTTGATATACTGTTTTCACACCTTACATTATCTTTGAAACCCTTCCCTATCTCTAGATTCCCTCTCCCTTGCCACAATCCGAAGAAGGGTCTCGACCTGAAATGTCACCCATTCCTTCTCTCCAGAGATGCTGCCTGCTGTGTTACTCCAGCATTTTGTGTCTATTGAGGATACCAATGTTTATGAAACTTTTAAAGATAGTGTTTGGGTGAGATCGAGTAAAATTAGTAAACAAATTTTAATATCAATTAATTTTATTGAACTTCAAACAAAAATAAAATCTGAATAATCAATGTAAGTTTACATGCAAATTTGAAAAGCAATTAGGAAGCTAAAGGTTTGTTGGACTATAATTACAACAGGATCACTCCAGTTATACAGAGCCCCAGTAAGATTGCATGTGGGATACGGTGTGAAGTCCAGTCTCCTTACCACAGGGAGGATGTATCAGTAAAAGAGGAGTGTGGTGAAGACTTGCCAAGTTGATTCCTGGAATGGCAGATGAAAGATACGAGAGATTGTATGAGAGATTTAGCAATCTGGATCTACACTGTTTAGCTTTCAGAAGAATGAGAATTGATCTCATTGAAATGAGCTTGATGGGATATACGTGTACAATAATACAATACAATTTTATTTGTCATTTGAACCTCATTGAGGTTCAAATGAAATGTTGTTTCTGCAGTCATACACACAAGACACAACACAATTTACACAGACATCCATCACAGCTCCCCTCCTCCTCGCCATGATGGAAGGCAAATACCCATCCCTCCCCTGCACTCCCCATTCCCCTCCCGATGTCAGAGTCAAAGCCCCCGGCGGGCGATGGCAATTGTCCCGCGGCCATTAACGCCGCGCCGGGTGGTGCAAGGCCGCACTCCGGGTCCTGTCGTCGGAGCCCCCGGCGGGTGCCAGCAAAGTCCCGCAGCCATTCCAAGCCGCGCCGGGCGGTGATGCAAGGCCCCGCTCCAGGTCATCCTCAACCCCGCAACTCGGGCGGGAGAAGTCGCCGCCGCGGAAGCCCCGAAAAGCGGTCTCCCAGCAGGGACCCGCGGGCTCCCGGTATCACCGTCCACCAGACCTGCGGTAAGCCTCCGAATCTCCGGGGGTCCGGTCGCAGCAGGTGACGTTTGTAGGTGACGTTTCCACTGGCTGGGTTATTTGGAAACAGATGTGACGGTCCCAAATTAAGAGATCGATCATTAAGGACAAAATTGAGAAGAAATGTTGTCACTCAGAGCTAGGGAATCTTTGGAACACTCTATCCAAAGAGGACTGTGACTGCAAAGAGTACAATCAACATTTATTCGATGTTGGGATTTTTTTTAGAAACGTAACTGCAATTTAGTAAAATAATATATTGGGCACCGTGGTTATTAATATAACATCTTTCATTTCCCAAAACATTTTGACTGCTCTGATATGAATGTTGCAGAGTTTCTTCCGGCTACTCCACAATAACATGGAGACCTTCAACGTGTATATAAAATTCAAAACTGTTTTCAAAGTTGCAGAATATAAGCAGGCATTACTCATCAAAATCTGCAAGATAATTTTCAATCCTAAATGTTCACATAAGGCAAAGTTCTAGCAACCAAAATCCTCCAAGGAAAACTATTTTAAAGCTAATATGTTACGTGTGATTTATTTGACGACAGAATAAATTGATTCGGACTCTCTGCTTTAATTATAGGGGGGGTTTGCACGTAAGGTCACTGGGTCATAGGGCTTGACGCACAGAACCGCTCAATCCATCTGGAGGACATCCGTAACTTCCGGTATATGTTATTAATGCAAGAAACGCATACATTCCTACCTGTTAAAAACCGCCAAAATGTTGAATTGTTGCGCTGAAAAAAATTGTGGAAGTCGGGGTAAGTGTGAGAGACATGTACCCAACTTTAGAATTCCAAAAGTGAAGCGAAATGAAGCTAAAGAGAAGCGAGAGCTGAAGGGACAACAGCAGCTAAAGTGCTTGGTAAACATTGGCTGTGCAGATATCGGAATTGAAAATATTGGGAATTATCGCGTTTGCTCACTGTATTTCATCAAGTAAGGCATTATTTGTGTTATTTCTTGATTCCTTTGGTATCTAAAAAGTCTCAGAAGTGATAAATCTGGCTGTAAATTTTTCTTCAGATGCGTTTTCATTTTGTATGTAAAAACCCACTTGAGAACCATGGGCGATTTAAAAAATTTACAGCCAGATTTATCACTTCTGAAACTTTTTAGATGCCAAAGTAATCAAGAAAAAACACAAATAATGCCTTAGTTGATGAAATGCAGTGAGCAAACGGTCAATGTCCGCCAAGCACTCTGGCTGTTGTTGTCCCTTCAGCTCTCACTTCTATCTACCATCATTCTCCTCACTTTTGGTATTCTGAAGTAGGCTAAATGTCTCACATGCTTATCCCGATTTCCATAATTATTTACAGGCAAAAATTGAAATTTTCGGCGGGTTTTAACGGGCCCGCTACGCTGGAAACAATGGTAAGTGCCTACCTGCAGTTCATCGCGTGTACTCCATTTGGAGTAGCGTAGCAACAGTACATGGGTCGTGACCCGACTCCCGTGAAACCTCCCTATAACCATCAAATGGAGAAGTGACATCTGCATGACAAGTAGTGGCTGTTTCCCCATCCCTCAACCAATGAATAATGGTTCTTAGAAATGATCCACAATCGATTCATGTTTAAGAAGGAACTGCGGATGCTGGAAAATCGAAGGTAGACAAAAATGCTGGAGAAACTCATCAGGTAAGGCAGCATCTATAGAGCGAAGGAAATAGGCAACTTTTCGGGTCTGAAGAAGGGTCTCGACCCGAAACGTGGTCTATTTCCTTCGCTCCATAGATGCTGCCTCACCCACTGAATTTCTCCAGCATTTTTGTCAACAATCGATATATTATTTGTTTCTATGGTTCGTCTTCACGAGTTTTTGGCTGATGTAAATTCACATTTTGTTTAAGTAAATACGATGACAACAATTCTCTAGACTCCTGCATTTTTAACAATGACCATCTCAAATATCAAACCATTCCTTTACTGGTTAATTATATTTGTTATAACGAGAGATAACATTCCACAAAATGACAACTTCCAATGGAATTACTCCCAATCACACACAGGTCAAGAAAAAGCACATGACAACAATGGATCTGATCCAAATACCAAACGGCCACGGCATGGCCTCGAAGATAGACACAAAATGCTGGAGTATCTCAGCGGGACACCCAGCATCTCTGGATAGTCAAGTGTTTTATTGCCATATGTCCCAGATAGGACAATGAAATTCTTGCTTGCTGCAGCACAACAGAATATGTAAAGGAATAGGTGACGTTTCGGGTCGAGACCCTTCTTCAGACTCATACCACTGGGTTGGTTGCAGGCTGCCCAAGCATGGGCATAGCCTCTGCGAACACTGGGATTTGTAGTCCGCACAATCCCGGTCCCGGAACTGGATGAGTGCAGAGCGGCTGAGTGAAACTATGTTTCCCGAGAAGCATTGCGCGCCGTCGTGACTGACATCTCCACTCCGCGTGACTCTGGTTGCGCTCGGAGCCGCTCGTTCGGCCGGACGGCGGTTGACCGACAGGGCCGTTTCTGATTGGTGGCAGTAACCAAGGAAATAGACCCTCCCCCCCCCCCCTCCCCTGTAGTCGGTTGCCGGATGAAACGCCGCCGCCATGTTTACGCACGGCCGTGAGAAGGGACGTCGGCTTCAGAAATAATAATAATAATAATAATGGCGTTAATAAGAAGGAAAGGACGAGGCCGCGAAGGTGGCCGTGCCAAATAGCCGGAGGATTTTTTATTTATACGTGAGGAGAGTTGCTAGCATTTATTTTTACACCGAGAGAGTAACGGGAAGATACCGAATGCGCGGAGGGCTGGCGCGTCTATCGCCATGAGCCGACCTTCGTCAGCCGGCGGCGGGAAAACAGGGAAACACACGGCGGCGGCCGTGGCGGCAACGGGTGGTGGCGGTGCTGCTGCTGGAGGAGGAGGCGGTGGAGGAGGTGGCGGCGGCGCCGGCGGTAGTTCAACTATAGCAGCAGCGGCGGCGGCGGCAGCGGCTGCGGCGGCGACGGCGACGACGGCTGCCGGAGGTTCCACCCCGCCTCAGCCCGAGCTCACTTCCCTCTTCGAGTGTCCAGTCTGCTTTGATTATGTTCTTCCCCCCATCCTACAATGCCAGGCCGGCCACTTGGTGTGCAACCAATGCCGGCAAAAACTTTCTTGCTGTCCGACATGCAGGGGCCCGCTCACCCCCAGTATCAGAAACCTGGCCATGGAGAAGGTGGCTTCTACCATCCCTTTCCCATGTAAGGTGAGTCCCTGCAGGTGCGGTGGGCAGACCAGGAACTTTTAGAGGTAGTCATGCTAAACCCTGGCGGTACATACGTGCTGCATCAGGTGTGTTTCCGGGTCCTCGGCTTTATAGGGAAATAGAAGTGTCAACTGTCTTCAAACTAGCTGCAAATAGTACCTTGTGGTCATCACTCCCGAGGAATCCACCAGGGACTATTCTGGAATGTTCATAGTTGTAGTGGGCCATGTTCATAGTTGTAGTGGGTCTTGTAGTCTTGATTTATTGATTCGTGCGGTATAACCAAATTTCGTAGTGCACCTGTCAAAAGAGGTATAGAAAAAAGTTGATATGAATAATTAAGACCTTGTTCTCAAATTGATGTTTTTAAAACTAATGTTAGTTCCCGTTAAAACTGTAGGAATGTATAAGTAAATGACTTGTTTGTACTGAGATGATATGTAGTTTGACATAAACGCATAACACGAGTCTGAAGAGGGGTCTTGACCCGAAACGTCACCCATTCCTTCTCTCCAGAGATGCTGCCTGTCCCGCTGAGTTACTCCAGCTTTTTGTGTCTAACACGAATCTAATGTTTGGTGATGAGTGCTTACCTTTTGATTTGATAGTTGGACCTTTAGATGCTAGAGTAAATATATTTTCATCTGTTAGTGATCCATTGTTTCTGCTTATGATCTTGAATTGGTAAATGCAATGGATCTGAGCACCCCCCCCCCCCCCCCTGCCTTCTATTTATGCACCACTGTTCCCCTCCATTATTTAAAAAACTTGTCACAATCTATAAGTTCATTTACCATGAACTGGTCAGCATGGTGTTTGTAAAAGTATATTGTGTAAAAACGCAGGGGAGGGTGGGTTGAAGAGTTGGAGTGGCATTTGAGGCCTTATGAATGAAGCTAATACGTTGTGCTGTCGCAAATAATGTTGTTTCAATAGTTTGGAAGGATGGAAACCAGATACGTTAGCACAGGAAATATAGATCAGTGACATTATGCAAAGAATTAATGAAGAGTAGAGCAAAGTGCATTCTTCATCTGTCCATGCAGTCTTTCCCAATGATGGATGAGGATGTATGCAAACTATATACTATAAGAAATATTTGTAGCCAGATTGGAAAATATTAGGGTAGTGAAATGAAAATAAAGTCTGGGGTGAAAGTTTACTGTAATAATTATGCCGGAAGGTAAGAGTACTCAAGCTTGTGCTCCATTGGGCTCTTCTACGGTTAAAAATGGGAGTTAACATGTCAGTATACCAGGGCTCGAAATTAGCGGTTGCCCGGGTGCCAATGGCAATTTACAGTCCCGCCGGGCAACCTAAAAGCCATGCCATTTTGCCTGGCTTGGCAAGCACCTGGGACGCCTATCATTTAATTCTGAGCGGGCCCCCTCTCTATCTCTATCTCTCTCTCTCTCTCTCTCTCTCTCTGTGTCACTCTCAAATCAAGTCAAGTTTATTCGTCACATACACATACGAGATGTGCAGTGAAATGAAAAGTGGCAATGCTCGCGGACTTTGTGCAAAAAGATACAAACAAACAAACAACCAAACAAACTGCAAACAGAATGGAACGGAATCACATATTTTACATATTAAATATTGTGGGCGGAAGGAAAAAGGGAAAAAAACAGCACTTTTAAAAAAAGCAGTAGAGTGGTACAGTAAAAGTTAGTCCCTGGTGAGATAGGAGTTTACAGTCCTAATGGCCTCTGGGAAGAAACTCCTTCTCAACCTCTCCGTTCTCACAGCATGGCAATGGAGGCGTTTGCCTGACCGTAGCAGCTGGAATAGTCCGTTGCAGGGATGGAAGGGGTCTCCCATGATTTTATTGGCTCTGGAGTTGCACCTCCTGATGTATAGTTCCCATAGTGCGTTCGGCCGAACGCACTACTCTCTGCAGAGCCTTCTTGTTCTGGGCAGAGCAATTACCAAACCAGATGGTAATATTTCCGGACAAGATGCTTTCCACAGCCGCTGAGTAGAAGCACAGGAGGATCCTCGGAGACACTCTGAATTTCCTCAATTGCCTGAGGTGGTAAAGGCGCTGCCTTGCCTTACTCATGAGTGCTGCGGCGTGTGATGTCCATGTCATATCCTCAGAGATGTGGACTCCCAGATATTTAAAACTGCTCACCCTATCCACAGTATCCCCATTTATCCTCAACGGTGTGTACGTCCTCGGATGAAGTGCCCTCCTAAAGTCCATGATCAGCTCCTTAGTCTTTTTGATGTTCAAGAGGAGGCTGTTGTCCTGACACCAGAGTGCTAGATCAGCCACCTCCTCCCGGTAGGCCTTCTCATCGTTGTCTGAGATCAGGCCCACCACCACAGTGTCATCAGCAAACGTGATTATTGAGTTGGAGCTGAACCTAGCCACACAGTCATGTGTGTACAGGGAGTACAATAGGGGGCTGAGGACGCAACCCTGGGGCGATCCTGTGATCAGGGTGAGGGACTTTGATGTATTCCCTCCCATCTTGACTACCTGGGGCCTGGCGGTGAGAAAGTCCAGGGCCCAGGCACATGGGGGTGTTGAGCCCTAATTCCAGTAGCTCCTCAGCCAGTCTGGTGGGGACTATCGTGTTGAAGGCTGGACTGAAGTCTATGAACAGCATCCTCACGTAGCCCCCCCTTCTGGCTGTCAAGATGAGAGAGAGCGGTGTGCACTCTCCGTCTCTGCCCGCCATCCGGGTCTCGGCTCTCTGGTCTCCGCTCGGCACGGCAGGCCACCTTACACATGCGCACTGCCACGGCCTGCACATCCACCCCCTACACATGCGCGCAACAACGTGCCGCCCTGCACATGCGCACTGCCATGGCAGCTGGTTGGTGTCGGCCACTTTCTCCCTCCCTTTGCATTGTGGGAGATCTGGCCGCCATTGCTCCCTGGTTGCTACCTCACAGCGACTGCTGAAAACCAATGCAGAATCACTGCCTGGAGCTGGAGTAACTCCCTGGAGTAACTCTTGCTTCTTGGTTTCCTGGCCCTCCAAATATATTCCAAATTGAATTTAAACTGGTGGACCCACCACCACCAAACTCCAAACTCTGAAAAATAACAGCCTATTGCATTTTATCTGTTTATTTATTGTGTATATATATATATATATGGTCTATGGTATATAGACACACTGAACTTTTATCTCCTGTTCTGTATTATGTTTACATGAGGTATTATGTTGTGCTGCAGCAAGCAAGAAATTCATTGTCCTATCTGGGACACATGACAATAAAACTCTCTTGACTCTTGACTTGGACTTAAACAAAAAAGGGTTCTTGGAGAAAAAAGAGCCACCTTCAATTTAGTTGCGTCTGGTTGGGTACCTATGGTAGGGTGAAGACTATACCATGCTTTAATTGTGTGGGGGAACTCCATGGAGCAGCCAGCATCTCTGGATAGAAGAAATTGGGTGACGTTCGGGTAGAGACCCTTCTTTAGATTTCCTCTGGTTTTAGTGGTTTTAGTTTAATTTAAAGATTCAGCGTGGAAACAGGCCATTCGGCCCACCGAGTCCACGCCGACCACCGATCACCCGTACACTAGTTCTATTCCACACATTAGCGAAGTAAGTCAAGAGTCAAGAGTGTGTTATTCTCTCACTTCCAAGTTAGAACAATGAAATCCTTACTTGCAGCAGCACAACAGAATATATAAACATAGAAGAAAAAAGGAAGAGGCAGCGACAGTGGGCTGAGGGAGACCTGGGAAGCGGATGAGAAAGCAGGGACTACCTGAAAGTGGAGGCCAATGTTCATACAGCTGGGGTGTAAACTACCCAAGCAAAATGTGAGGTGCTGCTCCTCCAATTTATGGTGGGCCTCACTCTGGCCATGGAGGAGGCCCAGGACAGAAAGGTTGGCTTCCGAATGCGAGGGGGAGTTTAAGTGCTGAGCCACCGGGAGATCAGGTTGATTATTGCAAACTGAACGGAGGTGTTGGGTGAAGCGATCTCCAAGCCTACGCTTGGTCTCACCGATGTAGGGCAGCTGACACCTAGAGCAGCGGATGCAATAGATGACGTTGGAGGAGGTGCAGGTGAACCTCTGTCGCACCTGGAAAGACTGCTTGGGTCCTTGAATGGAGTCAAGGGGGAGGTAAAGCGACAAGTGTAGCACTTCAGCCATGATCATATTGAATGGCGTTGCAGGCTCGAAGGGCCAAATGGCCTTCTCCTGCACCTATTTTCTATCCTTCTATATTTCTTTTTCCTGCAAGGGAAAGTGCCAGGAGAGGGGGTGGTTTGGTGGGAAGGGACGAATTGACCAGGGAGTTACGGAGGGGGCGGTCTCTGCAGAAAACCGACGGGAGGAGATTGGAAGATGTGGCCAGTGGTGGGATCCCGTCGGTGGACAAAGCTGGAGAAAATCAGCGGGCGAGGCAGCATCTATGGAGCGAAGGAATAGGCGACGTTTCGGGTCGAGACCCTTCTTCAGACTGATGTCGGGAGAGGTGGGGGGGGCGGGAAAAAGAAAGGAAGAGGCGGAGACAGTAGGTTGTGGGAGAGCTGGGAATAGGAGGGGAAGGAGGGAGAAAGCAAGGACTACATGAAATTGGAGAAGCCAATGTTCATATCGCTGGGGTGTAAACTACCCAAGCAAAATATGCGATGCTGTTCCTCCAATTTCCGGTGGGCCTCACCATGGAGGAGGCCCAGGACAGAAAGGTCGGATTCGGAATGGGAGGGGGAGTTGAAGTACTGAGCCACCGGGAGATCAGGTTGGTTATTGCGAACATCCTAATTTGAGGAAGGACATTCTTGCTATGGAGGGAGTGCAGCGTAGGTTTACAAGGTTAATTCCCGGGATGGCGGGACTGTCATATGCTGAGAGAATGGAGCAGCTGGGCTTGTACACTCTGGAGTTTAGGAGAATGAGAGGGATCTCATTGAAACATATAAGATTGTTAAGGGCTTGGACACGCTAGAGGCAGGAAATATGTTCCCGATGTTGGGGGAGTCCAGAACCAGGGGCCACAGTTTAAGAGGAGTAAGCCATTTAGAACGGAGACGAGGAAACTTTTTCTCACAGAGAGTGGTGAGTCTGTGGAATTCTCTGCCTCAGATGGCGGTGGAGGCAGGTTCTCTGGATGCTTTCAAGAGAGAGCTGGACAGGGCTCTTAAAAATAGCGGCATCAGGGGATATGGGGAGAAGGCAGGAACGGGGTACTGATTGGGGATGATCAGCCATGATCACATTGAATGGCGGTGCTGGCTCGAAGGGCCAAATGGCCTACTCCTGCACCTATTGTCTATAAATAGTGGATATATTAGTGATAATTTTTCAAAACTCTTTAGATTCTGGAGTAGTTCCTGAGGAATGGAGGATAGCTAATGTAACCCCACTTATTAAAAAGGGAGGGAGAGAGAAAACGGGGAATTACAGACATGTTAGTCTAACATCGGTACTGGGGAAAATGCTAGAGTCAGTTATTAAAAATGGGATAGCAGCACATTTGGAAAGTGGTGAAATCATTGGACAAAGTCAGCATGGATTTATGAAAGGTAAATCATGTCTGACGAATCTTATAGAATTTTTCGAGGATGTAACTAGTAGAGTGTATAAGGGAGAACCAGTGGATGTGTTATATCTGGCCTTTCAGAAGGCTTTCGACAAGGTCCCACATAAGAGATTAGTATGCAAACTTAAAGCACACGGTATTGGGGGTTCAGACAGGAAGCAAAGAGTAGGAGTAAACGGGTCCTTTTCAGAATGGCAGGCAGTGACTAGTGGGGTACCGCAAGGCTCAGTGCTGGGACCCCAGCTATTTACAATATATATTAATGATCTGGATGAGGGAATTGAATGCAACATCTCCAAGTTTGCAGATGACACGAAGCTGGGGGGCAGTGTTAGCTGTGAGGAGGATGCTAGGAGGCTGCAAGGTGACTTGGATAGGTTGGGTGAGTGGGCAAATGCATGGCAGATGCAGTATAACGTGGATAAATGTGAGGTTATCCACTTTGGTGGCAAGAACAGGAAAGTAGACTATTATTTAAATGGCGGCCGATTAGGAAAAGGGGAGATGCAACGAGACTTGGGTGTCATGGTACACCAGTCATTGAAAGTAGGCATGCAGGTGAAGCGAATGGTAGGTTAGCATTCATAGCAAAAGGATTTGAGTATAGGAGCAGGGAGGTTCTACTGCAGTTGTACAGGGCCTTGGTGAGACCACACCTGGAGTATTGCGTACAGTTTTGGTCTCCTAATCTGAGGAAAGACATTCTTGCCATAGAGGGAGTACAGAGAAGGTTCACCAGACTGATTCCTGGGATGGCAGGACTTTTATATGAAGAAAGACTGGATAGACTCGACTTGTACTCACTGGAATTTAGAAGATTGAGGGGGGATCTTATAGAAACTTACAAAATTCATAAGGGGTTGGACAGGCTAGATGCAAGAAGATTGTTTCCAATGTTGGTGAAGTTCAGAACAAGGGGTCACAGTTTAAGGATAAGGGGGAAGTCTTTTAGGGCCGAGATGAGAAAAAAAAATCACACAGAGAGTGGTGAATCTGTGGAATTCTCTGCCACAGAAAGTAGTTGAGGCCTGTTCATTGGCTATATTTATGAGGCAGTTAGATGTGGCCCTTGTGGCTAAAGGGGTCGGGGGTATGGAGAGAAGGCAGGTACAGGATACTAAGTTAGATGATCAGCCATGATCATAATGAATGGCGGTGCAGGCTCGAAGGGCCGAATGGCCTACTCCTGCACCTATTTTCTATGTTTCTATGCTGGAAAACCGTAGGTAAACAAAAGTGCTGGAGAAACTCAGCGGGTGCGGCAGCATCTATGGAGCGAAGGAAACGGGCAACGTTTCATCAGACTGATGTGGGGGGGGGGGGGGGGTGGGAAGAAGAAGTCTTCTTTTTTTTGTGTGTGTGTGTGTCATTTGAAGCCTTGTCAGAAAGGATTAATAACAACTATTTTTGAGTTGAATTTGACATGACAAATAGATATATTTGATTAAATTAAGAATGACTGGGAAAGAGAACTAACAATGTCTCTATAGAGAGATGGGAGAGGATTCTTCAATTAGTTACTGAAATTGCCTCATTCACCCATATGTTTTGGTCCTGCCCTCTTTTGCAAAAATATTGGAAATACATTTTTGATACTATTTCTGTAGTTTTAGGTATTGATTTACAACCTCATCCTATTACTGCAATTTTTGGGCTACCAATGTTAGATTCTGTTCAATTGTCCCGTTCCGCCCATCAGCTGATTGCTTTTACCACATTAATCGCCTGAAGATCTATTTTATTTAAATGGAAAGACTCTAACCCTCAGACCACACTCCATTGGTACTCTGAAACGATATGTTTAAATTTTGAAAAAATCAGGAGTTACATTGTTGAACCCTTGGTTAAATTTGATAAGACTTGGGGGAAATGTATTTAACACTTTCACACAACATAAATTGCTCCCTCTCCAACCGTTATAAAAATTATTTTACCTTTATATGGTGGAACGGATTTGACGACAAACAGGGACTTAAATTGTTGAAATTCTCAGCTCAGAATCTGTTTTGCTTTTTTTTTTCTAGTTTAGGGTGTCCTCATTTTTTTCTTTTTTTTCCCCTTTTTTTTTTCTAAGTTTTCTTTTAAACATTTCACTATATTTACATAGAGACCGGGAGGTCTACATTCAATGTGTATTTTGATACTGCTCATATTTAGGTTATACCTGTTATTAATGTAATCCTGATCCCTATGTATCAATATCATTGTTATGTTTATCATTATTCTTTTTGTTTTTGTTTTGTTTTTTGTTTTGTTTTTGTTTTTTGGAAAAAAACAAATAAAAAGATTTTAAAAGAAAGAAAGAGAACGATTGCTCATTAACACTGTCTGAGAAGTAAGCAAACTTTATTCCCATGCTAATACAAGAAACTACATATGCTGGTTTACATAACAGACACAAAGTACCTGAGCAGGTCAGGCAGCATCTCTGAAGAAGCAAATAGGTGACGTGGCTTTATGGCTTCACATTGTGTGCCCTTTATCTCCTTAACTCTTTATCTCACTGCCTTTTTTCTACTCATCTCAGGGCTCTGTCCACCCGTCTGCCAAACAAACTCTACCCTATTCTGTATCCACCTTATCACTTACCAGAAAACACAGATGGATACCGCGTCTCTTCTCTGTCCCGGAGTTCTGTACTCCCTCCGGAAGCAACAAAGACAGAGTTCCCCTGATCCTCTCCTCCTGGCATCCATATCCAACACATCATCCTCCAACATTTCCATCAGCTCCAATGTGATCCCACCACTAATCACATCCTCCCATCTCCACCCCTACCGCAGAGACTGCACCCTCCGCAATTCTTTGGTTCACTTATCCTTTCTCCCCAAACCACCAACCCCAGGTACTTTCCCCTGCAACCGCAGGAGATGTATAACCTGTCCTTGTACCTCCTCCCTAGGCTCCATCCAGGTTCCCCAGCAGTCATTCCAGGTGAGACGGGTTCATATGAACCTCCTCTAACCTCATCTACTGCATCTGGTATTCCAGATGTGGGCCCCTGTACATTGGCAAAATGTTTAGACCTTACGACTGTTTTTCTGAACACTTGCACTTGGATTGCCAAGGCCTACTGGATATCCCAGTTGCTAATCCTTTAACTCCCCTTCCCATTCCCGTACTAACCATTCTGTTCTGGGTCGACTTCATTGCCCGAGTGAGGCCACCCGCAAACTGGAAGAACAGCACCTTGTATTCTGCTTGGGTAGCTTACAACCCCATTGGTATGAACATAGAAGTTAACTAAAATTGGAGCATTCTATGAACACCCTCCCCCCACTTCCTCCACTAAAAGTCTGTTAACCAGCTTTACATTTTGCAACTATGTATCCCTCTTGAGCTCGCACCTGTCTCTATCCAAAAATTGGTCTTTCAGGTAACTGCCTTGCCTGTTGCTAGCCCTGATGTGTTTTGTTTGCTTCCAGTTTTTTTCCCCCATTCACCCTACCACAATAGGTCACAAGAAGACTCCCAACCCGAAACTTTATCTATATATGTTCTCCAGAGATGCTGCCTGATCTGCTGATTTACTCCAGCACTTAGTCTTTTTTTGTTATCCTATGTTTGGCCTCCTTCTAGACCTAATTTATTATTTTTCCGGTACCTGTACTCATCGGATAAAGTGCTTATTCTTGTATAATATTGGCTTGAATTTGTAATTGTAATGTCAGTAAAAAATGTAAAGAAAAATTTAGAAAATTACATTGTTGGTGATTTCATACTTTTTGAAAGAGTTGCACTTTTTTGGAAAGTTGAAGTATACACTTTCTGGATGAGGTGTTAAGTAATTTTAATGGTGAATTAAATCATCATTAATGCTTAGCAAACTTTATGATTCCAAATGTTTGTGTATGGAATTCTGTCAAAGATTTAACACAGTAATGCAGTGGTTGGCAACATACGGCCCGTAACCCGAAATCAACCGGCCCACAGGCGTTTTTTTTTTTCAATTAATTTTCGCGACCTGGGAACTGCAGCCTGCCCCGGGGCATGCAGGCTAGGTGGCAATTGCAGCTCATCCCGGGGCAGGCGAGCCGACCTGGGAACTGCAGCCAGTCCCAGGGACGCGAGCTGACCTGGGAACTGCAGCCAATCCTGGGGCACGCAGGCGACCTGGCAACTGCAGCCTGTTCCGGGGACGTGCGCCAACCTGGGAACTTCAGGCTGTCCCGGTGACGCGAGGGATCTGGGAAGTGCAGCTAGTCCCTGTGCATGGCGAGCCGACCTGGGAACTGTAGCCAGTCCCGGGCACGCAGCCGACCTGGGAACTGCAGCCAGTCCCGGGGACGCGAGCCGACTTGAGAACAGCTGTTAGTCCCAGGGACGCAAGGGATCTGGGAACTGCAGCCAGTCCAGGGGCACGCAAGCGGGCGACCTGGGAACTTCAGTCAGTCCCGGGGACGCGAGGGATCTGGGAAGTGCAGCTAGTCCCGGTGCATGGCGAGCCGACCTGGGAACTGCAACAAGTCCCGGGGATGTGAGCCAACCTGGGAACTCCAGCCAGTCCCGGGGCAGGCGAGGGATCTGGGAACTGCAGAAAACTAATTGAAAAACACGTGAAAACTAATGCGAAAAATACCACCAAGTGTCACACTGGTTAATATGTATTATTAGTGTGTATTATTACTAATTTATGTATTATTAGTATGTACTATTACTAATTTAGTTAATATGTATTATCTCCATTTATTAACTATGGCGATAGATGTGGCCCGCCATCGCTCACAGACGTGGGTCCTGGCCCCTATGCAGAACAAGGCCGACCCTTGCTGTAATTAATCTATTTTACTACAAATTTGCTTTTTTTATATAATTTCTGTCAAATCTGTTATTTTGTATTATGTAAAATCCTAGTATAGTTAGTTTTTGTTTCCTGGTTTGGTTTTTGAAACTTCTTCAGTGTGAAGGACCGTACAGCCAGTTTGACATTGTTATTTTTGGCTGCTCGGGAACCCTTTCTGTTACTGACAGACACGGAAACAAAGGAAGTCCACAACGTGCATTACTGGAACTTTGTGGATGTAATTGGCGACCTCTGCTGAGTTTGCCCTTGACTCATACTCGCAGCATGGTCGCCACGAGGTCGTAGGAGGTCTTCGTAACTCTTCCTCATGCTCGTGAGTGGTCTCCGCGTACTCGTGGCCTCAAGTAGGTCGCGACGTATTTTCCAGCCTGATAAAAAATGTCCACGAGTTAAAAAAAAAAGGTTGGCATGGAAAAAATGGATACTTTTCACTCGTAGGTAGGTCGTAGTAGGTCGTGATGGTAGTTGTAGGTCGGTAACTGGCCCGAGAAAAAAAATGCAAACATGACATTTTATCATGTGATCATTTCCACTCGTAGCTAGTCGTAGTTGGTCTTGGGTGTGGAAGACTAAGGTCGAGGGGGGTCGTAGGAGGTCGTAGACATAGTCGTAGGAGGTCATAGACACAGTCGTAGGAGGTCTTTTACTTTGGCGAGTCAACACGACCGTGACATTTTTTTCAACTCGTCTAGGGTCTTCTAAATTAGGTCATCCAAGTGGGACAGGCCCTTAACATAGACACAAAAAGCTGGAGTAACTCAGCGGGACAGGCAGCATCTCTGGAGAGAAGGAATGGGTAACGTTTCGGGTCGACGGTCTAGACCCAAAACGTCACCCAATCCTTCTCTCCAGAGATGCTGTCTGTCCCGCTGAGTTACTCCAGTTTTTATGTCTATTCTCGGTTTAACCCAGAATCCGCAGTTCCTCCCTACATTCTAACCAGGCACGTGCCGTCAGGGGAGGCAAGGTAGGCACTGCCTACCCTGACAAAAATTATGAAATGGCAATTATTAAATATAAATAGTAAAGGCATGGTAGAATTATGCCCATCTAAGAGATCGATCTCTTAGGTAGGCATAATTCTCCGTGCCTTTCATCCGCAGCACTTGTAACACCTGAAGATCTGTGCAGCTCACGTGCCGTCGACGCTGCTTCAAGCCGTCAATGACAAGCGGGGCTGAAGGCAGCTGAAATTCTGCCTTTGCAGTATGGAGTTTGTGTACCAATAATGTGGTAAGTACATTTCTTGGTGCTTTATGTTTTTAAATACCTTATTTCCCGGGGTTGGGGGGGGCGGAGGAGCTCCTTTCACAGTGTTTGGGGAGTCTGGCCCGGGGTAAAGTTGCGGGGCGGGCAGGTGAGAGGTGTTCAGACGGAGGACGTTGTGAAGGAGAGGATCGAGTCCAGTAACCCACTTGCGACGCTCCGGGCACGGAGCCACCGCATTGTGGCCAGGGAGTGAATTAGCTCGGGTGGCTGTGAGTGGCTGCCGGGACCGGACAGCCCCTTCTGCTGGTCCCCGCTCACCTCTGGCAGTGCTCTCCGTCTGAAAACCTCTCTCCTGCCACTCGCCAGCCTCACTCGTGTCAGCCACTTCCGCAAATCCTTAAATCCCGACAGCGCTCTCAAGGGACCAATTGAGGTTACTCGGCTGTCGGAAATTAAGGATTTGCGGGAAGCGGCTGACATGAGCGAAGCCGGCGAGCGTCTGGTGAGAGGTGTTCAGACGGAGAGCACTGCCAGAGGTGAGCGGGCCGGCAGAAGGCGCTGAAGTGGCAGCCGGTTCTGCTGTCGGGTCCCGGCGGCCGCTTGCAGTCACCCGAGCTGCTTCCGTCCCCGAAAGTGGCGGCCACTTCTGCTGTCTGTTCCCGGAGAGCTGCGGCAGCGGTGAGTGAGTCTCACATGATCTCCGACCCCCTCCTTCTTAACACTCCTGCCCTCCCCGCATCTTTAACCCCAGGCACATTTTCCACAAGCTGTGAAAGGAACTCTCCCTCCAATTGGTCCCTTGAATTAGTATTGTCATTCAATAAGATGACAACTGGTTCATCTCAGTGTGCTCCTGATTTTCCCACCATCTCTCCACCTGCCTTCATCCTCCGTCCCCCATCCATTGGTCGCCCAATTATAGGAAGGATGTCAACAAAATAGAGAGAGTACAGAAGAGATTTACTAGAATGTTGTTTGGGTTTCAACAACTAAGTTACAGAGAAAGGTTGAATGTTAGGTCTTTATTCTCTGGAGCGCAGAAGGTTAAGGGGGGACTTGATAGAGGTCTTTAAAATGATGAGAGGGATAGACAGAGTTGATGTGGACAAGCTTTTCCCTTTGAGAATGGGGAAGATTCAAACAAGAGGACATGACTTCAGAATTAAGGGACAGAAGTTTAGGGGTAACATGAGGGGGAACTTCTTTACTCAGAGAGTGGTAGCGGTGTGGAATGAGCTTCCAGTGGAAGTGGTGGAGGCAGGTTCGTTGGTATCATTTAAAAATAAATTGGATAGGCATATGGATGAGAAGGGAATGGAGGGTTATGGTATGAGTGCAGGCAGGTGGGGCTAAGGGAAAATAATTGTTCGGCATGGACTTGTAGGGCCGAGATGGCCTGTTTCCGTGCTGTAATTGTTATATGGTTCAGTAATTAAAAAATGAAGGAGATTTCGAAGCCTTGGGAAAATTGAATTGTTACTAATTTTTATTTTTTACGGCGAGAACAATCTGCGCATGCGCGATTTAAGATTTTTTTTAAAAGCCGACTGACTGCCTACCTTGAGCAATTACTCGCGGCACGTGCCTGATACTAACATATTTATACGTTAACCTTCGGTTCCTGCCATCACCAGTGCAAAATGTTATTTCTCTTTTTTAATTTATTTTCCAGCAACAGCAGTGCTTTGGCTTAGGATATTTTTGTCTTTTAAAATCTGCTGGTCCCAGTAGAACAAAAAACATTACAGGCATTGCCACTGCACCACTTTATAAGTTTATGGCTGGACTATATTATTTCAAAATGTTCATCACAAAATAGTTGAGGCTTTAAATAGCCACGCTATTAGCAATA
The DNA here is from genome assembly GCF_010909765.2 of Amblyraja radiata. Classification (NCBI taxonomy): domain Eukaryota; kingdom Metazoa; phylum Chordata; class Chondrichthyes; order Rajiformes; family Rajidae; genus Amblyraja; species Amblyraja radiata. Next base: position 35,576,460 of record NC_045967.1, read on the forward strand.
TTGACCAGATATTGGAGTGTAATATCAGCATGTCTCCTCTTCGCTACTTGTGGTGAATGGGCTGTTGAACACGAGTATTATTGTTTAGGGAAGTATTGCTTTTCATGGATACAAGGAACTGCACATGCCTTCTGAACCTTCTGAATTTTATAGTCGGCAGGGCAGTACTTTGCATATCGCCAACTTGGACAATTTAAACATTTTTATCAAGCCAATTAATCAATCCAATTAACCTACAAACTGTACGTCTTTGGAGTGCGGGAGGAAACCAAAGATCTCGGAGAAAACCCACGGGGAGAACGTACAAACTCCATACAGACAGCACCCATAGTCGGGATCGAACCCGGATCTCTAGCGCTGCATTTTTGCTGTAAGGCAGCAACTCTACCGCTGTGCCACTGTGACTGCCCATGCTGGTTTACAAAATAAACATAACGTGCTGCTGTAACTTAGCGTCTTTGCAAGTGGCAGGGTGGTACAAAGTTTAGTCCAGATAACTGTAGGAATCAGTACGTTTGTAGTAGACATCCGTTGATATTCTGTCTCGTGTGATGGAGACCGAGAGATCAACAAATGGAAGAGAGGTGTGGGAGATGATCCAAGTGAATTTGAAGGCAGGGTGAAAGTTAGGATAACGTTAATGACATCAACGAGTTCTGTGTGGGTGCAGTAAGCGGCCACAATATAATAGTCGATGTAGCGGAGAAAGAGTTGGGGGATGGAGCCGGTGTACGTTTGGAACAAGCACTGTTCGATGTAATCCTCGAACAGAAACCCAATCAATTTCCCTCTATTAACAATCCTCCAACTGGTGGAACTTGGCCTCATCTTCAACTTCTCCTTTGACTCCTTTCACTTGTTGTGTAGCCATGATCACTGTGGGACCCAGCTATGTCTGCCTATTTGTCGGTTACATTGCATAGTCCTTGTTCCAAATGTACTCTGGCACCATCTCCCAACTCTTGCTGGGATACATTGACGACTGCTTTGGGGCTGCCTCATGCACCCATGCAGAACTTGTTAATTTTATTAACTTTACCACTAGCCTCCACCCTGCCCTCAAATTCACTTGGACAATATCTGACTCCAGCTCTTCGTATCTTTCTTTTTATGTGGTTGACAGTTCTGTGAGTGGATTAATGTTTTAAGTTCAACTTAATTATATTTTAACCAAGTTGTTTCATTGAAGTGTCTGGTGTGTTCTAGCAGCTTTTCTGGACTCGTAGATGCTGTATGCTTTACGCAACAACTAATGTTGAAATGCACTCATAATTCATTAAGATGTTAAGCAGTAATATTCCAGTAAACTTGATAAATTTTGTGAGGACGTGGCTAACCAAACCAGATGATTATAAAGGGTCCCAGCTAATGGAAACAAGAGTGTGAGAATGGGAACCCCAACAAATACATTGGGAGTGCTAGCACCAGGGATCTGGTGAGTAGATAGGGAGCATTGCAAACATGATCTGAACTAAATGCTGAACCATCGGGATTTCTGAATGGTTGAATGGCAGAGTACCAGAGTTTTACTATATACTACAATTATGTTGCACATTATTAGACAGAATTCATTTCTATATTGGGCTGACTTACAGCAACTGAACACAAGTATAATTTAAGGTACACAAAAAAGCTGGAGAAACCCAGCGGGTGCAGCAGCATCTATGGAGCGAAGGAAATAGGCAACGTTTCGGGCCGAAACCCTTCTTCAGACAAGTATAAATTAGTTCATTTTAGAGATATAGCTTGTTAACAGCCTTTTCGGCCCACAGAGTCTGAGTCAACCAGCAATCCCCGCATGCTAACACTATCCTACACACACTTGGGCCAATTTACAATGATACCAAGCCATTTAGCCTACAAATCTGGAAGTCTTTGGAGTATGGGAGGAAACCAGAGATTGTATGAGGCGAATGTACGAACTTCATACAGTCAAGTACCCATAGTCAGCATCGAACCAGGATCTCTGGTGCTATAAGGCAGCAACTCTACCGCTGTGCCATCTGGTATATTTGTCTTCATTAGATTGTTGCATAAATCGCAGAGGGAGGGGCAAGGGCGGTACAGTTCCTAGTCTCAGCTCCTGTTCTACCGAGTGTGTGGACATGTGGCTTGGTTGGCGGCGGCCCATGGTGTGGCAGAGCCGGCGTGCCCGCTGACTCCTTTCTCCCCCCCCCCCCACCCCCGTCCGTCCGGGGCCACACTGGGAGAGAGCCCCCGAGCACCTGCTCCGGGGCGACTGGCACAGACCTGCTGGCGTCGCCGACATGAAGACGGTGCGAAGCCCCCGCGCCCGGTGCAATAGGTGGGGAGCTGGAGTGGGGAGGGAAGGGGTCACACACATGGCCGGGAAGCAGAGGGGTGGGGGGTGGCGACATACAGGGCCAACAATGAGATGGAGTAAGACCGAAACACCGACGTGCAAAGGAGACCTACAATAGTGCATGATCTCTCTCGCGTTATGGCGGGTGATTGTCGCCTGCCCGCTGTTTCTGACCCTAAAGCCTTGGGATTGTTGCCCTTCGTGTTGGCGTGGAGGTGGAGGGGGGTATTGTGCTGTTTGATCACCCCCTGCTATCCCAGAGACAGGGAGACACAGCGGCTTTTGAGACTGGTGGGCAATCGCTACCAAAGTGTCTGCCCACAGTCAGTACACCTCTCCTACACTTCGATCCCATACTAAGTCACCCCAACCCCACCACTCCCCTCCCCACCCTCCAGCGATGCTGCCTAACCAGCTGAGTGAGCATACTGAGGGAATTCCCACCTATATGAAGCAGAGAGAAACGCTCTGGCACTGGACGGTGCGCATTTTCCCTTTGTACGTCATATCAATAGATGCGGCCGCGCTGAATTCTATCTTTAACTCAAAGCCGCAGGATGGAGCTGTCTTCTTTAACATTGTTGCTTCGCCGCCACCGCCTCCTTGCTGCACAATGGCAGCGAGTGGGGGCCCAGATCCTGCCTAGTTTTAAGTTCTGAAATAGAATAATTTTCAATACCGAATCAGAATATACTTATTGTATGAGATGCTGTCCAGCTCCTCTATTTGATACTTAAAACAAGCCTTCATTTACGGTTGGCTCAAGAGTAACTCGGGAGAGGAACTTGGTAATTCGGGAGAGGAACTTGGTACATCGCAGAAATGAGAAGTAAACGGCAAACTTAGACATACACGTGGGAGCTCGTTTAAACTCGTGAACATAAACTTGGAATCTCGTAGACAACCACAAGTGTGATTTTTACTTTCACTCGGGATCAGTCGTGGGTGGATTCGCACCGTGAGACAGGACCATTACCTGCAATTGTGAATCAATGGGTTGAAGAGAATTACATTTCACATCCATGCAATTCAAAATACTATTTCACAAAATTAGAATCGTCTTGGAGGAAAACTAACTTGTGTGCCCACCAGTATCTCATGGGAAATCAACACACAAAGATGCTTTCTTATAAAATATTTGGTTTTAATGCATAGTTGTACAAGATACGTAGGCAAATACAATAACAGTATTTATAGCACCAGTGTTTTGGCAAATATGGCTCATCCAACACATTTAGTTCGATCATTTACTCAACTCTACAGCTTCTGTCTGAGCAAGAAAATGAACCTTAATCACAACCAAAATATTGAAAATTGCAAATGTTATTTGAAACCATTAGGAAATCATTAGACTAAGTAATTTGCAGGAGATACACTAAAGATTTATGCAACAATCTAATGAAGACAAACAACCCCACTCCTGCTCACCTAATCCGCCCATCCCTTCTCTCTGGGTATTGAAGGAACTTCTGGTCTGAGGTGTGCAATAGTCACCAAAATATACTGCATCTTTAGAAAGGAAAAATGCAAAACATGTCAATCCTACTGGATAGGCCTTAGTCATGGTGCTGTACAACACGGAAACAGGTCCTTCAGCCCAGCTTGGCCGTGCCGTCTAAGTTGGCGTCTCGGGGTAGTCCTATTTGCCTGCATGTGGCCCATAGCCCTCTAAACCCTTCCCATCCATTTATCTGTCATTAATAACCTCAAGAAAATTCCTGCTTCAGTTTCCTGGGTCCAACTCAGAGAGAAGTCTCCCCCATTTCCAGGGTTAATCGCTCCACTGTTTATAATGCTCTCTGCATTATGAAGTCCTCGACAGTGAACCCCATGGGCAATCACTACCAAAGTGTCTGCCCACACAGTCAGTACACTTGTCTCCCGTACTAAGTCACCCCAACCCCCCCCCCCCCCCCCCCCCCCCCCCCCCCCCCCACATTTCCATCCCAACTCCAGTCCCGTCCCGACCCCCTGGGAAACTGAAGGGAGCGACAATCAACTGCCATGGTTACAAATAATATCATACACAAGAAAGGGCAGATGCTGGTTGACAAAAAGTGAACACACGGTGCAGGAGTAACACAAAGATGCAGCAGAAATTTGGAAACGTCATCCCGTCACCTATTCCTTCTCTCCAGAGATGCTGCCTGCCCACTGAGTTAGAGTGCCCACGATAGACTCACGAATCACTACGGTAAACTCACGGGCTACTACGTTCTTACAATGAGTTTAAATGTTTCAAATTTTAACTTCAAGAGTAAATTTGACTTGTGCAAATCTTTAATCATGTTTAAAGTTTTTCAAGAGTTTACAAGTTTCCTGGGTTCCTGCCGTCAGCGCCACGAGTAGCTAAGTTGCGTCCACGAGTTCCGACTTTCCCGCTACGTTTAATTTGTTTTAAACTCGGGGTCACTCATGGGTCGACTCGCACCGTGAGACTGGTTTCGGTTTCCTGGACGGAGAGATGTTTTATTCTAATATTTTTTAAATAGATTTGTATAAACCCTTTAAGAATGCAACTTTTCACATATATTCCAAACTAGCAAACACTGAACCATTTGGATTTAGGGAGATCAATTAGAAGAACACTTTTAGAAAATAACTAGACCAACTGGGACCCGTTGGGTCCCTGTCACACAGGAGGTCTGGCCCCCAACGCAATATTCCACCACTGACCCATTGCCCCCAATTGTGCACGGTTGGCAGACAGGCATCCCTCTTCCTACCCCTATTCTCTATTTCCCCCACATCCCCCAGCACTCCTTTCCCCTCCTGTTCATCCTCTCTCTTTCCCCTCTCCCCACCCTCACCTCTCCCTCACTCTCCCTCTCCTCTAATCCTTGCCCCAGATGCCGCTCCTCTCCCTCCACATGGGCCTGGAGCAGCAGTAAAATGGAAGGAAACTTACTCGTGGAGCCATTGCGTCCCTGTTGTGAGGCGAGGCAGGCAAAAGGAAAAAAAGATGATGGTCTGAAATTGTGCAAAGGCCACGTTGAGGACCATTGGGTGCCCTTTGTGACACCAGTCAAGTAAAGATGGCAAGTGGGGGTCTGTTTTTAATTGTTTTAAAGTTTAAAATGTCAATAACTTGTAAAATATACTATCAATGTGAACAAAACTTGTTTAATTTACATCACAGAACAATGTTAGCCAGAAATTGTAGCGCTGTCGTGTACTGCTTTTGCGCAAACATTGGTACATACAAACCGACACACAAATATAGAAATATAGAAACAAGATTAGAGTTTTAGTAATATAATTATAATAATAATAATAAATAACTCCACAGATGCTGCCTAACCTGAGTTACACCAGCACATTGTATTTTTTTTTGTAACCCTGCACCTGCAGTTCCTTGTGCTAATGTCTGAAGTTATTAATTGTTGTGAGCAACCATAATGACTAATTAGCAGGATAGCATTGACAAGAAATGTTCAATTTTGTATATTTGCACATGAACACTGTTGTTTCAATGATTTTGATGGTCTTTATGTTATTTCAGTCAAAATTCAGGGCATTCTTTATGCTATATAATTAATTGAAAGATCCCCATAAACGTGCAAAGTATTGTATTCAAAGATAATACTTTGAGCTGGAGCATTGTATTCCATTATTGTCTTATTTCCATCTAAGCTTGCATTGTGATCTGCGGATTGCATCAAAAAAGACCTGATGTTTATACTGAATTTAATTACTTAGCATCTATAATTGTATTCTGAACAATGAGATTGAAATTTATGCTTTCGTAGATTGATGTGTAAAGGTCACCTCATAACATTCTTTCACAAATCTCCCTAGGGCATGATTGCAACAGTATCTGTGCAGCTATATTTCATTTTTTATTACCAATGCATTTTTTGAGAAGTTTGCAAAGAATTAATATAATTTTACAAATTTGTTTTTCAATGTAGTATCATAGCTGTTTAGTGATTTGTCAGGCACACATTTGAAGGATCATATTTGTAGTCTTTTAATAGATTATGGAAGTCTAGTATTCTTGTGGCAACAATCAGAATATGTTTTTGAGCATGCATTAACTGACAATTTCAGTATTTCTGTTTCTCTGCAGCAAAAAAAGATTGAATTTTGTGCCTTAGGCAAATTTTAAATGTGTAAACAAAAAACATTGCCATCTAATCAATCGTCAAATGAAAATGCAATATAATTGTAAATTTTCTAAAGTTAAAGCAACAAAATGGAGCGAAGATCTAGTCACCTCTCATTTTACTCGTTGGTTACATTCTTGAAAAGATGCGTGTATCTCAAACGTGTAAATTAAACATTTTAGCATAAGAATGTATGTAGATGGTACAGGTTACTGCACAAATCATAATTGGCTATCACATTATGAAATGTTCCATTATTCAGATTCAGATTCAGAAAACTTTATTGTCTGTCGTAACAAATCTTCTTTGACGTGGCTCAACATACAACCAGGACAATGTACTGATAAGCAGTCATACAACACAGATTTCTGCGAGCACACACAGTGTGTATAGATCTTAAAAGCAAGTATAAAGATTAGAAACTGTAAAAATAGACAAGATAAAAGTGATATGACTGCCATTATTCTTTTATCTTACTCATTAATAAAGAAAAAAGTTAAAGAAAAATTAACTAAAGATATCTTAAATATACATTGTTTATTTAACATATCTTTTCGAATGTAAATGCCAACTCTGGCATTCCTCTGGCAACTTCTTGTTTGTGAAAGCCGTCACTGTTGTACATAACGTACATAACAGATTATCTAAATGGCGTCAAGTTGGGAAAAGGAGAAGTACACCGGGATCTGGGGGTCCTTGTGCATCAGTCTATGAAAGTAAGCATGCAGGTACAGCAGGCAGTGAAGAAAGCGAATGGCATGTTGGCCTTTAAATCAAGAGGAATCGAATATAGGAGCAAAGAGGTCCTTCTGCAGTTGTACAGAGCCCTAGTGAGACCACACCTGGAGTATTGTGTGCAGTTTTGGTCCCCTAATTTGAGGAAGGACATTCTTGCTATTGAGGGAGTGCAGCGTAGGTTTACAAGCTTAATTACCAGGATGGCGGGACTGTCATATGATGAGAGAATGGAGCAGCTGGGCTTGTACACTCTGGAGTTTAGAAGGATGACAAGGGATCTCATTGAAACAAATAAGATTGTTAAGGGCTTGGACACACTAGAGGCAGGAAACATGTTCCCGATGTTGGGGGAGTCCAGAACCAGGGGCCACAGTTTAAGAATAAGGAGTAAGCCATTTAGAACGGAGACAAGGAAACACTTTTTCTCACAGAGTGGTGAGTCTGTGGAATTCTCTGCCTCAGAGTGCGGTGGAGGCAGGTTCTCTGGATGCTTTCAAGAGAGAGCTAGATAGGACTCTTAAACATAGCGGAGTCAGGGGATATGGGGAGAAGGCAGGAATGGGGTACTGATTGGGGATGATCAGCCATGATTACATTGAATGGCGGTGCTGGCTCGAAGGGCCAAATGGCCTGCTCCTGCACCTATTGTCTATTGTCTAACACTACCTTGCCAAGCATCATGCTGCAAGGTGTAAATTTGAGCAAATTATTTCAAAAATACAAGTGTGTAAATTAGGCTTTGGTATTAAACAAATGTGTTAGTTCAAAAATGCATAAATCATTTGTGCATGAAGTACAAAGTGACTTTTTTAAAATTTTAATCATTTTTATTCAATTGAAACATTAGTTTCTTTACCATTATCACAAATTGGGGGGGAGGGAGGAGGGGGGGACATTGTTAGTTAGTGTGAATTCAATGTAAATGTATTTCAACAAATTGCTTGTAGCTGCTGAACCCAATTAAAAATGAAAATAAGGAAAACTACACTACTTTTCATAAATTGTTGCATAGTAATTCCCGTTTTCATGAAGAGTACAATCTAAGATGGCGCCCGCCTGAGGCGACTTTTGCGAAGTACCAGAACATAAAAGGTTTACCTATAACTTCCAACAACTCACTCGCATCAGGGAAACAGCAGAAATCGGTGCCGTTTTGGACACGTTGCTTGGGCACCTGAAGGCTCTTGCGATTTCGCGATCTCCTGCAGCTGCGGGAGCCCAGGACATTAAACATTCCCACGCTGTAAAACTCCTGACCCGTCGGAGGAACGCAGGTACTGTACCTGGAAACTCCGGGATGACCTCTAGAGCCGACGAGCTGGATCTTCCAGGAACTACGGAGCTGGAGCTGCCGACTTTGAAGGTACCCCAGTTCGTTACGGAGCTGGAGCTGCCGTCTGTGAAGGAATCCCCATTCCAGCGTAGGTTCGGAGAAACAGCAGGTACAGTAAACACAGTACCTGGAAACAAAGAGGCCTCCATTGTGTCCGGAAATGTGCCAACGGGCAGGACCTTGGCCCCCTCACCCTACTATCCTACTGGTCAATGTAGAGTCCCTTGAAAATAAAGTGGAGGAGGCAAGGCTGCTTTATCAAAGGGAGCTGAGGGAATGCTCTCTGTTCTGTTTTACAGAGACATGGCTCACCCCCAGACTCAGCGGTCCAGCCTGAAGGGTTCTCCATCCACTGTATGGACCGTACACTGGCATCTGGGAAAGGGAGAGGTGGCGTCTGCCTCGTGGTCAACTCTGCTTGGTGCTCAGACGTGGCAGTCCTGTCCAACTCCTGCTCTCCACACCTCGAACATCTGGCGGTGAAGTGCCGTCCCTTCTACCTTCCGAGGGAATTCATCTCCATCATCCTGACCGCGGTATACATCCCACCCCAAGCAGACGTTCATCGAGCACTGGAGGAGCTGCACGCCGTGGTCAACAAAGACCAGACGTCTTACCCCGAGGCATTTACCACCATTGCTGTGGACTTCTATAAGGCAAACCTCAAGAAATCGCTCCCTAACTTCCACCAACATGTCTCCTGCTGCACCAGAGGACCAAGCACCCTCGACCACTGCTACACCACCATCAAGAATGCCTACCGCTCTATCCCTCGCCCTCACTTCGGTAAACCCAACAATACCGCGGTGCTACTTCTTCCTAGCAGCAATTAAAGAGCGCACCCCCAGAGGTCAGGACAGCACAGAGCTGGTCGGGGGGGGGGGGGGGGGGGGGGGGGGGGGTGGCGGCGGCAGAGGAACAACTCCAGGACTGTTTGGAGTCTGTAGATTGGGCAATGTTCATGGACTTGGCAACGGACCTGAACGAAAATGCAACAGTTGTTACAGACTTCATAAAGAAATGTGTGGAGGGTTGCATCCCCATAAAAACCTTCCGAGTGGATCCGCACTCTTCTGAAGACCAGACACCGGGCATTCATGTCTGATGATACAGTGGTCTACAAGAAGTCCATATACGACCTTGGTAAGGCCATCTAAAATGCCAAAAGGGACTTCTGCCCCATACTGGAGGATGAGACAGATGTTCGGCAGCTGTGGCGGGGTCTGAATGCAATCACCTCCCACAAGGCGAAATCAGGAGGCAGCTCGAATGTTGGCGAAACATCACTCCCTGACGAGCTCAATGCGTTTTACGCAAGCTTTGATAGGGAGAATACTGATGTGCCTTCCCGATCCCCCATTCGCGGTGATGGTATTTCAGTCACAGTCACAGAGACCGACGTCAGGAAATCCTTCAGAGGGGTGAACCCTCGAAAAGCGCCTGGACCTGATGGTATACCCAGTCGTGTTCTTAAAAACCTGTGCGGACCAACTGGCTGGAGTTTTTACGGACCTTTTCAACCTCTCACTTCAGAGGTCTGAGGTTCCCACCTGCTTTAAAAAGGCGTCAATTATGCCCAAGAAGAGCAAGGTGACGTGCCTCAATGACTATCGACCAGTGGCACTAATGTCTGTGGTGATGAAGTGCTTTGAGAGGTTGATCATGGCGCAAATCAACTCCTACCTCGACAAAAACCTGGATCCTCTGCAGTTCGCCTACCGCCACACCAGATCAACGGTGGATGCGATCTCGCTGGCTCTCCACTCCGCTCTGGACCACTTGGACAACAAAAACTCACATGTCAGGCTGTTATTCATTGATTACAGCTCAGCATTTAATACAATCATCCCCTCCAAGCTGGTTACCAAACTCGCAGAACTGGGTCTCTGCGCATCACTCTGCAATTGGATCCTCGACTTCCTCATTGTAGAAAACACGGGTATTTTTGCCAATGTGAAATGAAATAGATGAGGCGGACACTCGATAGTTCTTGGCTGGTGATAATTAGTAATGGCATTATCTTGTTTAGCTAACTTTCCTATCACTGGCTGTTCTGATGTTTTCCCAAAGCCAAGCAGGATTTTGAATTGTGCTGTGAGGAAAAGCATAGTCAATACTGCATTCTAGAATTGTTTTTAATATATGGTGGTTTCTGGCTCATTTGATACCACAACACCAAAAATCAAGGACCATTTGGACAAATTCGGTGAACTGAAATAGTGTACATTTGTTTAATCACTGGCACTTGGCGTAAATCCTAGTTCGGTGATTGTATTGTGTTGAATTGATTGAAGAATCTGTGCCAGTTCAGCCAAGTGACAAGGCTTGCTAGAAAAAAGCTGCCCCAGAGTAGAACTCCGCTTCATGGTAACAGCTTTAGGGGATTGTTGGTATTTCAAAATAGTGATTTCATTAAGTTCATTCACCAATCACTTTGAGAGAAATGTGTGCATATTTTTTTTTTTTAAGTTGACATTATTTAACAAAGAATGAAATCAGGGTTGGGATGTCTCAATGTGAGGAAGTAAAATTTGAAAATTGTTATAGAATTATATACTTGAACTATACATGGAAATGCATGGGTTGGTATTATGGTGTAATTATGAAGATATTTGCTGCACACCATCAATGTGTGCTTTGTCTCTTAGTCTAACGATAAGCAATGTTGTTAAAGCTTGTTTAAAACAAAATGGACAACTAATACCATTCATTTATTGTAAAATGTTTAGTAATTCTTCAAGCTTACTATCATATCGATCATCTGATCTCTCTGCAGTTTCCTTAGATGGTCCATCTTGGGCCTCTGGAAGAAGAGTCGCTTGATAGCAAGTGAAGATCAATAGTAGTCACAAATTGATAGTAATATGTAAATTTGAACTTTGAATTGACCTCTGAAAGGAAATTATAAAAAAGTTATCTTGCTAGTGTACTATCTGCCTTGTCTTTCCAAGAAAGAAATGAAATAACAGCATTACTACATCAGCTAATTTCCCAAATATGTTCTTTCGAAAAATCATCTAAAAATCCTAGATATGATACCTATTGCAGTGGACAAAATCTAAATGTGGAATTCTCTAGAACTGCCAATTTTGATTGTCAAATTGATTGCTAAGTTGTAGGGTGTAGATTGGAGGAGAAATCACAAGTTGCTGAAACCCAATTCTGACTGTCTATCAACAGTCAATAGATGTTACATGGGGGTTCTTAAGAGTTTAGAGATATAGGAATAGGCCATTTAATTAATTAACTCAAATCATGCCTGGTCTATATTTTGACTAGAGACAATTATTTAATGTTATTGGAGACGTTTTGGGATTGGACTTTATTTGGGGAGATACTAAAAAAAATGAAGCGTATATTAAGATTAAATTTATGTAGACGTTATTGTAATTTGATTAATAATTGCCTTTGGTCAGAAATAAGTTAATCCCTTGGTTTATTGTGCTTTTAGCTGAACGGTCCACTCAATTTGTGTCATTTGAAGAGCAGCTAGATATTTGTGCTCCAAATATATTGGAAGAAATCTGAAATATTATTTGTTCACAATTGCACAATTAAAATGGAATTCCTAACGAGGCTCAATAATAAAATATTACGTTTGGTTATTAATATTAAGTATTGGAATCAGTTTTTATTTGTAATGTAATTGGCTTTGTTTGATTCCAAGGGTGGAGTGCAATTGTAAATATTCCATGCTTATTGTTCAGTAATGATTTGTCCTAATTTTGGCAGTTTATGATATTGAGCTTGGTTCTAAGTGGGAATATTTACATTTAATTTGGAAGCTCGCTACATGGGTTACTTTAAGTTTCAGTCACGTTTAATATGTTCTTGCTAGATGTGCTACCTGATATTTGCTAATGTTTTACAAGTGCTTGAGTTTTTGGTTGTTCACTTTCTGTGTATTGGTAATATCCTTGGAGATAGCGGGGTGGGTGCAATGGAGTGGAGAATACCTAGGACTATTGTCCTTTGAACGGGGGATCAGGAACTGTTGTGAGGCATTGGCTATGCTCTGGAATCCTAGCCGGCCACCGCCGAGCAGCAGGGCCGAGGAGGCAGCACCCGACCCGGGGAATAGAGGTGTCAGTTCTTCCAGCGGCGTGCGGAGAGGCACCAGCTACCGTGGGCTGCTCAACTGTCAGGCACGGCCTCTTCAATCCCGCTGCTCATCGGCGGCCGACTAGGATTCCAGAGCATCGCCGATGCTTCACATCAGCTCCTGATCCCCCGCTGCCTGTGCAGATAATGTGACCGACGTTGACTGAGCTGAAGATGGGATCCAACCGCTCTCACAAACGCTGGTGTACGGGGAGGACGTTAAGAACACTCAGTTCAGTCAAGGCAAATTTTAGGTCATTTGTTCCTTGCGCACGTGGAAATCTCCAGCACGGTCGAAACGAGGGGGTTCTGATTGCATTTTCTCGATTGAAGGTTTGCTCCAGGTGCTACAATTTCCTCCCACATCCCAAAGACCTGTGGGATTTTTTGCCTCTAAAATTGCCCCTAATGAGTACGTAGTGGATGAGAAAGATTGATAACAGACAATAGGTGCAGGAGCAGGCCATTTGGCCCTTTGAGCCAGCACCACCATTCAATGTGATCATGACTGATCATCCTCAATCAGTACCCCGTTCCTGCCTTCTCCCCATATCCCTTGACTCCGCTATTTTTAAGAGCCATATCTAGCTCTCTCTTGAAAGCATTCAGTGAACCTGCCTCCACCGCCCTATGATGCAGAGAATTCCACACAGCTAGTATGAACTGGTGATTGATGGCATGAAATTGGTGGGCTGACACACCTGTTTCCATGTAATATCTCTAAATTTCAGTATTAATTTCAATATCATTGTCAATCTGAAGAAATTGTCTCAGTTCATGCATTTTTTAAAAGAAGCAGACTTTAATTAATAATTCTCACATTTAATGTGTCAAATAAATAGGCAATGTTTTTTTAATATCAAATTTAAACCAGAACTGATGATTTTAAAAAACATTCCCATTTCAGGGTATCGAAATAGAGGTGGTAGTGGATTGAGTGCACTGTAGTGAAGTACTCCCAATTCCCATATGGAATAAATAATGCAAGTGACAACAGAGTAATAAATTTATTTAATGGTCCATACCGTTATGAGTGGCATAAAAGCAAAGTGCTAAGTTTCAGTAAAACATTGTGACAGCTAGCCTTTTTTCTCGTGCTTGGCAACGGTGTAATGTATGACCTGCAGTTGATGCATTAATGCTAAAAGGCTTTTGGAAGATGGCAATGCAAAATTCATAAGATAATGGAATTTATAATCTATCACAACAGCGAAAGGTGATACTAATGCTCAGCATCATTGCAAGACAGTACGTCTTCCTCACTGGGGTTTAATGTAAAATTAACTCTGAAATGCCATTAGTATTGACAACATGGAGGATTTTTCAAAGGAGTTAGCATATGCTATCAACTATTTTGGCATATAGTTTACAATACTGCTCCAAGAGTGCATAGTATATTAACAGTTATACGTCTGCATGCTGCAACTGGAAAGGCGTTTCAGGGGTGAGTTTGCAATGTTTGTTTAAGGTTAACCATCATCATTGTTACAGATTAAACTTTGAAATCTATGACACTTTGACCTTGTAATGGAGGGAAAGTCATTGGTGAAGCAGCTGAAAATGTGTGGGCCAAAGGCAATTCCCTGAAATGCTAACAGCAGTGGCTCGTGACTCTGAGCAACCATAACATCTTCTTTTTGGGATATATATGACTATTGTTGCTGAGATTTTCATTCTGATTTTCCCCTTGGCTTTATTTTGTAGGTCTTGCGATCAAATAATGCCCTGAGATTGATCACAATTATTCTTTTGTATCCGAAATTTAACATTTGTCCCTGCTTGGACCTAGGCTGTAAAAACATCTAGTGTTATGCAAAATTATATTAGAAAACATTTTGGAGATTCTGGGGTGAAAAATATAGGTGATAATTAACTGGTAAGCATGCTAAATGTGAGCCCAATGAAGTTTCTTGTATATAACCTAGCATTACTTTTTGTTAATGCTAACATCCATCTTGGCTTTACTTAGACCCTTTACTTAGGTGCACAAGTATTTAGCCATTGTCAAAATGTAAATTATTGGGATGTGGATTGTCACCATTAGTGGATCCTGTGTGTTTGTTTAAAAAAAACACAAGGTCCTGGGGGAACTCAGTGGGTCAGACAGTATCTGATAAAGGGTCCCAATCTGAAGTACTGTCCATCCATTACTATCCTAGCAGTTTCTAAATATAGCCTGTGGAAAAGTCAGATACAGTGCCCTCCATAATGTTTGGGACAAAGACCCATCATTTATTTATTTGCCTCTATAGTCCACAATTTGAGATTAGTAATAGAAAAAAAAATCACCTGTGGTGAAAATGCACATTGTCAGATTTTAACAAAGGCCATTTTTATACATTTTGGTTTCACCATGTAGAAATTACAGCAGTGTTTATATTGCTTGAAGTCTGCGATTCATGGACATCACCAGTTGCTGGGTGTCTACTCTGGTGATGCTCTGCCGGTACCCGGACGTGGCGCCGACGGACGAGAAGCCGAAGCAAAGAAGTGAAAGCCATATAACCGAATGGAAACAACGCCAAAACGCCAATTAACCGAAAGGGTGGGACGCCTAAATGCAAACTATCCGAAAGGGCGGGAAGCTTAAAAGCCAAATAACCGAAAGGCTGCGTCGCCTAAAAGCAAACTCACCGAATGGCCGCTGTCGAAAAGCCACCTACCCGAAAGGCAGCGTCGCCTACAAGCCAACGGACCGAATGCCGCTCAACAGAAAAGTCAAATAACGGACATGACGTTGCGGGGGGGAGGGGGGGGGGGGGGGGTCTTGTCAGCGATTGGTCCAGACCCCCGCATCCATCACCTCACTGGAGGGATGAACATTATCCCACATCTCCGACCCACAGCCCACGGAGGGTGGCCATGGGATAGTGGGGGCTGTCCCGAGGGATGCGCACCTTCGGCTGCTTACAACTTGGTGCTTAGGTTCAGATTGCCCAGTCACCTATGGCTTTTGTGGGAAAATGATCCCCTTCTTCTTTCCTCTCCCCTCTCTCCTCCATTTTCATTTCCCACACAAGCCATAGGTGACTGGGCAACCTGAACCCAAGCACCAACTTGTAAGCGTCCGAAGGTACTCATCCCTCGGGACTGCCCCCACTCTCCCACCGCAGGCTGCGGGTCGGGTGGAGCGGAGGCGTGGGACAATGTTCATGCCTTCACAGTGAATATGATTGGGACGACAGATGGCACAATGGGCTAAGTGTTCGGCTGGCAACCGGAAGGTAGCCGGTTCGAATCCCGCTTGGAGTGCATACTGTCGTTGTTTCCTTGGGCAAGACACTTCACCCACCTTTGCCTGTGTGTGAATGTGTGAGTGATTGGTGGTGGTCGGAGGAGCCGTAGGCGCAGATTGGCAGCCACGCTTCCGTCAGTCAGCCCCAGGGCAGCTGTGGCTACAGAAGTAGCTTACCACCACCGAGTGTGACTGAGGAGTGAATTAATAATGTGATGTAAAGCGCCTTGAGTATTAGAAAGGCGCTATATAAATCCCATCCATTATTATTATTATGATGGACCAGGGGGTCTGGACCAATCACTGACAAGTCCCGCCCCCTGACAACGTCATGTCCGTTATTGGACTTTTCTGTTGAGCGGCATTCGGTCCGTTGGCTGTAGGCGACGCCGCCTTTCGGGTAGGTGGCATTTTGGCAGAGCGGCCATTCGGTGAGTTTGCTTTTAGGCGACGCAGCCTTTCGGTTAGTTGGCTTTTCGGCGTCTCGCCCTTTCGGTTAGTTTGTATTTAGGAGTCCTACCCTTTCGGTTAGTTGGCGTTTCGGCTTAGCTTCCATTCGGTTATTTGGCGTTTCGGCTTTGTTTCCATTCGGTTATTTGGGTTATACTTCTTTGCTTCGGCTTCTCGTCCGTCGGCGCCACGTCCTGCCAGGCGTGTATTGCAGCCATCTTTAGCTTATGCTTGTTTTGGGGGCTAGTCCCCCAGCTTTCTCTTCAGTATATAAAAGGCATGCTCAATTGGGTTCAGATTGGGTGATTGACTTGGCCACTCAAGAATTGACCATTTTTTTGCTAAAACTCCTTTGTTGCTTTAGCAGTATGTTTGGGATCATTGTCTTGCTGCAGAATGAACTGTTGGCCAATTAGTTTTGAGGCATTTGTTTGAACATGAGCAGATATGATCTGTCTATACACTTCAGATTTCATTATGCTACTACCATCACCAGTTGTATCATCAATGAAGGTAAGTGAGCCAGTAACTTCAGCAGCCATACATGCCCAGGCCATAACACCCCCACCACCGTGTTTCACAGATGATATGGTATGCTTTGAATCTTGGGCAGTTCCTTCTCCCCTCCATACTTTGCTCTTGCCTTCGCTCTGATATGTTAATCTTTGTCGCATCTGTCCACAAGACCTTTTTCCAGAACTATGGTTGCTCTTTTGAGCACTTCTTAGCAAAGTGTAACCTAGCCATCAGATTTTTGCAGCTGACCTGCGGTTTGCACCTTGCAGTGTAGCCTCTGTATTTCTGTTCATGAAGTCTTCTGCAGACAGTGGTCATTGACAAATCCACACCTGACTCCTGAAGAGTGTTTCTGATCTGTCGGACAGGTGTCTGGGGATTTTAGTTTATTATAGAGAGAATACTTCTGTCTTGAGCTGTGGAGGTCTTCCTTGGCTTGCCAGTCCCTTTGCGATTAGTAAGCTCACCAGTGCTCTTTTCCTTCTTACTCGTGTTCCAAACAATTGATTTTGGTAAGCCTAAGGTTTGGCTGATGTCTCTAACAGTTTTATTCTTGTTTCTCAGTCTCTTAATGGCTTCTTTGACTTTCATTGACACAACATTGGTCCACAAGTTGATAAATAGCAATAAAAGTTTCCAAAGGTGATGGAAAGACTGGAGGAAAGACTAGGTGCTGAGAGCTCTCTAATACCTGCATTAAGGAGGCATTTAAACACATCTGAGGTATTACAAACACCTGTGAAGCCATGTGTCCCAAACATTATGGTGCCCTGAAATGGGAGGACGAAATGTAAACACAGCTGTAATTTCTACATGGTGAAACCAAAATGTATAAAAAATACCCTTTAATAAAATCTGACAATGTGCACTTTAACCACATGATTTTTTCTATTACAAATCTCAAATTGTGGAGTACAAAGGCAAATAAATAAATGATGGATCTTTGTCCCAAACATTATGGAGAGCACTGTATGTGACAGATAAAATTTGGAAATTATGACCCATGCATTCAAATCTATTGTTCAAAAAAGTGATGGAACTCCTGTGTCGCTCAGTTAAGAAAACAATCTTTCACTTTCAGTGCCTCATGTCACTTGACTTGTTCAATTCACGCTACTACTGCCTCTTTAATTTGATGAGCTTCACTTTTGATGACGATCCTAATGTGTGGCACCTTATCAGCGTTCCTTGTGTTCATCAAAACATTGAATCATGAAAAACAGCTTGGCTTCATCAAATACTTAATGTTTTTAAGAAGGAACTGCAGATGCTGGAAAATCGAAGGTAGACAAAAGGGTCTGAAGAAGGGTTTCGGCCTGATTGTCTATTTCCTTCGCTCCATAGATGCTGCTGCACCTGCTGAGTTTCTCCAGCACTTTTGTCTACCTTCATCAAATATTTGCTGATTTGTCTTAATTATTCTAACTTGTCGAAATTGCTACTAACTCTATTCCTTAACATTTTTACCTAATGTCGCGGTTAAAATGACTGGCATGAAGCGCCTAAACCCTACTGTAGGCAAAGTTGTAATTTTTGCAGTTATCAGGTTATTGGAAGTATTATGGGTGGGCCAATGGCAATTTCTTCCTCCTTTCCCTCAAATATAGAAGATGTATTCATCTCAACCAGGTGACCAATGCAAATTAAGTGCAGCCAGTCTTCCTTGTACTTCCCCTGCATCAACCACATCTTCCTTTGAAACTCCAGCTCAACCTTGATAAAATATTTACGTGGTATTATTACGTGGTACGCCTTGCCTTCTGCATCCAAGAATAGATTTCCTTTTTGATGTTTGATTGACCTATGGTCTTGTAATCTTTTAACTGCTTACATTTTTTTAGATTATCTTTTATACTGTTGGTCTTGTCCTGTTCCTGGTTCTTTCATTTCCTTTTGTTTTATTTTCCCCTCTAAACATTTAAAGGTCCGTCTGGTTCTCACTTTCTCATGTAGACATTTTTCATTTGTTCTTGTTTTCTCTTGTATTTTACTCTTCATTGTTTTAGTCATTTGGGGAAGTACTGACTTAATTTCACTATCCTTTAACCTGAGGAATGTACTTTGACGATACAGTATGTGAATCATTTCCATATTCGGCCTTGCGTTGTTCTGTTACAGTTCTGCCAAACTTTGATTGTAAATTAACCTGTGCCAAATTGGGGGCTGCACAGTGGCACATAACAATACAGTGCAGCAGTTAGTGCAGCTGACCCACAGCTCCAGCAACCTAGGTTTGATCCTCGGTACCATTGAACTTACTTTTACTACATGATTTTACCCTGGTGTTGCAGTCTCCTCCCACATTCCATACCAGTTGCTTAATTGGCTTTTGTAAAATTACCATTGGTGCCCGTGGCTGGGAATTTGGGGTGGGTTAATGGTAATACAAGAGAACAGAATGCAGACAAATGTGTGAGAATGGGACTGATGGGCTGAGAACCAGAATGGATATGATGGGCCAAATAGCTGTTTGGAAAGCTGCAAGAAATTGCCAGATATTTGCTTTTGTCTGGTTGGCTATTATTTACTTGAAATGATCAAAAACCTTTTCCTTAGCTTTTCTAAATATGAAGCTATGATTCTTTTCCCCACTTGGCATACCTCGTGGTCAGGAACAAGTCCACCAATGTCCTAGAAACATACTGATTAAAAATAAATTCCCCTGAATGTACTTAAGAAATCTCTCCCTCTTTGCTCTTAACACTATTTTAACCACAGTCTATACAGGTACCAGTGTTTCACAACCCGGGTTCCCCGGAATGCTAGGGTTTCACCCGAGATCGCTAGGGGTTCCGAGAGAAGTAGTGATAATATACTAAACCAAACGTGGACCCGTTGGGTCCCCCTCCCCCAACGCAATATTCCCCCAGTAGCACTCGCCTATATACGACGCTGGGTGTTAAAATGGCGATCCCGGCCCGGCAATCCTCCCCCAACTGCGCAGGCGCGGCTGATAATAATAATAATAATAATAATTTGTTTATAGGGACAGTGCATATTAATGAACATTTGCATGTAAATATGCGAGATTGTGGCCAATCAGTAGCTAATTTCCGTCTCTTGTCCCCATTGTGACACCAGCGATCGGCGTTGTGATGAGAGTCAAAATGGCGATCTCAAAATGGTGGCGGGCCCAGCAACCTCCAACTCAGGGGTTCCCTGAGACATGAAAATGGTTTCAAGGGTTCCGCAAGGGTAAAAAGGTTGAGAAACACTGGTCTGTACGGTACTTCAATAGTTAACGGTAACCATTATCACTACTACATGGCATTTACTCATCTCTGTAACTTTCCAGCACATTTGCCCTTCAGTATCCTACTCGCTGGTCGGTGATCCACAAAATGCTCCCACGGCTTCTCTGTTTAATAACACTAATCAAATAGATTATGGCCATCTTCCTTTATGGACCTGCAATATTTCCTTAATTAAGTGTTTCCTGTGCTCCCACCCCTTTCCTGTCTTTTCTGAACACCTTGTATTATTTGGAGCCAGTCCTTTCACTTTTTTGCCTGATCTCTCTTATTCTCCTGTTCAATTGCACCTGCAGTTTACCAATCTTGTGTAATATGCTTTGTGCAGAATCCTTGCAGCATTTCAGAATGTTGCCATTCCACTTTAATTTTGCAACTGATCTGCGTTTTTTCAAAGCATTGTATACAAGCACCTACAGGTGTGCACAATTAACAGGTGGAATGTTATTTTGTGGTTGTAGCTAGTCAAAGTTGTTCTTTGTACCACTAACAGTATATCAGTAGAAATCCACTTGAATTGGAACGAGTTCACGTGTGATTAATCTCCGAAGTCAGGATTCAACAGTGAATTCTCCAGGGTATTCTAAACATCACTTAAGATGGGAGGACTAATTAAGTGGTTTTTCCCTTGAAGGATCACATGACTGCGTCATATTCTATTCTCAATTGGTTGCCTTGCCGCTGCAGATATATTCCAATCCGTAGTTTAATACGGGGAGAGAAAGCAAAAGTACAGTAATGCCATTGGGGAAAGAATTGTGAATATTTTAGTGTAGTGATTCTTTAGCGGTCAGTGTTTTTAGAAGTCTTGATACTTAAATGGTTGTGATGTTTTGCTTTGCTCAGTGTTTCAATCTATTGCTGGATCTTATGCATTTACAATGTCAGTTCAACAAAACAAGGCGATCACTGTCATCCTCAGCACGACATGTTTGTAAAGTGCATCCAGAGCACAGGCATCTGGTAAGTCCTTGAGTCAACCAGAAAATCAGTTGTTTTTTTTTCCTATTGTTACATTAGTAAGCTTTACTTGTTGGATGCTTTAGAGGACAAAATACATTATTTTTGCTCTGAAATATCTTCATTATTAACGAAATGTCATTAAAGGGTAATGACTAATATATATTAACAAGATAACCTTTTGTGTGCTTCTGATCACTGTTTGAGGGAGACACTGGGGTAATCGTTCTTCGCTAATGGTGATTAGCAGTGAAAGAAAGTCTAATTGGCAAGCTTTGAAAGAATTATAATTGGCAGTTTCATTTTTTATATAGTAGTGCCGTTGTTTAAATTATCTAGTTGAAACGGTGGTTGAATTGGACTAATTTAGTTGTCTTATTGAAAAAAATGTCTTGTAAATTGGGAGTAAACACCATGTTTAAAAAAAGCATTGCTTTCTCCCCAGAGACCAATTTATATAGAATATCGCATGGGAGTATGTTTCTAAGGAATTTTTATGTAATCTATTACACCAGCAAACAGGAAAAATAGACACTCTGTATTGTAGTTCAAATGTTGGACCTGTTTAAAATTGAGGAGACTTTTCGTGAAATAATAAATTGGTGAAATTTGAAGAAATACGTTGTATTTTTATAGTATATTCTGAATAATGTACACTTATCGTACAATTGGCAATGAAGTGCAGTTTTCATCTAAACTATTCCGAACACCAAATGTTTAACAAATTAAGTGTGGTCAGAAGCATTTTTTCACCAGTGTTCTTGGTAAGCAGTAAACTTTGTGGATTGACACCTCATTTGGAGAAGATTATTTATGTTCATTGTTGTATAACTCTTGAGCAAAATAAAGCTTGTAATCTGAATGTTGTGTTATGCCTTGCCTATGTCTTGATAGTGTTCTGAATTTTAAAGCAGTTTTTAGATATAGCAGGGTGTTGCAAACAAATAAAATAATAAATCATTATAGATAGTAGATAACATAGTAGAGGTTTCAGCGGCTGCACTTTAAAAAAAGTACGTACCGTTTGTAGCTACCTTTCTATAATGATCCTTGACTGCATTTTGTATCTAATAAAGCTTTTATTTAATTATTGACAAATTGTTACACTTTCTGCATTTTATGTCTTGAATTTGGGAAGATATTGAACAGAGCGCATATTTTTGCTGTTCAGCAGTGAAGTCGAAGGTGTTGCATCTGCTATAATCACTATAAAAATTATTGTTCTGTAACGACCCCGTTTCTAATGTGTTTAGTAATATTTTTTGGCACTTTATATTTAACTTTTTTGAAAACATTGAAGATATGAGGCAAGTTAACTTATGTATCACTTATATATCAAGATTAAACTTAAGATGTTGACACTGGTAATGAACCTAAAGGTACCATTGTCTTTGCGGGACAATTTTGTACAAAACAAATAATAAGTGGCTGCATTTTAAACTGCTTTTGATCTTTCATCGAATGTATCTGTCACTTTGACTCACGGATATAACTTTCTTAAATGTGAATACGTGTCCTGATGTCTTCAAAAAGGTTGTAATATGATAAACAGACATGCGATTTCCTTGTTCCTTCTACCGATCACCCACCTGCCCCTGCCTCCTATGTCCAACCCACCTTTCCCCATCTGCTCACACTCAACCCTCCTTCATCTGCTTATCACTTACTGATCTTTTCTCATCCTTCCCCTCGCTCTTTATACTGACCCTCTCCACTCTATCTCAATGCAAGGTCTCGACTCAGTGTCGACAATTCCTTTCCTCACCCACCCCTGCGGATGCAGCTCAACCCGCTGAGTTCTAGCAGTTTTTATTCTAATTCCCTCGATCTAGTCAGACACGGGAGTCATGGGGAGTCAGTTATACAGCACATAAACAGGCATTTAGGCCTAACTTGTATGTGTAAAGCAAACATCAATCTGAGCTAGTCTTATTTGCTTATGTTTGGCCTATATCCCTCTCATTTTACCTACCCATGTATCAGTGCAGATGTATTTTAAAAAGTTGTAATTGTATTCTCTCTGCAGCTTCCTCTGGCAGCTCGTTCCATATATCCACCTCCCTCTCTGTAAAATAAAAAAGTTGTCCCTTGGGACTCTTAAAATCTTTTCCCCTCCAACCTTAAATTTATGCCCTGTAGTTTTAGACTCTCCTATCCAGGGAAGAATGGGGTGACCATCCATTTCAGCTACACCTCTTGATTTTCTGTTTTACTGTTTAAAGTCACACTCAACCTCCTGTATTCCAGGAAAAAATAGTCCCAGCCTATTGATTCTCTCCTTATAACTCAAGCTCTTTAGGGGACAAGGCAGGAACGGGGTACTGAGTGGGGATCAGCAATTATCACATTGAATGGCGGTGCTGGCTCGAAGGGCCAAATGGCCTACTCCTGCACCTATTGTCTATTGTCCCAGCAATATCCTTGTAAATCTTTTCTGCACGTTGATGAAGTGTGCCAAATACTGCCTTCACTACCCTGTCTACCTGTGTCACCATTTTCGGAGCAAACTTGCATCCCTCATGTTAAGTCGCTGTTGAATGAAGACATTTAGTGGATTTTAAGTGCCTTTACACTGGTCCGTACAAGAACATCAAGAACAATTCTAATGATAGAATTACAGGAATTTAAGGTATCTGTAATCTTATCAAGTAGTTTTTTTGTTTAAAAGGCACTTAATTAAAAATGGTGCTTAATATAATATAATACCAATATTTTTGGATGCATCAAAGAAAAAAGCTTTGCATTCGAAAATTAGTGGGATATGGGGAATGAAAGCACAGGAGGAGGTGGAGGACAAGTTGTCGAGTGGTAGTAGATCAAACAGCATTGAGTGGACTCTTACGAGGAGACCTGCTTTTCCAATTCCCTTCTTTCCTTCACCCCCTCCCCACCTTCCATTTAACTAATTTTGCTCACTTCAGCACCAGCTAAAAGGGAAGTGTGTTTCCTATAGTCCTAGACATTGCCAGGTCAAGGTCAGATTAGATTTGACTATATTCCTGTGCTTCCAAAATGATGTGGCTGGGAAAGTTGGAGGCAACTCAGTTGTGATGGGGCTATGGAAGACTTTGCATGGAATAGTTTCTGTTCCCACAACTCCAACCCAATTTTGTAACCTTGATGCATTGATTAACATACTGTTTTTAATGTACTATTGTTTCATTTGAAATTTCTTTATTCCTTGATTATTTGACTGCCTAATTGTTTTGTCTTGCATGCAAAACACTTTCTGGTTAGCATTTACAATCATTTCCTAGTACTATGGAGATTTTTGAGCAACATTATTAGTTAGTATCTTACCAGGTAACTCTTTTAATGCACTCTTGCTGCCCTGCTCTAACTAATTTCTTAGTGACATACGCACAGATAGTTTGGGGATAGTGCTTGCTGCCTTAATGTGCATTATTGCTGTTTAGAATTTGAACAGTGCTGGTCCTCTTGAAAGAAATGACTGATTTAGTATGGTTACCTAGCTTGACAGTACTTTGAAACTGCAAATGTTTTATTGCTACAATGTATAGAGGATAGATAGAAGATTGAACACACTACCAAATATTGTCTGCTTTTCAGAAATAAATAATGAAGATATTTTTTGAACTATTTGGTTTGATGGAATTCATAGTTTCCATTTATATTGTGCTCTTTGTCTAAAACAACAATTACAGATAGTAGTTGTCAGGGTATTGGGACGAAAAACATATTTAGATTTGGAATAGACATTTTTCTGATGATGGTAAAAATATGCTTTTAGTGCACATCAGAAAAGTATGATTAACTTGTATGCAGCAAATTGTTTAAAAGTTTTACTTTTGATGATCAGGCTTTGTTTCTTAGTGAAGAAATTAATAGGAATCTAGATCGCTACTTAGAACTTGCACATCTTGAAATAAGTGTTTGTCGCTCGCCATTTGTCAATTTTGGTAATGTTAAATCAAGTCTTTGTACCGTAGCTTTTTATAAATTTTCTGCATTGATGTTTTGATATTTTTCTACACACTTTATTCTTTATCGCTATACAAACTTCACTTGAAATGCATTTTCTTACAGAGCTGTGAGAATGCTTCAACGTGCACATTTGACAAATTTTGAGAACAATTATATTATTACGGTATTAATTGGGTCTTAAAACAGATTATTACATTTTAAACCTGCATGCTGAAGAGAAGAATCTAACACAAGTGTGGCCACGTAAAGAGACAAATGTAGATTTTTAAAATCTGGCTAGTTTGAGAGAAAATACTATGTGGAAATTCCCCTTGTTAATTCACTGGAATCTGGCAGATCATGTAGGTGAAGTATGTTGGTTGGACCAGGAAGGGGATGGGCATAAAAATGGAAGGACCATTGTGGATGATAAAAAGAGAGGAGGGAACACGGTGTAGGGGTTACCTGAAATTGGCAAATACAATGTTCATATCGTTTTGGTTGTAGATTCACAGGAGGAAAATGAGGTGGTATTCTCCTAGTTTGTGCTTTACCTCACCTGGGCAGTAGAGAACGCTGAGGATGGATAAGTCAGGGTGGGAATGAGAAGCTGAGTTGAGATAGCATGTAACTGGGAGCTTGGGTTGCCATTGTGGGCTCTGTAAACCGGTTGCCTGGTCTGCACTTTGACTCGCCGATATAGAAGAGGCCACACCGAGAGCAGTGGATGATATTTGAGGAGTGTTCATGAATCTTTGCCTCATTTAGTAGGATTGTTAAGTTTCCTGGATGATGCTGAGAGAGATGTAGGAATAAGTGTTTTACTTTAGAGAGTAGAGATGTGGAACTTCAGATGCTGGTTTACAAAAAAAGACAAAGTGCTAGAGTAACACAGTGGGTCAACAGCATTTCTGGAGAACATGGATGGTTTAGTTTAGAGATACAATGCGGAAACTGGCCCTTTGACCCACCGAGTCTGCGCCGACCAGCGATCCCACCACACTAGCACTATCCTACACACACTAGGGATAATTTACAATTTTTACCAAGCCAATTAACTTACAAACCTGTACATCTTTGGAGTGTGGGAGAAAACCGGAGCACCCGGAGAAAACCCACCCACGACAGGTGACATTTTTGGTTAGGACCTCTCTTCAGAAGTCATAGTCTGAAGAAGAAGCTCTACCCAATACGTCATCTGTTCATGTACTCAAAATGCTGCCTGACCCGCTGAGTCACTCCAGCACTTTATGTTGGATTTCCAATTGCTAGGGAAAGTATCAATGAGGAGCGGGTGGGGAGGAATGAGTGGACCATGGAGACATGGAGAAAATTGTCCCTGCATTAGGCTGGAAAGGGTGGCGAGGAGAACATATGATGAATTGTTGTATCCCTTTAAAGCTGGTAGAAAAGTGAAAGGGTATGCTGGATGTGGAAACGTAGGGTGACAGGTGAGGTTTAAGGGAACTATCTATAAAATCACCCCTTCTTGATCCATCTATCTGCCGGCCCTTATCTCGCCCCGTTCATCTTTATACCAGCCCTCTCTACTCAGTCTACAAACCGAAACTTTATCTGAAATATCAACAATTCCTTTCCCTCCACAGATGCTGCTCAACCAGCTAAATCCGTCAGCTTTTTTAATTTTTGTTTCATGTTAAGATCTGATCCCTGCTGTCTGTATTGGGTTTGCCTGTTCTTCCTGAGTTCTCCAATTTTCTACCACTTTCCACCATGGTTTACAATTAGCTGTTATAAATTACCCGTAATGTAGATGGCTGGGAAGTGCTTGTGAAAAATAGGTTATTAGGAAATAAGTGGGGGAGTCGGCTTGCTCTAAGTCACTGAGATTTAATAACTGGTCTCCTTTGTCATAAAGAGATAAGAAAATATGAACTTTGCCAGCTCTGCTTGAAGGAATTTACTGAGCCAGCATCCACCATGCACGATAGTAATCTGTTTCAAAAGTTCATTCATCTCAGGCAATAGAACCACCTTGTGTCTAGCCTGGATGAACTTGAAATTGTGATTTAACCTATTTAATTAAAACAAAAAAATCTGAGTTATTCCTCCGTATTGTAACCCTCAGTCTCGCGTCTATTTATTTTAAACTCTGATGCCTTATCCTAGGAATTACTCTGGAGGGTCTTCTCTACACTTGTCTCAAATCCTCAACCATCCTATGAACCATGTGATGAGGCCAAAACAAAGTAGTATTCTCAGTGACTTCTGGTCGGGATCTTGTGCAAGTGCAAAGTAATGTGCCTTGCCAGATTCTCCATCCTCCCCTCTGCTCAAGCTAGTCTTTCGTGGGATTGATTATGAGCACATCTGTAAAATGTACATTAGCACTGATGGGTTTATGAATGTTGGACATTTGCCTTATTATTGTGTTCAAGAAGGAACTGCAGATGCTGGAAGATCGAAGGTACACAAAAATGCTGGAGAAACTCAGCGGGTGCAGCAGCGTCTATGGAGCGAAGGAAATAGGCGACGTTTCGGGCCGAAACCCTTCTTCAGACTGATGGGGGGTGGGGGGGGAGAAGGAAGGAAAAAGGGAGGAGGAGGAGCCCGAGGGCGGGGGGATGGGAGGAGACAGCTCGAGGGTTAAGGAAGGGGAGGAGACAGCAAGGGCTAGCAAAACTGGGAGAATCCGGACGCAAGCAACCCAGGCGGAATATGAGGTGCTGTTCCTCCAATTTCCGGTGTTGCTCACCCTGGCAATGGAGGAGACCCAGGACAGAGAGGTCGGATTGGGAATGGGAGGGGGAGTTGAAGTGCTGAGCCACCGGGAGTTCAGGTAGGTTATTGCGGACTGAGCGGAGGTGTTCGGCGAAACGATCGGCCAACCTCCGCTTAGTCTCCCCGATGTAAATCAGCTGACATCTAGAGCAGCGGATGCAGTAGATGAGGTTGGAGGAGATGCAGGTGAACCTTTGTCGCACCTGGAACGACTGCTTGGGTCCTTGAATGGAGTCGAGGGGGGAGGTGAAGGGACAGGTGTTGCATTTCTTGCGGTTGCAACGGAAAGTGCCCGGGGAGGGGGTGGTACGGGAGGGAAGGGAAGAATTGACAAGGGAGTTGCGGAGGGAGCGGTCTTTGCGGAAGGCAGACATAGGGGGAGATGGGAAGATGTGGCGAGTGGTGGGGTCACGTTGGAGGTGGCGGAAATGGCGGAGGATTATTTGTTGTATTTGCCGGCTGGTGGGGTGAAAGGTGAGGACTAGGGGGAACTCTGCCCTTGTTGCGAGTGCGGGGATGGGGAGAGAGAGCAGTGTTGCGGGGAATGGATGAGACCCTGGTGCGAGCCTCATCTATGGTGGCGGAGGGGAATCCCCGTTCCCTGAAGAACGAGGACATTTCCGATGCCCTGGTGTGGAACGTCTCATCCTGGGAGCAGATGCGGCGTAGGCGGAGGAATTGGGAGTAGGGGATGGAGTCTTTACAGGGGGCAGGGTGGGAAGACGTGTAGTCCAGATAGCCATGTGAGTCAGTTGGTTTGTAGTGTATGTCGGTCAGAAGTCTGTCCCCTGTCCGCTGTCCCCTGTCCCCTGTCCTGCCTTATTATTGTACTTGAGCACCATCTCCAGATATGAGCTTGATCTTCCAACATCTTAAAACAGATGAGCAAATATTTTCAACCATCTTTAAATTTTTGCACTGAATCTCGCCAGTAGGAAAATCAGTGGCATATACCCTCGCTCCCAAAATTATCTTAACCAAATTTATTTGATGTTCCGTGTCTGAAAGATTCATAATTTTACAATCAATTGTATTGCAGTTAAAATTGATTTTATTCATAAGCCATCTGAATATAATGTGCTTAACTTAATCAATTAAGAGGACATTTTCTGCTTTGATTTTTTTAAACGTGACTACTGTAACACTACTTTAAAAAAAAACTAACTGAACTAAACTATTTGATCACAGGATCAAGTCTTGCATTCCTGTGCATTGCTAAGGAAATATTGTACGGTTGGTGTTACCATTTTTTAAATAGGATAAAACGGTGTAATAGGTCAAACTGAACTCTATTCAGCCTACCACCCATAATCCTGGTCTGTCTGCAATCACCTAATCTGGATGTAGCAGACCATTGAGCTAATTTCCCTTCCTGTAGCAGGTCCCAGTGGTGATTTATATCTCTCAATGGCAGTTTACTTGCAGGGGATAAGGTGAGAGTGGATCCTTCTCCCAATGTTGTAAAGGCTTTTATGGCAATCTTTAAATATATTTAACACCATGGAGTAGATGATTTGACACATTCTGCACTTGAGTGTTTCTATACATTTGGGACTCGCGGAATGGCTGAATAGAGGTGGTTCCTTTTTAAACTGCTGATTACAGCCCAGCGTGCCTCTCTGGTAGAAAGTAGAAATTCATCCTTGGGGTATGTACTTGTCCATTAACCTTTCTAAAATGGGTTATCCAGTCCCTCAAACTGCCTGTAGGAACATGCTGTGTGTAAATTGATTACAAAAAATCTGTATGAATCGGGTGGGGGCTTCATTAGGATTTGTTCCCTTTGGTTGAGTGGCATTCGAACTCTTTCAGGTTCATACATAACAGATGGGCATGAGATACCAACTTATGTGAGAAGCTCCATCTTCATTAATAGTTAGTTTACTTTGGGTCACAATTAGTCTTTACTTCGCATGGGTGCAGTTATTTCCATAATATTTCCCGATTTATTTGCAGAAATAGAAATTGTTGCTTTAACAAACCATAGTCTGTTGTACAGGTCTGGTGTTAGGTTGTATTATAATCTGGGAATTGTATCTTTTTGTAGAAATAAGGTTTTAAAGAATTGCATTTTCTTATGCTCTACAAATGTTTTCATTTGTGCATGAACTTTTAACAAATAACGTTAAATCGAACAGATGGAGATATTAGATTATAATTATGGTTTCGATTTTTTTTTTTTTTTTAAACATGGTGTGACTTCTGCCTGCATCTCTTTCTTTACTTACACTCTCTGGAGCCTTGATTTTGCCAAATAAATGTTGGGAGCTTTTTTTACTTAGTTTCTTGTTGAGTCTTTCCTGCTCTTGGTTGCTGTTACAATTAAGATTTGTTACAGAATAAGTCCCTGAATATATTTTTACGGTCTTGTAAAGTTGGATTCATCGGGATGGGTAAAATCTTTATTGCCATCCATATTTTTAGATGGCAGATATTTGAATTTTAGTTTGACTCTGTCTTTATGGGTGGTTTGCCTACGTAGTCGGCTAACCTTGTCCATTTTCAGTGTACTATTTAACTGACCGCTCTTTTCATTTAAAAGTTGTATTTTAAGCAGGACTTTAAAATGACATTTTGTACCCATCTTGTTTGTTTGGAATGCATTTTTTAAATATTGATTGTATTATTTTACTAATTGATTTTTTTTTTTTCCTCCCAATAATTTCTGCTATCAAACGGCAACGCCTCCTCCAATGTAGTACGCCTCGGCTGGTTGTCTCTTGTCGTTGCACCACACGGAAAAGCCAGAGCATGAAGAGGTGTGTGAATTTCGCCCATACATGTGCCCGTGCCCAGGAGCCTCCTGCAAGTGGCAAGGATCATTGGAGGCAGTCATGCCTCATCTCATGCATGCGCATAAAAGCATTACAACGCTTCAAGGGGAGGACATAGTATTTCTGGCAACTGACATCAACCTTCCTGGTGCTGTGGATTGGGTTATGATGCAATCCTGCTTTGGTCACCACTTCATGCTGGTGTTAGAGAAACAAGAGAAGTATGAAGGCCACCAACAATTTTTTGCTATTGTTCTTCTGATAGGCACGCGAAAGCAAGCAGAAAACTTTGCCTACAGACTGGAATTAAATGGTAACCGTAGACGCCTCACATGGGAGGCCACTCCAAGGTCGATCCACGATGGAGTTGCAGCAGCAATCATGAACAGTGATTGTTTAGTTTTTGATACTTCAATTGCTCATCTTTTTGCAGATCATGGGAACCTGGGTATTAATGTTACTATCTCAATGTGCTAATTGCATTGTTATAATACAGCTGTTTACATGTAACCAATAGAATGTTTGTTTGATTCGGAGGATGCAGTAGGCAAAAGAATGCAGTTCTATATACTTCTAAGCACCGTGCTTGTGTAATTGGTGCTCGCCCATTTGACTGCTTCATGAGTGCATGTTGTGGAATGTAATGCTCAGCACGTGGTTCCAGATCTGACTAAGAGAAGATGGAAACAAAACAGCAAAACCAATCCAAGTTGATGAAGCCGTTTTATAAATGGTTGTTTTAAAAAAAAGACATCTTTCCCTGCTTTGTGTTTCTTTAAATTTACTTGAGGCAAGTTATTCAAGATGTATTTATATTACGGGTCCAGTGTATAGAACTACATTATATGCCACATCAGTACTTAAATGCAAAGCCAGTAGATGCTTGTGCCTATCTTAAATATGCTTCAGGACAACAGTATCGTAATAGTTATTTATGAAAATCAATAATGTTGAAATGAAAAGTCATGGAATGAATTTATTCTCTGTTCTTTGCCATGGAAACTGGATTTTGTTGCAATTTTCTTTTGGGCAAAAAGGCAGGAACAAAGTTGTAAAGAGCAGCAATGAGGATTCCCTTTAAGTAAAGCAGTCAATGATAAATTAAGCTTCAGCATTGTCCACTGTTGTTTTATTTTTTTTAATCTTTAATTCCTGTTGTATCACTTGTGTCAGATTGGATTCGATTCAAATCATTTTTTATGAAATTGTCAAATATGTAAACGGTGACTGCAGTTTCACATTTTGAATAATGCTTATTATTTGTAGCCTAAACTGTTGGTGTAATGACCCTACAACATGTAATGAGCATATTGCCCAGCTTCGTGGCTGAATTGCACAGCCACTTTGCATCACCAATTTAATCATATTTTAATTTTTAAAAGATTGAAATGCTGGAAAAATTGCATAGAGCCAGCCAGTATTTATTAATGAATTAGAGATGTTAGCTATGTTTTCTGACTTTTAAATAATATTGAGCTAAATATTGTTTGAGTTGAAATTAAAAATTGAGTTTAACCAACGTGCTAGTAGAACACTAAAAATTCCAAGAATTTCTTGGAATCGTGCTTGATTTATTTAATTAGTCAATTAATTTTGTAAATGTTAAAATGGTGATGGTGTATGAAATGTTCTGTCCTCTTCCTCTTGCCTCCTTTCATTCCCACACCTCCTCCACCAACCTCCTTGGAGGGGAGAGGAAAAAACAACACACATCCCTTTGAGACGTTAAATCTGGTACACAATTACCTCACACTGTTCTACCAGCTCTTAGAACTTTGTTCTTTTACTTTTGATCCCTCTCTTTCCTCACAAACATTGTCTTTAACACTTCTGGTTTATTAAAAGAATATGTACCTAGCCAGCTTTCATTGTTGGTTCAGTTACTTCTCTCTCCATATGAATCACCTCTTATCACTGATTTTTTTAAATTCTGATTTAAGTGTAAGTCCTTAAGTTGTTTTACTTGTTAATGTGATAGTATTGGGCTTGAGGATTGCGTTCAAAATTTCGAGCTTTGTAAAGAACTATTTAAACGAATGATGAACTTGTTAACTCCCATGAAAGGAAATTTAGATTATTCCTTGTCTACTATCGGGTAGAGAACTTTTTAGTAGCAGGTTACGACATTGCCAGTCAGTTAGTTTTGAACAATTGGATCTTTTGAATTCTTTAACATGAAGTATATAACGAAAAATAAAATGTATTTAAAATATGAAAAATAAGGCACATTGGTCTGAACATGTGGTATGAAACTCCTGCAACTTCATCGATGCAAAATGAACTGACAATTTGCCATCTTATGTGCAAGCTTGAAATATTGATGTATCGTTTGAGACCATAAACGTCTAAGCAATATCATAAGTACCTTTTCTCCCCATAGCTGTTGGGTCATTTCTCATGCACATAAACATATAACCTTGATGGTTAT
The DNA here is from genome assembly GCF_010909765.2 of Amblyraja radiata. Taxonomy (NCBI): domain Eukaryota; kingdom Metazoa; phylum Chordata; class Chondrichthyes; order Rajiformes; family Rajidae; genus Amblyraja; species Amblyraja radiata. The sequence continues at coordinate 35,609,341 of NC_045967.1, forward strand.
TCAAGTTAAACGCACACTAAGAAAATCTAAAGCTGTGCAGCTTTGTAACATTTTTTGATTTGTTTAGTTCAATATTTGAACAATGTTTTGGCAGTTTTTATGTGTGAAGGCAAGAGTTTATATGCAAGTGCATTGTTAAGGCCAGGTTGGATATATTGAGATAATCCTGTGTTAAAGAACGTGAAGTCACTTTATAACACAGGTCTGAGTTTTTAATGGGTGCAAGAACTTTTAATTAGTGTGATCTGACAAAGACCAGTCTATATCGTATTTGCAGCTAGGCTTAGTTTAAGATAGTTGAATCTCTAAGAAATATCCAGGGCTGCAACCAGCAATAGTTTGCCCTAATTACATCTGCTAAACCACACCCTGCATCATGGAAATATGTTGCACATAATGTGATTTTAAGATGGAATGCTTGTCTATTTCTTACACTCGCTGTATATTGTGAGAATTTCCCCTTCACCACTTCTCCTAGTCTCATCCCATCAAATGTTTTACTTTCAGGATAGATTTCTCTGTGCAGTTTTGCAGGATGTTAATCCAGAAGAGGGATAGTTATGTTTTTAATGGCTATTTTTCAGAGGTTTCAATGAACTGCTTTTATTCACATTTTTAAATGCTTTTTTTAATGCTATTTCAAATTCAGTTAAAAAAATTTAATGCAGTTTCTTGCTGGTCTGCACATTGCTTTGCAATCCAACCAGACAGATCTTTACCATATCCTTTTACACTTCAGTATGTCTCTAGTTTCAACGAACAAGGTGTCAGTTTTAATAGCCACTTACAGTACCCTCCATAATGTTTGGGACAAAGACCCATCATTTATTTATTAGCCTTTGTACTCTACAATTTGAGATTTGTAATAGAAAAAAATAACATGTGGTTGATGTGCGCATTGTCAGATTTTAAAGGCCATCTTTATACATTTTGGTTTCACCATGTAGAAATTACAGCAGTGCTTATACATAGCCCCCCCCCCCCCCCCCCCTCCCCATTTCAGGGCACCATAATGTTTTGGACACAGCAATGTCATGTAAATGAAAGTAGTCATGTTTAGTATTTTGTTGCATATTGCATGCAACTGTTTGGAGTTTGTTTCATGGGCATCACCAGTTGCTGGGTGTCTTCTCTGGTGATGCTCTGCCAGGCCTGTATTGCAGCCATCTTTAGCTTATGCTTGTTTTGGGGGCTAGTCCCCTTCAGTTTTCTCTTCAGCATATAAAAGGCATGCTCAATTGGGTTCAGATCGGGTGATTGACTTGGCCACTCAAGAATTGACCATTTTTTAGCTTAGAAAAACCCCTTTGTTGCTGTAGCAGTATGTTTGGGATCATTGTCCTGCTGTAAAATAAACCGCCGGCCAATGTGTTTTGAGGCATTTGTTTGAACTTGAGCAGATAGCATGTGTCTACACTTCAGAATTCATTATGCTACTACCATCAGCAGTTGTATCAGCTGTAAGTTCTACATGGTGAAACCCAAATGTATAAAATGGCCTTTAATCAAATCTGACAATGTGCACTTTAACCACATGTGATTTTTGCTATTGCAAATCTCAAATTGTGGATTACAGAGGCAAATAACTGATGGGTTTTTGTCCCAAACATTATGGAGGGCACTATGATTCAGTAGGCATCCTAAGACGAGAAAAGTGTATTTTCAGGCAATAAAGTCTTTCATACAGGACACTCTTTTTCTCCCCTGCATTTTATTTGCCCCACTCATCCTGGCCACTACCGGTTGTATGGTTTAGCTTGAGTCAATACTTGAAAAGCACCATTTAAAGAATGGTGTCCTCTAAACTTAAATAAATCTAACCTAACCATCTGGGCACTGATCATGAAGAATACAGCTGAGATATGAGTGAATTAATTATACCTGATTTTCCTCATTAAAGCAGACCGTAAAGGGCCTGTCCCACTTACTCGATTTTTTTCGGCGACTTGCCGGTATCCGTGATAGTCGCAGCAGTTCACCAAAAATCTTCAAAATGTTGAAAATCCAGCAGCAACCAGAAAAAGGTACGACTCTTTGGGCGACTACTCACGACCAGACAGGCGTTTTCGGCGACCTGCTGCGACTATGACGGGTGCCAGCAAGTCGCCGAAAAAATAGCTTAAGTGGAACAGGCCCTTAACATCTACCCAAATGTAAATGCTATCTATTGGTTGGTCTATGAAAACAGTTTGTAACTCAGTGCTCAATCTTGATGTGGTGATTTCATTTTGAGACTTCTGGACAATCTGCAATTTAAAAAAATTAAAGGTGAACCTAAACAGAGTGAAATTATAGAAATGAGTCCAGTCATGGTTTATTCAACAGTAGTACATCAAGTCAAAATAAAAACTCAGCAGGATGACTTTTGCTTTGAATTTTGTCAAACATGGTAGTTTATACTGTATGTTTTTTAAAAGAATTACTTTTGGTAATTATGCTAATGTGCATTTTTGAATTCAAATTTGGATACTGTGGATTTCCTGTTGAGCAGGTGTTAACATTTGTATTATACAAAGTTTTGTTTTGTTTTATATTTGTTTCTATTGCTACTTTTCCTTTCTATGTATATTTTTGTTGTACTAAAGGAACAATTAGTTCTGTTTAAAAGAAAATTGTTTAATCTTTATCAAACTGTTAAAACACAGTAAAACTTTTAGTTTTGAAGTGACCACTCTTTAGTCAGGAATACTGTTCTGTACTAGTATAAAATAACCTATTTCTTTATTTGCTCTGTATCCAAATTGCAATGAAGTAATTAAAACAATTTAAATGTATGTTATCCATGAATAGTTTTTGTTCACACTAATAACATTTTTGTCACCGTGACCAGTGCTCACTAAAGATATTCACTCATCCTATTTGTATGTTGTGGTGATAATGTTTTGTAGAATTGAGCCCAGGTTTCTTCAAGGAATAGCTGAGCCACAAAGCCAGAATTATTCCAGGTTGAATCCGCCATCTTTGTCTCTGCAGAGATGCTCATTGGGGGGGAGCATTGAGGATTTCAAGGTTCCTGAATAAAGGAAAAACAATTATTTGGTTTGTTTGTACTTGTTTATTGCATTTATTAATAGAGAGCAAGGTCAGGAATCTAGTGATAGTGAAGTACCCAACTTTCTTTAAATATTCATACATAAATTCTCTGAACAGCAACTTACTCAGCAATCACTTTTTTTGCTGGAACAGGTGGATCCACCACAGAATTTCTGGCAAAGGGAATTCAATAACTGGGGCTAACTAATTTAAAAGATAGGATAAATACCGCAGAACCTGGTTATTCTAAAATCAGAATTGCTTACGTTTTTATCAGTTTGTTCAGAGGAAAGGGCATGCACGTTTTCACAATTTATGTATGAATCTGTAAGGACCCAAGCAATTTTTCTCTCCTTTTTTGGTCAAGATATTCAGCAGGTTCGGTAGCATCTGTTTAGGAAATATATTGTGTTTGTGTTATGCTTTTAACAGATGCAGTTTAGGATTGCCAACCTGTAAACAGTCTCACAAAATTGAAGGTTCATGTTGAAAGTCGGGGAGAAGGGTGAGCTCTACAATCCGGTCTTGCACAGGAGCTATTGGCACGTTGAAACCATTGTTTCCTGGCCCTTTGTACCTCAAACCTACCGTTTGAAGTTGTTCTTACCGTTTTGAGTTCCAGCCACTTACTAATAACAGTCTGAAACATTTGTCACCAGTTTCAGCAAAGGTGCAGCAGGCAGCATGGAAAGACAAGATGTAATAAAATTCCTATTCCTTTATATTTTCAAATATTGGAATCAAGTACATCTAAAAATCTATTGGTCATTATAATCTCCAGTATAACCGTCCAAACACATCTCTTTCCATTCTCCACGAGCATATCTAATGTGAACAAGATTATAAATTGTTTTATATTAATTAGTTATCCCTAATAGGGATACTCTGGGTTGGGCAAAATTTACTCTATCTCCATTTGGGGAGTGCATAAGAGCAGAATATTGTTTTATTCCTGAGCAACTGAGTTTTGTGATTCTGTTCTGTTACTGCTAAAAAAATCTTGTGACACAAAGGTTTGGTTTTTCACTTATTTGCTCGCCGTTTAAATACCCTGTGATCAAATGTCTAAGTATGCCCAAACAGCACTGGAGAAAATATATAACTTTTTGATGTAACCAGGATTTTTTTGGTTTTGTTTGCATTCACAAGTAGGTAAATGTTTTTATAAAAACAAGGAAGAAGCTTTAACAGCAGGACTCCTTCAAATATTCATTTGATTTATCTCGGTTCTTGAGTGGGGTTGAACACAACCATGTGATTCATTCAAAAACAATTTGTTGAGTCAAAGCTGATGTTTGGCATTTAATCTGGGAGCACCCACTATCTGGACACGTGCATTCAAATGGCAAATTCAGAGCTCCAGGTTTTGGGTCTCGTGCATTTGAGTACACAGGAGAGAACTTACCGGCTTGTTTGAAGATACATGTGTATGCCACTTAATACGCAATGTTCCAGTCAATGGACATTATCGCAAATAGATTTTGATGAGCTATTACTGTTGCATGGGATCTCAAAACATCCAGCTGCACTTTGTCCTCAATATTGGGTGTTGAAAATATGAATGTAAATACCTTTTTATTTGTCATTTCTTTCTGAAAGCTTTTTATTGGACCTTGTAATTTCAGGGCAGAGTACACTATTTAATTATTTCATTGTTTATGTTCCTGGTGCATTCTTTGTAATATTTCTATATTCTACTGTGAATTGGCAATCAAATGTTTGTGGCACATTTCTACTACAGAAGATGATAATGGCACATAGAATTTACAACACAGTGGCAAACATGGCAAAAGGCAAGCTCCAAATAAGCCCCCTGCTACCAGCTTTGTTGTCCCTACTCTGCAAAACCTATTTCTCTCTTGCACATATCTCGGTTATTGAAATTTCTCATGTTTTCATATTGATTGAAACTTCCATGTTTTAAGATCTATCTGTATAAATGAATGCTTCCTGAATTACTTGTTAGTCTATTTGTGACTCAGCGTCGATCAAGGTCTTTAGGACCAAAATACCCATGCCAACCTTGAAGTATCCATCCATGCCAACTCTTCCTGCATCCTGTAAAACTTAATTTTCCTTGCTATAATGCATTTAATGAAACCTCCCCACCAGCATATATTTGGCATGCAAGAACAACCTATCTCGTCACTGAAGCAAAATGCAAACATTTTAATGACTCAGTACTCGCGGTTAGGATAAATCTAGGTCGTGCTGTGAGGCAACAGTAACTATTGCAACACCACACAAAGCAAAAGAAAACTGCTATTTAGCTTCTATTTAGTTTTAGCAATGCAATATGGAAACTGGCTTTTTGGCCCACCAAGTGTATGCTGACCTTCGATCATCCACACACATAGTTCTAGGTTATCCCACATCTAAGGGAAGCAGGGTTTTTAATATTAAAATATAAGATAAGACCTCCAGGATTAATAAACAAATAAATAAATAAATAATAACAAGTTTTCGTGCGACCAAAAGTATTTGACTATTATGCTTGAGAAATCTCCCAAGTCAATGGCTGATACTCATTTTCTGTTAAATCTTGGCAGCCCTTGAATGCATAAGGACTTTGGCTGCTCTTAGAATTAACCTTGAATCCCAAGTGTCAATTGTGGACATGCTTTTCAATAGTCATAGAAAGTTGAAGCATGGAATTGGGCTCTTCAGCCTACTGAGTCCACAATGAACCAAACATTTAACTAAAAGGCAGACAAAAATGTTGGAGAAACACAGCAGGTGAGATAGCATCTATGGAGCGAAGGAATAGGCGACGTTTCGGGTCGAGACCCATTTAACTAATGCTATTTTGATCGCATTTTTTGCTGTTTATGTATTACTATCGATTTCTGTCAGATTCCACTGCTCACCTGCATGAGGGATAATTTACAGTGGCCCCATGCTCCCAGATGATCTGGAGGTTATTCAGCTGCGTCCATTTCCCTTATGGGGTGCAGTTGGGTGCACTTCCTACAGTGTCGTCCTCAAAGGCACTGGAGGTTTCTTTGATTTCGTGCAGGAGGAGCATACCACTATCCTAATAGCCGTTCCCTACTGCACATAGACTAAAAAAGACGTAATAATTCCTCACCTCGCATCTCAGAGTTCCTCCAACCCCATCCACCTATATCTCCCACCTTTTCAGCTTTACACTCCTCTTCATTATCTGACACCCTTTTCATCTCTGGTCTTAGTCACTATCTCTGCCCATCTGCCAATCACCTCCCTTCACCTTACCATTGGACCATGACCCCACTGACGATCACCAGGCCACCATTTCTAGCACCATCACCGACTTCATCAATTCCCACGCCCTGCCCGACCAAGCTTCCAACCTCATCGTTCCCCTGCCCCGCACGGCCCGTTTTTACCTTCTCCCCAAATCCACAAACCCGGCTCTCCCAGCAGACCCATTGTCTCTGCGTGTTCGTGCCCCACCGAACTCATCTCCACATACCTTGACTCCGTCCTATCCCCCTTGGTCAAATCCCTTCCCACCTATGTTCTAGACACCTCAGACACTCTCCGCCACCTCCATGCATTCCACTCTCTGGGCCCTCACCCCCTCATCTTCACCATGGATGTCCGGTCACTCTACACCTCCATCCCCCACCAGGATGGCCTCGGAGCCCTCCGGTTCTTCCTCGACCAGAGGAGCAACCTATACCCAGCCACTGACACTCTCCTCCGCTTAGCGGAGTTGGTCCTCACCCTCAACAACTTTACATTTGACTCCTCCCATTTCCTCCAAACACAAGGCGTAGCTATGGGCACACGCATGGGCCCCAGCTACGCCTGCCTCTTTGTCGGGTACGTTGAACAATCCTTGTTCGAGACGTACCAGGGCCCCATCCCTGACCTCTACCTCCGTTACATTGACGACTGCTTTGGGGCCACCTCCTGCACCTACACACAACTGACTGACTTCATCCACTTCACCACCAACTTCCATCCGGCACTCCAATACACCTGGACGATTTCCGACACTTCCCTACCATTCCTTGACCTCACCATCTCCATCGCAGGGGACAGACTCCTGACCGACATACATTACAAACCCACTGACTCACATGGCTATCTGGACTACACGTCTTCCCACCCTTCCCCCTGTAAAGACTCCATCCCCTACTCCCAATTCCTCCGCCTACACCGCATCTGTTCCCAGGATGAGACATTTCCATACCAGGGCATCGGAAATGTCCTCGTTCTTCAGGGAACGGGGATTCCCCTCCGCCACCATAGATGAGACACACACCAGGGTCTCATCCATACCCCGTAACACTGCTCTCTCTCCCCATCCCCGCACTCGCAACAAGGGCAGAGTCCCTCTGGTCCTCACCTTTCACCCCACCAGCCGGCAAATACAACACATAATCCTCCGCCACCTCCAACGTGACCCCAGCACTCGCCACATCTTCCCATCTCACCCCATGTCTGCCTTCCGCAAAGACCGCTCCCTCCGCAACTCCCTCGTCAATTCTTCCCTTCCCTCCCGCACCACCCCCTCCCCGGGCACTTCCGTTGCAACCGCAAGAAATGCAACACCTGTCCCTCACCCTCCCCCCCTCGACTCCATTCAAGGACCCAAGCAGTCGTTCCAGGTGCGACAAAGGTTCACCTGTATCTCCTCCAACCTCATCTACTGCATCCGCTGCTCTAGATGTCAGCTGAGTTACATCGGGGAGACTAAGCGTAGGTTGGGCGATCGTTTCGCCGAACACCTCCGCTCAGTCCGCAATAACCTACCTGAACTCCCGGTGGCTCAGCACTTCAACTCCCCTCCCATTCCCAATCCGACCTCTCAGTCCTGGGTCTCCCCATTGCCAGAGTGAGCAACAGCGGAAATTGGAGGAACAGCACCTCATATTCCGTCTGGGGACCTTGCGTCCGGATGGCATTAACATTGAATTCTCCCAATTTTGCTAGCCCTTGCTGTCTCCTCCCCTTCCTCAACCCTCTAGCTGTCTCCTCCCATCCGCCCGCCCTCGGGCTCCTCCTCCTCCTCCCCTTTTCCTTCCTTCTCCCCCCCCCACCCCCCATCAGTCTGAAGAAGGGTTTCGGCCCGAACGTCGCCTATTTCCTTGCTCCATAGATGCTGCTGCACCCGCTGAGTTTCCCCAGCAATTTTGTGTACCTGCCACCTATTACTTTTCAGGCTTTTTTCCCCATACCCATTTCTATTTTGTAAATTTCTTCTTCCCCCCCCCCCCATTCCCGTCCAACTCCTTCAGTCTGAAGAAGGATCCGTTCCCAAAATATCATCTGTCATTTCCTTCCACAGGTGCTGCCTCTCTCGCTGAGTTCTTCCAACACCTTGTGTTTTACTCCACGATTCCAGCAGCTATATTCTCTACCTTGCAAAACCTACCTTCAAAACACAACACGTGGTCCTCAGAACATAGCTTCTCCAAAAATGGTGCACTTTTAAAACTCTGCTGCTGAGCTGCTCCAAATCAGATGAGACAAATGTTGATCTTAATATTTGATTAGGAGTTTTATCAACTTTCCAATCATCTGATAGTAATATCAAATTACAGCATTTGATATACTAGTGGAACTACTTATGGTTAAGGAAATGCATATCTTGAGAGTTACTGGAAAGTTTCCAAAATACCATTACAGTAATCTCATGAAATCAATGGAGACTCAGTTGATATCAATTATTATATCATTTGCCTGTAATGTAAGAGCATTGAGCAGTGTGCACTGGTCCGAAACCAACTCTGGTATTTTAAGATGTGTGTAAATCAATTAATGAATGTATGTCATAGATCACCAAAGGAGGAGTAGAGAAAACAGATTTTAGAAGGATGCAAAAAATTATCATAATATAGATTGGCAAAGTACAGAGTGTAGGACTGGACCATCATTCTCACACACTTCTCCACTAGATAGCTTCTCTCCCAACCCAACACGTTGCTCACCCCTCCCCTACCTCTGTTGTTCCCATTCTACCACCACTCATTCAGTTCCATTCTTCACCTTCCTTTCCTGTCGGATTCTCAAACCTGTAACTTTTTGTTTCTCCCTTATCACCTCCCAGCCTCAGTTGATCTCTTCACCCTTCCCTCTCCCACCTGACATCGCCAGCCAACCCTTCCTATTCTGTATCCATCCATCTATTGTTTGTTAGCTCTTGACTCTTTCCCACCTCTCCACTGGCTACTTATCTTCTGCTCTTTCAGTCTCAATGAAGGGTCTCAGCCTGATATGTCATTACACAGATGATGCCTGACCCACTGAGTTCCTCCAGCTGCCTTTTTTTTAACTACAGATTCCAGCATCAGCGGTCTTTTGTGCATTCAGACATAAAGCTTCTATATGACCAATGAGATGGATGTTAAAATGCAATTTAAAAATAAATCCTGTTTTAAATGTAAACCGGGAATAGAAGAGTCAAGAACAGATATGGGACGACAGATAGCACAATGGGTTAAGTGTTCGGCTGGTGACCGGAAGATAGCTGGTTCGAATCCCGCTTGGAGTGCATACTGTCGTTGTGTCCTTGGGCAAGACACTTCACCCACCTTTGCCTGTGTATGAATGTGTGTGAGTGATTGGTTGTGGTCGGAGGGGCCGTAGGCGCAGATTAGCAGCCACGCTTCCGTCAGTCTGCCTCAGGGCAGCTGTGCTACGAGTAGCTCACCACCACCGAGGTGTGACTGAGGAGTGAATGAATAATGCGATGTAAAGCGCCTTGAGTATCTAGAAAGGCGCTATATAAATCCCATCCATTGTTATTATTATATTAATGAGAATCCAAATAACTTTGAACTTTCCAATATTTATGCAATTATTAATGGAGGATGGGCCAATTGGCATTGTAGAGGTATATTATTTTGAAGTAAGGTCATGGGGGGTGATACTAAATGCTTACATTCTATCTCATAGAGGAGAAATATAAGTAAAATTTGATGGGATTAAAATAAAGGATGGTTGTGCTTAAAAGTTGACTCTTCCTCATTCTCTGTATAGATATGTTCTAGGTTATCTAGAGTGAGGTTTGAAAATGTAAAACAAGGTACAGCGTGCTGGAGTAAATCAGGTCAGGCAGGCATCTCTGAAGACCTTGGATCAGTGATGTTATGGGTTGAGACACTTCTTCAGATTGATGGTGGTGGGGAGAGGGATGGCAGGGGGAAGAAAACTGGAAGAAAGGAGCGGCAGGACAAAGCAGGGCAAGTAATACAGATGAGGGGGATGGAGGTGCAGGAGGAAGTTTAGGGACACGTGTTACATCTGCGGTTGTAGGGGAAAATACCTGGAGAAGGGTGGTTTGGGTGGGAAAGGAGTGTACCAAGGTGTGGAGGGAATGGTCCTCTGGGATCATGTTGGAAGTGACAGATAATATGTTGGATACAAAGGCCAGTGGGGTGAAAGGGAGGACAAGGAGAACTCTAACCTTGTTCTGACTGGGGGAAGGAGGCGCGAGAGCAAAGCTACAGGACACGGGATGCATGTGAAGGATCAATCGATGACCACGTTTACTAAAGAAAGGGTACATCTTGGATGGCCTAGAATCGAAAGCTTCATCTTGGAGCCTCGTATGTGAGGAGAAGGAGAAATTGAGAGTAGGGCGTTGCATTTTTGCAACAGGCAAGGTGGGAGGAAGTGTCCAGATAACTGCGGGAGTTAATAGGTTAGTAATAAATGTCAGTTGTCATCGCTTGTGATGGAGGAAGAGAGTTCAAGAAAGGGGAGAGAGATGTGAGAGATAGCTCGTGCATTTGAAGGCAGGGTGGAAGTACGTGGTGAAGTTAATGAAATCAACGTTCTGGCACGGGTGCGGGAGGCAACTGCGATGCAATCGTCGATATAGCAGAGAAAGAGTTGGGGGCGATGCCTTTTGTTTCATATCTTCTATCTTTTCATCTCTGGCCTTTGTCCAACCATCTGACTATCAACCCTCCCCTCCCCCTTATCTGTATCCATCTATTACTTGCCAGGCATCGTCCTGCAATGCCATCCTTATCTTCCAGTTCCCCTCCCCCACCCCAACGCACAATCAGTCTGAAAAAGGGTCCCAATCCAAGCGCCGCATATATGTGTATTTTTACAATACTGGAGAGATTTTGTGGAACAAGATTATTATTCAGTTTTTACACCAATACACTGTTATTAACAAAATCTACCCATCATGTGAAACCCTATAAATAACAGATATAAATTAGATAATTTTATGACAAAGTCAAAAACCTTTTTCATGACACACAAATTTTCATCATTTTGCCAACAATTTGAACACCAAAAATGTGACATATTAAAAACTCTTCCACATTTAGTCATAAATATTTAGTTCATAAATAAACCTTCATATGGCCCCTCATACATATACGTTGTTGATAATGAATCTAGGGAAATATCTTCATCAATACAGGGGAAAATACAGTAACATGTCTGGTATTCCGCCTCACAAAGATCCGGTAACGGTCGTGGTGCTTGGTGTCCATTGTCACAACGACCGTTATCGGGGGTGTGTACCAACGTAAGTTAAACCACGGAGGCTCCAAACCTCTAATGCTTTTCAAAAACCCAAAGAGGTATCCTATGTAGTAGCGATTTTTGGGCGAGTTAATTATTTTTCTTATTTTCCAATTTAATATATCAAAAACATTGTGGTGTCAAAACACAACTGTTTATGATATATTTTCCGACTTTAACTCAATAAAAAAAACATTTTTGGACATAAATTGGTCATCAAAACTAAGAAACTGAGCCAATTTTCAATTTGGCAACACACTGTCTCTTGTTTACCTTTCATACGGACCAAGTCGCTAACTTCATTCCTTCGTGTCAACTTCCGGAACCTCCGCAACGACCGTTACGGAGACATTTTATACTTACTAAAATATCAAACCTGACGAATCATCGGTCATCGACATAGCTCAAATCCATAAGAATGTACTGTTTAGATCACATTGGTGAAAATGTCTGTTTTTTCGCTATTAATGTAACGTTCGTTTTCTGGGACACCAAACAGTTGAGTGTCCACTGTAACGTACGTTTGTGTAACGCGCGTTGCAGTGTCCACTCAGATTGATGCAGTGTTCTACTACATGATCAGGTGAATTAAGTGGTAACGGTGTTTGCAATTTTATTGTTCCACTAGGCCAAGTGGGACCCGTTGGGTCCCTGTCACACGGGAGGCCTGGTCCCCCAACGCAACCCGTTACCCAACGCAATATTCCAGCACTCACCCGTAGCCGACAACTGCGCAGGGGCTGCTTATTTCGCCTCTTTTTTAAAGTTTAAAAAAAATGCAATTGCACTTGCTAGCGAGCAGAACTCAGTGTACTGTGGCTTTAAAAAAAATGCATTTGCACTTGCTAGGGCTAGCAGGATTCTGTACTTGGATAGCAACAATGTTGCAAGCAGGGCTACAGTCCCATTGTGACATCACAGCTGTAAGCACAGGGAATAAGCTGTTACTTTTTTTTCCAAGTTTCTTCAGATTTTTGAACATTTTGATTAATAACTCAAGAAATAATGCATGATTTTTTCAGATAAGGCGATTTTTTTACTTCACAGGATAAATCTCTACCGGAATATGTAACAATTTTACCGTTAGCGCGTCGTTTTTTCGAGAAGATGTGATCGCACACGAACAAATAAACACAAATCCACATACAAGATCAGAGTTTTTTAGTTATAAGGATAAGGATGTGCTATTCATAAACATAGAAAGGATTAAGAAGTACATGCACTTACTGTGCCAACCAGGTCACTGGTGGACACCACGCGACAACCGTTACACAAAATGTATTTGTGTATTCTGATGCCATTTTCAGAAACCTGTCCTCAATATGCTATATTTTCTTATTTTTTGTTGATACTATGTTAGTCATGAACCCAATAAAGTGCTTGTCAACTTTTTTGAAGGAATTTGATATTTGACCCCCTTTGTCCCCTTATTGTGTGCAGTATTGTAAAAAGACACATGTTTTCCAGAGATGCTGCCAGACCTGCTGAACTAATCCAGCACTTTGTGTCCTTTTTGTAAACAAGTATCTGCATTTCCTTGTTTCTACATTTGAAAATGCAACGACAGGCCAGGGTTATCCAAGTCCTTGGATAGACAGATGGTGCCAGAGTAGAAATCAATTTGTAATGTTACTCCTTGTTTATAGAAAGGGGAGGGGGTTATCTCAGCAACTGCTGGTCAATCAATCTATCATCAGGAGTGTGAACACTTTGAAATAATAATAATACCCAGCTGATATTTGGGAAAACTTAGTATACAAAATTGAGATGCAGCACAGATTTGGCAGCTCCATTTAATTGGTTAGAGTGCAATTGATGTGAGGTATGTAAACTTCCAAAGGGTGTTTATTGTCTTATTTATCTCTTGATTGATCTTTTCTTTCTTGTTGTCTCGTTCTGCCATTCTGTTTATTTCTAACTTTAACCACTAATGGTAGAAGATTGTTGACATGAAACATTTCAATTTCTCAAATGTGTCTGCTGAACGCCTCTTATTATTCTGCAGTTCCTGCATCTACAATATCCGGTGGGGCGGCGCGACTCACGTCGCAGCGGCCTCTGCAGTCCGTCTGTCTTTTGTGTTGTTTTTGTCTCGTTTGAATGTAGTTTTTATTTATTTTTTGTGTATGTGTGTGGGTATGTGTGCGGGGACGGGGGGTGGGGGAAACTTTTAAAAAATCTATCCCCGCACGGAGAACCCGACCTTTCTCTGTCGGGTCTCCGTTGTCGTTGGGGCCTAGCACCGTGGAGCGGCCCTCCAGCAGGAACGACCTTGGGCTCCAGTCGCGGAGCCTGGGACCTACTCGCCATCACGGAGCTGGCTGAGCTCGGAGCGGGAGGAGTGGTGGTGGCGCGCTGCTGCGACTCGACCCCGGGGATTCGGAGGCTTACCGCAGGTCTGGCAGACAGGAACACCGGGAGCCCTCGGGTCCCCTGCTGGGAGACCGCTTTTCGGGGCTTCCGCAACGGCGACTTCGCCCGCCCGAGTTCGGGGTTGAAGAGTACTGGAGCGGGGCCTTACATCATCGCCCGACGTGGCTTGGAATGGCTGTGGGACTTTGCTAGCGCCCGCCGGGGGCCTCCAACACAAGACCGGAGCGTGGCCTTGCATCACCCAGCGTGGCGTTAATGGCCGCGGACAGTTTGCCATCGCCCGCCGGGGGCTTTGACTTTGACTCTGACATCGGGAGGGGAATGGGAGTGCAGGGGAGAGATAAGTCTTTGCCTTCCATCACAGCGAGGGAGGAGATTGCGCTGTGATGGATGTTTGTTAAATTGTGTTGTGTCTTGGTTCTTTCTTGTGTGGTATGACTGCAGAAACAACATTTCGTTTGAACCTCATGGGGTTCAAATGACAAATAAATTGTATTGTACAATATTTCCCTTTTCAATTCTAACTGAAGTTATAAACATTAACGTGCAAAGGGATCCTGAGGGCACTATTTGTCGTTCTGACAAAGGGAAAGTCCTTTGGATTATTTTTATTACTTACAACCAACAAGGAGAAAACCCATGGCTAACATACAAGATATGGTAGTTCTCAAACCTGCAACTGACTTTGATAATTCCAACCATACCAGTGCAAGGTCTATCTCAAGGTCTGTAATGACGAAACCAATGTCACTCTTATTCTCAGGATTGAATAAGGCACAACGTATAGCTGAATGAAAATGAACACAAGATTTTGATATTGCAACATTGCAGATCCTTTAATGTTGGATGTAGTTTTGCGATATACAATTTTACTTGTTTTAGTATATTGACTATATACAAAATTAATAAGTTAATTTGAAATATTTATTTTTCATTTAAACACTTGCTTTCACTTACAGACATATTGCAGGAGGTAACTATCATTATTTCTGTAATGATTCACACACTATTGGCTTGAGACTTTCTCACACCCCAATCCATTATATTCCATTAGTAACTGATAACTGTCGGGAAGAGCAATGGTCTACTCAGCCCAATATCTAAAAGGAAAAGGGATGGCACTTAACAAAAATGTAATTATTGTATTGTATAATTTACGAGAAGGCTACCTTGAATGTTACCACTAAATTCTAGCAAGAAGCTCAGTTGATGATGCACTTTTCTAAATTGTTTTAGCTGGTAATGATGGAGTGAGAATTTTAGTGTCACTGTAGCTTCTCTTACAACTCGTATGAAATACTGCACTGTCGTTTGGCAGCTACGTAACCTAACCAATGCCTTAGAACGAAAACACAAAATACTGAGTTAAGATGTGTGGAAAGTTCCATGATACTAGTTTTTGGGGGGAGAAGAGGTGAGCAGAGTGCAAGAAGTGAAAGGTTTATTATACGAACTGTTGATAGGACACTCATCAACTGTGCTGGAGATGAATCCGTGGTTGAAGAGGAAAATGTTTTGATAGGTCACACACTTGAAATGTTTAATTACATCAGTGCTCTGCAGTTCTTTCAGTATTTTCTGTACTCTGAAAACACCATCACAACCTAGGAAAACTCCAGGCACCTCGTACCTCATGGAAGGCTGTTTAAAACTGTTCACTGTTATAATGTTAGAAAATGCGGGATACCATAGCATAATTTGAAGGAGAGTGAGAGAGATCCCCAAGGTTGGCGATCCTGCAACTAACAACTGCTCGCTATTTTTTTGTTATTTTTTAATCTTGCTATGTTCAAACTTGCTTTGTTTTCCAACAAAACATATGCGATAATACTTTAAATTGAAATTCATTGATTATAAAGAGGTTTGGGACATTCTAAGACCATGTAAGAGGCCTTCTAAATGCCAGTTCTTATGATAAATATTTAAATGTGTTTAATGCTGTAATGAGGGTTCCGGACCTTCATAGTAAATTAACTGAGAAGTTTATTTGAGACATTTGAATATATTTTACTCTTCTCTGTTGCTCTAGCTCCTTTAATCCCTGGTCTCCTGATTCTGATTATGTGGTGGAATGCAAGATTGCTCAATTTCATGGTCATTACTGTGAGTTCTACTTCTGATGTTAACGAGAGAACCACAGGATGCACTGCTTATAATCTGTGTGCAGAACTGTGGAATGACCTTTTGTGTTTGTGGAATATTTTAGGACCTGTTTGCCATGTGCACATGAAGTTCCAGGGCTTTGCTTATAATTCATTTATAAATGAAACATGAGAGATCAATTTGCAATGTGTATATGGAGCATTAAACATTATCCTAGATAATGTATGTAGAGAATGGGAGCTCCTGCGATTCAGGTAAGTAAAATGGCTGATTGGATATTTAAATGAGAGATGCTTTTATTCGCCATATGCAGTTCATTTTTATTGCTTGCACTGAAAAAGATGTTAAATTTGGAAAAATTCCTTCAATGCTTATGTGAGAGATTACTTCAAAACTCAGTTTGAACAGTTGATGATTTTTTGGGTCTTTTAATTAACAAAAATGAATGCTAATGAATGAATTCAACGAGGTATATTTATTGGCATGGTTCATTTTCCTGAAAGTCTTACAAAGTGTGATTTAGCGGCTGTATGCAAGGATTTAGCTTGATTCATCCAAGGGCACCATGATTAAGTATTCAAACTAAATGATTCATCTCTGGATGGACATCTTTCATGAAAGAGTATATAGGAATATCAGTTTTTTACTAGATTTGATGGTGGGCCTCTGCCCACCCTCCCCTGCCCTCCGCTCCCCGACAGATTCTCCCCCTCAATCCCCCTTGTCCAGATTCTCCCCCTCAATCCCCCTTGTCCATTTCCTCTGCCCTTTTTTTTTCACGGAACGTCCTCCAGGCACTGCAGGGAAATGACTCCATGGATCCTGTGACGTGGTTTCCAGAGCAGACTGCCCAGCTTGTCTGGCAAAATGCTTCATCGCCAGAACTCACCAACAAGCACCAAGACCTGACTTGGCTGGCGGTGAGGGGAGCCCTCCCATTCAGATCCCTCCTGCACCGTCGGAACCTCACTGCCAGCGCACGCTGCCCTCGGGACGGCTGCCATGGAAAGGAACGGTTGCCCACCTCTTTGCAGAATGTGGATTCGCAAAGAGAGTCTGGAGAGGTCTGCAAGGGTGGGTCCCTGTCACGGTTTATCCCAAACAGCTCCGTCACAGAGGACTCTGTGATTTACGGACTGTTCCCAGGGATGCATTCAGAGACTGACTGACTGTTCCCAGGGATGCATTCGAGTGCTGCTGGAAGGTCTTCAATTCGATGAAAGAAACTCTAGTCTGCCCGAGCGTTGTTCACCACCCAGCGCAGCGAGATGTCCGTCGGGGAATGTTGCCGACTGGCCCACTGCAGACTGCAGGAGTACGTGCTGAGGGACGCACTGAAGCCCGGTGCAGCCAACGCCAAGTCTCGGTGGGGGAGGACCACAGTCCAGGTTCCTTTCCGCTGCTGGACATGGGGGCAGGGGTGTTGGAGATGCCCCTCAAAATAAGGGAAGGGATTCCACGCCAGTGGGCCACATGAGTGGCAAGGGTGGGGGATAAATTTGTGACATTTAAGCAAAGTATGTAGACTATTGAATATTTGTATAGCCTCCGAAAATGCTGGATGAATTTTTTGCACGGTTCATGTATTGTATATATTTTATTACCTGAATAAAGTCTATTTTGAAATTAAATTCCTTCTCTCCAGAGATGATGCCTGTCCTGCTGAGTTACTCCAGCTTTTTGTGTCTATCTTCGGTTTAAACCAGCATCTGCAGTTCCTTCTTGCACACTTCACAACATTTTAAGAACGGTTTAATGTGCACTTGAATTGCCAACATATTGATGGCCATGGATCAGTCCTGGAAGATGGGATGACTATATTTTATTATTTATATTTATTTTATTGGCAGTATATTTAATATTATATTTTATGCTATAATTTGATGGTCAGCATCAATATCGAGGGCTGAAAGGCTTGTTTCTGGGTGGTATGACTCTCAAGTGTTGCACAGTTCCATTACGGAGGAAATTATTTTGTGAATTGATTAGCATTTCACGGTGTTTGTAAATAGTAGAGCTGCTGCCTCACGGCGCCAGAGAACAGTGTTCAGTCCTGACTGCCAGTGTTGTTTTTTTGTGGAGCATGCATGTTCTCCTGGTGATCTGCGTTTCCTCCGGATGCTCCGTCTCTTCTCACATCCTAAAGATATGTAGGTTGGTAGGTGAATTGGTCATTGTAATAGTCCCTCATAGTATTTGTGTAGGATTAGTGTAAGTGAGTGCTTGACAGTCAGCATGGATTATAACCATATAACAATTACAGCACTGAAAACAGGCCATCTCGGCCCTTCAAGTCCGTGCCGAACACTTATTTTCCCCTAGTCCCATCTACCTGCACTCAGACCATAACCCCCATTCCTTTCCCGTCCATTATACCTATCCAATTATTTTTTAAATGATAAATCGAACCTGCCTCCACCACTTCCACTGGAAGCTCATTCCACCACAGCTACCACTCTCTGAGTAAAGAAGTTCCCCCTCATGTTATCCCCTAAACTTCTGTCCCTTAATTCTCAAGTCATGTCCTCGTGTTTGAATCGTCCCTACTCTCAATGGGAAAAGCTTATCCACGTCAACTCTGTCTATCCCTCTCATCATTTTAAAGACCTCTATCAAGTCCCCCCTTAACCTTCTGCGCTCCAAGAATAAGACCTAACTTGTTCAACCTTCTCTGTAACTTAGTTACTGAAACCCAGGCAACATTCTAGTAAATCTCATCTGTACTCTCTCTCTATTTTGTTGACATCCTTCCTGTAATTAGGCGACCAAAATTGTACACCATACTCCAGAATTGGCCTCACCAATGCCTTGTACAATTTTAACATTACATCCCAACTTCTATACTCAATGCTCTGATTTATAAAGGCTAGCACACCAAAAGCTTTCTTTACCACCCTATCTACATGAGATTCCGCCTTCAGGGAACTATGCAGTTATTCCTAGATCCCTCTGTTCAACTGCATTCCTCAATTCGCTACAATTTACCATGTACGTCCTATTTTGATTTGTCCTGCCAAGATGTAGCACCTCACACTTATCAGCATTAAACTCCATCTGCCACCTTTCAGCCCATACTTCCAAATGCCTAAATCTCTCTGTAGACTTTGAAAATCTACTTCATTATCCACAACACCACCTACCTTAGTATCATCTGCATACTTACTAATCCAATTTGCCACACCATCATCCAATCATTGATGTATATGACAAACAACAGTAGACCCAACACAGATCCCTGAGGCACCCCACTAGTCACCGGCCTCCAACCTGACAAACAGCCATCCACCATCCACCATTACTCTCTGGCTACAGGATTCTGTGGACAGAAGGCTTGTTTCTGTGACCAACTTAGTAAATAGATACTACGACTCTCATTGACTAACCCATTAGCACAGTTAAACAGAAACCATAATTTTTCTGGTCAGGATGATTTATGTTAAATGTAGAATTGTTCCTGTGCCCCTTACTGGTGGAGTAAGTAATGTCTCTATGACCAGGTCGAACCTGATCAAATTCATTCTTTGCTCTTTGATTTAACAATGTGCAAGGAGCATGAATTAATCCATCCACATTTTCTGCATTATCATATTTTTAGCTGCGTTTAGCATATAAGATGCTAAATTTGATCCAATGTTTCTATTTGCCACCTTGTCAGTGCTTACTTCTAGACCATGCTGCCTTGAACAAAGCAATGTTAAGTATATTTAATTAAAAAATTTTTAAAGAATATTTACAAATTGATACTGTCATCTTTATTTCAGCTTGTTACTCGGGTCTCTGAGCCTGATGAGACAAGGTCTCAGCAAATACATTATTGTGTTGCTACCACTGTATCACAAACCCGAGTGCTCTACATTTAATTTTGATCTACATTTGATTGACGTGCACACTCTTCTATCAATTGTATCCGTGCATACATCGAGTTACTATTTGGTGGTTTATTAAAAAGCTTGAAAACAGCAAAGATGTCATATGCATGATTGCAAATATCAGTGGTATTTTCATCAGATGTTAACTAAAAATTAACCATTGGATGGAGTAATTTTTTTCCAGGTCTTTTTTTAATCAGTTTATGACTATATTGTTACACACAATGAATATTATACATCACAACAATCAGAGGGATGAGTTCAAAGGAATGCTTCTATTTTTTTCCCCTTTGATTTAAATAGGTGTCCTAACAGCTGTGTGCACCGAATCTCCTGACATTCTTTGCTCTTTGTTGATTTTCTATTCTGTTTAGAATAAAACTACCCTGGGGATCAGGCACTTGAGGAGATCCATCTGTTGAAGAAAGAAATCTAACAAAAGCACTTTGTACAAGTTGAGGCAAGGAATTCTACTTAGTATTCTTGTCCTTATTTTGCATCAGATCACTGAAGCCATTATCCAATAGACCAGATATGAATAGAGGAGTTTCATTCAATTATATTTTTGATTCCTGGATGTCCAACCAGCCATTACACAATGACCTTTTTACATTACAGTCGACTGTGTTCTTCAAATATGAAAACTCAGTCCATATCCATCTATTCTGGGCGTGTAATGCTCGTGTATTATTCAGGAGCACCAACTCTTACATTGCAATTCCCTGCATATGGATTAGCCTCCAATTCTGTGTTATAATATTATACAAGCAGTTAATGCTTACGGTGCGGAGAAGTATTATTTACAGTCTGCGTTTTGTCCTTCAGAAATGCTGATGTAAAAGGTAGGCATTGATGAATATGTTTGATATAAAATAATATTACAACTAAGTAGCAGCCTTTTCTCTGGAGTCTCTGCAAAATTACCAGCCATAAATTCTCATTTAAGTAATAAACCAACCTGACTGGGTCACATTCATGAAACTATCCATTTGTGTGCAATGTGGGTGTACCTTTACCACAGATCCTAGGTGTTCAGAAGCTAATCTATGTTCACCTTCTCTAGGACAGTTAGGAATGGGCCTAAAATATGAATACTGCATAGAAAATTACAAAAAAAGACTATCCCAGTTAATTTCTATGCTGTGCCAATTCTACCTCCTGCATTTCCCTGATTTTAATCAGTCCATCTGTGAAGCTCATGCATTCACCTACCTTGGACCAAAGTCTTAAAGGGTCCTGACCCAAAATGGCACTTATCCATGTTCTCCATAAATGCTGCCTGACCCGCTGAGATATTCCAGCTCTTTTTATCTTTTTTTGTATACCCGCTCCGCAGTTCCTTGCATCTCATTTGGTCCAAAACTTACTTCCTTAGCTCGCT
Organism: Amblyraja radiata; assembly: GCF_010909765.2. Classification (NCBI taxonomy): domain Eukaryota; kingdom Metazoa; phylum Chordata; class Chondrichthyes; order Rajiformes; family Rajidae; genus Amblyraja; species Amblyraja radiata. The sequence continues at coordinate 35,630,578 of NC_045967.1, forward strand.
CTCTCTCTCTCTCTCTCTCTCTCTCTCTCTCTCTCTCTCTCTCTCTCTCTCTCTCTCTCTCTCTCTCTCTTCATAAAACCTACATATTTCAATTTTTTGTCATGTCCTAAGAGGAATCTCGGTGTCATTTTTTTCCTGATAATGCCACTTGCTCATTATACTGTATATACACACCAGTCATTACCTTAGTCAGTCACAATTACTGAATCTAGCTTTTCTAAATTATGTTTAATTCCATATTATTTAAGTAACTGAATTTAAACGCATCTGATGATGTGGCCGGAAATTAACTCATTTCCAAATCATTAGTCTATCTGAATTTACAGTCCAGTAATTTAACCATGACATCACTGGGTCAAGGGTCAGGAGCTGAGAGTTTGCTCAACAAAATATGAAGACCTCTATCTCACATTGTGATGGATACATCAATAGACTACCAATAAAAGATGTCCAATTTGTTAAAATGTGTGGCTTTACATTTCAATTTTGACTTTTGGACTCAATGAGGCAAGTCTCTTGTACTGTCTGAGGAAACAACTTGGGTGTGTATTTCAGTTCAAGATGTCCCCTTCAGAAACATTCACATTTGTCAAAGCAGTATGTTTCATGAACGAATACAACAAAGCCTGATAAAGGAAGCAAAATTAAATTATTTTTTACTCAATGCAGCCTCTAGTTTGTAAATGGTTTTTTTTGGAGCTCCTGTCATTCATTTCATCTGTTTTCTCCTCTTTCTGATTTACATTCTGATGAGATGTCAGAAATGTCTGAAATCATGAATCTAAACATGTTTGTAGTACAGCGCTCAATTAAGAATGCTGAGACTATTGAAATGTACTAGTCATCAAGTGATGGATAACACTGTCTGGGACAATTCATTTCAATGACTATCTTGTAATTAGAGTAAATCAATCTCAGTTCTAACCTAGTTTTATACAGCTTCAATTAGCTTGACATTTTAGTGAAATATAACAAACATTGCCAATGTCAGTGGTCTTTTATCACAAAGATAAATAACCAAATTAAAAAGAAGCTACCACATCTTAAATAAAAGACAACTGATGGAGAAACTCGTGTTCAAGAAGGAACTGCAGATGCTGGAAAATCGAAGGTACACAAAAATGCTGGAGAAACTCAGCGGGTGCAGCAGCATCTATGGAGCGAAGGAAATAGGTAACGTAGGTAACGATGGAGAAACTCATTGAGTTATGCGACGTCTATGGAGGGAAGTGGACTGCTGACGTTTTGGGTCGGGGACCCTTCTTCAGAACTCCTCTTTAACACATTTTAAATCCAATTTCCTGGAGTAGGTGTGATAGTTTCCTCAGTATTCCTCCTCTTGTACAAGGATATAGTAATGTAAAAAAATATGAGAATTTGCAAGATTTTGCCTCCACGTGTTTCAATTTCCTTCCGATATCTCCTTCAAATGAATCATCCTTCATCGATGTTCATTGCAGGTGAGACTGTGATACATTTATATCATGAGAACACCATGTAAGCAATTACGTATGTCAACAAGAATGCTTTGCTAAGCAACTGTGAGGAACTAGCCACAAATATTTAATTCCAGTTTCCAGGAACTAACCTGTTCCTCAGAACTATTGGAACAGGTTAGCAGAGAGAAAACAGGTAACCTCTGTTTATTATGATCTTCACGCACTAGTAAGGCATTTGATAAAGTCCCCCATGGCAGACCAATCCAGAAGGTTCAGATGCACGTGATTAATTAGGAATTTTGTCATATTGATTCGGAACGAGCTTACTGATAAAAAAGTACAATATTCAGGCTGGAGGTCTGTGACCAACAGAGTTCAGCAGGGATTTGTGCTGGGACGTATTCTTTTTGTGATATAGATAAATGACTTGAACATAAACGTAGGTGGACACAAAATGCTGGAGTAACTGAGCAGATCCGGCAGCATCTCTGGAGAAAATGGATAGATAATGTTTTGGGTCAGGACCCTTCTTCAGACTAAATGTAGGTTGGTTAGTAAATTTGCAAGATTGTTGGGATTGCAGACTGTGAAGTGGGCTGTCAAGGTATACAGTAGGATATATATCAGCTACAGAAATGGAAATTGCAGATGGAGTTTAATTCGAGCAAGTGCAAAGTGTTGTACTTTGGGTGGTCAAATGTAAGGGAAAATATACAATTAATGGCATGGCCATCAACAACTTTGATGGGCGTAGGGATCTTAGAATCCAAGTCCGTAGATCCCTGAAAATGGCAACACGTCGATAGTGGTAAAGTAGGTACATGGTATATTATTTTCCATCAGTCAGGGCATTTAGTGTGAGAGTGATGATGAAGCCTTATAGAACTTTGATTAGGCTGCATTTGGCATATTGCGTGCAATTCCGGTTGCCCAATTACAGGACGGGAAAGGATGCAGAGGAAATGTTCTAGAATGTTGCCTGGATTAGAGGGTATTAGCTGCAGGGAGAGTTTGGGCAGATTTAGATTGTTTTTTTCTGGAATGCCAGAGGCGGCGGGAAGATCTGATAAAATCATGAGAGACATTGATAGGCTAGGCAGTCCGAACCTTTTTCCCAGGATGGTAAAGTCAAATTCTATATGGCGTAGCTTTAGGTGAGAAGGGCAAGGCTTGAAGGAGATGTGCAAGGCAACATTTTTTACAGAGGGTGGCGAGTGGCTGGAATGCTCTGCCAGGTTGGTGGTTGAGGCAGGTAAGATAGTGGCATTTAAGAGGTTTTTGGATGTAATTAGGGATATGCAGGACTGGATTATGCACATGTAGATAAGAGATGGTCTTGGCATATAAGCCATTCCCTGCATATCCCTATGTACATCCAAAAAACTCTTAAATGCCACTATCTTATCTGCCTCAACCACCAACCTGGCATGAACATTGTGGGCCAAAGGTCCTGTTCTTGTGCTATTCTGGCCAGTTCTATGTACTACCTTTTTTTTTTATCACATCAGTGATATTCAGCAGTTCATGATTCTACTTCTTATGGAAGCCACAATCTACTACATACATTTTATCTTTTCTCTTCCAATTGTTTCTTCCCAAAGGGGAAAGGTCCCAAAGGGGAAAGGGCCTTGTTCTTTACATCATGATTCTGCCATGGCATTCTGCATCAGATATAGAAATGTTGCAGATATAACATAACAAGTTTAAAAATATAGTTTAATATAAGTACAGTGGCAGGAAAAAAGTTCCATTGGAGGAGAGTATTTGTGATCGAATGGAAGTCAGGGGAGCTTAAATATCTAGTGGAATAAAAGCATAAGACAACGAGGCTGGCAATGAAACAAGAAATGAGAAGGTGTGAAAGACAATAGCTCAATTATTAACAATTATTTGGTGTCTAAAAAAGGATTATGAATTGAATGTTGAGCTTAGTATAGATTTGAGAAGACAAAATAGTCTAATCATCTAATCATAAGAAGAATGAGCTTCTCTCTGGGTTGATTAGAGCAGTGTTGGTGGTTGATGAACGAGAAGACAGGACCATTTTAATTTTCTGTTCCATTGCCACTAAGACTCTGAGAATAAATGAAGCAAAGTATCAACTGTTTCCATTTTGTTAACCACTCTGGCAGGTTGTCTAGTTCTTGCTGGTAACATTTTTCTGATATTGGTACTGCAATGCATTCAGCTTCCACAGTCTTACTTCTGTTATACATTTCCTCTCTGAATAGATATATCTACTTCGAGACTACAATGCAATGTGCACAAGCTTAGGAAACAAAGTAAAAATAACTAACATTCAAATATTCCATTAAATGCACCTGTCTGATTGGCATGAGTAGATAACCTGTAGCATGTCATTCTTCCATCTCGGTTACTGATGACAATAAAGGATACTTTACTTTACACTATGCAGCAATGAGGAAATTAAATTACACTACCACAAAGCTCAAACTGAAGTGTATACAATTGATTAGTCCACTGTCTATTCACTCACATTACTTCCATTTGTCATATATCCTAGCATTGCTATTAAGTGCAGCTTGGTTAAGTGGCTTAATTCCGATTGATATACAGCAGAAGTTCCAGAGCCTGTGTTTATTTTGCAAAAGTGACATTAAATTGTTCCAAATCCCATCTATAGTATTTTTATTAATGTCAGTATGTGAGAAATATATGGTACACAAAAATGCTGGAGAAACTCAGCGGGTGCAGCAGCATTTGTGGAGCGAAGGAAATAGGCAACGTTTCCGGCCGAAACCCTTCTTCAGACTGATGGGTGAGAAATACCTATTGAGTGCAGCCACTTCAATTCTCAAGTTGATGTTCAAATACTGTTTTGCTACTTATTTCATTATTTCTACTATACATATCCTTATCATGTTTCAAATATTCTTATCAGTAATTACCTAGTTTTTAAGTTAATTAAATTGCAATTAATTGGTCTTGTTAGATATTTATATATTCATGATGACTCTATGCAGAAATCATTCTTGTGAATCAGATAATCTTGTGAAGTATAAAAGTATTGTACTTGTGTGCTGTAATAGTTAATACCTTTATTACATCAATGGTAACCGACTCTCACTTTCAGAATACAATATTGCAGTAAAAATAAATCCAGGTATGATCCTCCCCATTCTCTATGCCTTTTGAATGAAAACTGTTCTATACTGTGCAAAGTAATTTCTATTTAAAATTAGAAATAAAATACAAAATCATCCATGCAATGTCTTTAAAATGCTTTCCAGTATATTTGCTGTGTTGAAATCAGCTTCACACTTACCCGGAAGAATTGACTAATTTAGTAATGACATTCAAACTCTTCCCATTATCACCTGCTACAACATGTGGGCCTCATCTCTTTTGTAATTCTTATTAATTATCAGCTTTTTGCTTATCATTGAGCTGAACTAAGACAAAATGGCACATCTGGCTGAGTGAAGGAGAAACATTTCTGTGTCCTAAATATCTTCGACTTCTCCTTTGTGGATGTCAGGTGATAAGAGAATGGGCTCAGCTGTAATTCACCTTCTGCTTGTTAGCCTGAAGACATTTGTTTTCATGTGTCACATTTGAGGAATGGCCTTTTAGATGAGATACAAAAAAAGTCTGTGGAATTTAATCCCAAGAGTGTGCATCTTCAGAGCTAGAAGGGAGACAAGGATTTTTTCTTCCATATTTGCCGGCATAGACAAACCAAGCAAAGTTGTATAATTCACACCCAGTGTAAGATGTGATTGAAAAATGAAAACAAGGGCAAGACCCATCGTGAGATTCATGAGTTTTTTCTTGAGTAACAGTTTATATATTTTGTGTAAACTGAGAAAGTATACTTTAAAGATTCTGGTCATTATAGAGTGAAAAAATTAAAGAAATTACAAATATATATTATATATTTTTTAAATAGCTTTTATTTTGTACTTCAAAACATATATCCAACTGTATAATTCTAATATCAGACTATGCACCATCAAATTGATTGATTGAAAATAATTGATCTATTGAGTATATGACATTAATTAATAAGGAATGACAGACATTTAAAATATTGATAAACTAGAAAGGATTAGATTTGCTATTGAAACTGGAAAATGATATGAGGCTTTAATGGCATGAAAATAAGAATTCACTTCCTAACAACTGATAGAGGCCTAGAACATGAGAACAAAGAGGAAGTCCGGGAAACAAAAATCTAACATTTAGGGTTGTTTTTGATTAGGAAGATTATATAATCAAATTCCTGAGCAGATCATGCGGCAATCTTTTTAGTCCCCATGTGAATTAAGACTAATTGATTTACAATAAGAAGAATGACATGAAGAATAAAGGTGCCATATTGGCACAGCTGGTAGAACCACTACCACACAGTGTGGTAATGAATAAGAAATTCCCCCCGTGTGTAGCTGAATCTGCAAGAGCTGATAGCATGCCAAGAGAATGGGATTGATATAGTAGTGTAAATGGGTGGTTGATGGTTAGCGCGGATTAGGTAAACTGAAAACCCTGTCTCTAAAGTAAACCATCCGATGACCATGAAAAAACATCCAAAAACAAATGGAAGGGAAAGACATTATGGGAGGAGCATCAGTGGGACAATAGCAAACGATGCAAGAGGATCACCAAGTGAGGCGTAAAACCATGGAGACAAGACTTCAGCTTACGAAGTTTATGCTGGATATCAAGCACCCATTTTCACACTAATCTACCTTAAACCATTTTGTTCTCCCCACATTCTCATCAACTTGCCTTAGATTCTACCAGCCATCTACACACAAGCAGCAAATCAGCGTTCGACTACCTTACCAACCCAAGCTTTTTCATAATGTGGGACAAAACCGGAGCACATGGAAGAGACCCACGAGGGCCCTCCAAACAGACAGTATCAGTGGTAAGGATTGTGATACGAGTTGAGAGGCAGCAGCTTCACTGTGCTGCCCTGAATGATAGTGGTAGAACCACTGTACCTTTCCATACCACATGTTAATCAATTCCGCTGCTGATGTGAAAGTGAGGTCAATGCAAAGCACGTGCCAATTGGGTTTTTGCTGACTGACATTTTTAGTGATACCCTATTTGGCCATGCAGTTCAATATTTATTCAATATTAAAAATATGTATGGTGTGCATAAATCCTGAGTACCCATGAATTAAATGATGCTTAATTAATGGTTTGTAACTGCAGTATCAGCAGTTTCTATTCAAGCAGAAATTGGTTCTTTGCTGTTTCAATATAGATCAATGGTTTAATTAACTTAAGTAATACAAATGCTGTTCTAGGAGAAGCTTTGCCAGAGATCATTTCAAAATGCAATCTGTCTCTCCCTCCAGATACAAATCTAATTTGTTTTAGTGGGTAAACTGGCAGAAAGAGCCAACAGTATCTTGTAAACTGGCCAAATTGTGTGCCTTCCACCACAGTGATGAATGCTTTGGTGGATGTTTATGTTAAATTTTTATTGTGTTTTTGTGTGTGCTCTTTATCATTGTATCGCTGCTGACATATCCATTTCACTTGCACTTTTTGTGCAATGTGACAAATAAACCGTATTGTATTGTAATTGTATTGTATTCAGCATTGGTGCCAATAATGTGTTATCCTGATCTATTTAGCACTTAAACCAATTTTTTTTTTTTTAACTCACTTTGTATTTTACAGTTTTTCCATTCTGGACAGCCACATTTAAACACCTTCTGGAGCATGTACCAAGCTTTCTACAAACGTGTGGCTTTCATTCCTAAGCTCTTGGTCTGCCACCCTTCCAGAGTACTCCTCCTGTTGCTTACCATGAGATCAGCAGCAAGGCGATAAACTAGGTGGAGTCCAAGATAAGCTGTACCACTATTAAACACAAGTAACACGGAACACATTTCAAATTGTTTGAACTGCATATGTCCTTTTACCCGTCATATGTTCAATGTTGATAGGTTGCACACGCATCCCCGCAGATTCCTATCTATCCAATGGCGTATAAAGCCATACCCACACAAAAACCAATTGAACACTCCAACCCTACAAAGGAACTATCGTATTTCCCAAATTTTTCCTATATTTACACTCTGTCGTTTCACGATATCATTAAAAAACATGGTGTAGAAATCTTCCTCTTGTTTGTACTGGGCATGTGCTGAATTTCATTCTGGAATTTGGTATAATTGACTTCAAAGGTACAGAAATAAAGTTCAGTGTGCACACATTAACATTGGGAAAAGCAATAACAATGAACCACAGAAGCTGGTTTACAAAGAAATACTATTTTATGAGTCTATCATTACATGATCTTCATCATATGTTTGTTAAATATCTTTAAAATGTGGCAGTCTATCATTTTTGTAATTATCTTGCAACAAAAGCAGGAACTGGCTTTATAAAACTGTTACCTAAACAACAGCAGGCCTCAAAATATTTGGCTGAACTAAAATAAAGTCGGATACATCCTGATGAATCAGGAAGTAGACAACTGTAAATGCTGGATATCCAAAATAAAAGCGAAACTACTGGAACTGCCCAAATTAGTGAAATCACTGCCCTGGATCCAAAATGAGATATTGTTTTGAGTGGCCTTTCTTCATTGTCTAAAAGAAGAAATCATCAGCTTGAAACGTTAGTTCTGGTTCCCTTTCTCGGGGTCTGCCTTGTTCAATGAGTATTAATAGGATTTTCTGTGCAGGTTTTTGTCCCCCATTCAGATATAGAATGACTGGGGTCAAGGAAAGAGCGTTCACGTCGCGGCCCTGTTTCCACCAATCTTTCCACCACCACGCACAAGAAGCGACAAGACAGACGCCATTGTATGCAGATGCTGAGACGTGTGTTCAGCTCTGGCTGAACAACTTCTAATCTTGTGTGTGGACTCGATAAGAAGAAGAAGATCTACTGAGTATTTCCAATATTCTTTGTTACTGTTATCAAGGATCCCTCCTTACTAACAAACTAATGTTAAACATACCAATCAAACTGCAGAAAGTTGCCATGAGTCATTTAACCAGGAATCTAATGAGCTCTGCGAGCTAAGGCTGTCGGTCAAATGCAGCTAATTAACCCCAAAGAGGCGAGTTGCTACCGGAGAAGAACCTGGAGCTGATTTGGTCATTGATTAGTATTAATTAGCATTTTGTTTTTATTTCAGAATTCCAACATTCCTAATATTTCACCTTTGCATTAACCTATTAACTTTCCATAATTCTGCTTGGAACTATTCATTTATAACACTTATTGTTGCATGCAAACATGGCTGCAGGCTCCCCTGACTTAGAAATTATGTTTTGACAACAATTTGACAACAAATTGCTTTATAAAATTGCAGTTCCCAACCTGAGTTTCTACTCAAAAAGATTGGTTTTGCTGCAAAAATCTTCACAAAATAGTGCAACTTGGCTGGAGCAGGATCTGATGGGGATGCTAGAGGAAACAAAGGGGATTAGTGTCGGAGTAATACAAGTGTGCTTGAATGGTCGACATGGGCATGGTGTGTTCATGCCAACCATGTGACAGTGTTAATCTATGACAAAATATTTTGGAACAAAGTATCAAGCAACGCATTTTAGCACTTTCTATAGTGCCATAGGCAGGAACAAGGAACACTGCATGTATTTATGACGTATTTATAGATGATTTCATCCATGATGCATCAATGCTTCAGCGTGCTGACAGCTAGTTTACAAATGTACTTAAACAGAATCTTCTTGTCATTACACCTATCGGATAAAACATATCCTTTCATATGCATCTGTCCTGCCCGGGCTTCTGCCGTTAAAGTGCAGGAGCTACTATACCCCCTCAGCTGCAAATATCACAATAATTGAGGATTTGGCAAAATAGTTACAGGTTTTAATGTAAAAATGCTTTGAGACCAATGACATATGTGCTCAATGTCAGAATGTAAATAATCTAAGACTTGGCTAACAGACAGTATTATGGACTCACCAAATGTGATTCCAACCATCAACAGTGCCAGTTCACTAAGATCGGAGGAACCTATTTCTATGTTTCTCAGCAGGTTTCTAACACATACAATTGAGCCGAGCACTAGGATTCCTGCCTATCATGGAATGGAAAGGCAGTGAGAAGCAGTCCCTCCCAAACTGTGTTAACATGCAGTGAAGCATACCAGAAAAAAACCCCACATTTTATCCAGTTCTTTTAATCAACTAAAAGTTGATCACTAACTAAATGTATATCTAATTATCAGCTCCAACATGTAAAGCAAACTAGCATTGCAGTGACTAAGTGAGAATGATGGTGGACTATTTTAATACCTTCCAGGTCATAAAAACAACACTTCAGCAAGAAGGGATATGGAAGGCAGGCAGCATATAATGGTTTGAATATAATTAGGGAAAAGAATGAGCAACAAACACTCCATTGAAGAAAGTCAGCAGATCGAACAGCATCTATGGGGGCAAAGAATATTTTAGGTCCAGGCCCTACAACAGGACAGAGTGGAGAGGGAAGAAAGTCAGTCTCAAGAGAAAGGGAAGGGTGAAGTATGTCTGCCATGTGGGTGAGGTGGAGGGATGGAGATGGAAGACAGAGACATGTGGGTGATGGATGAAGGCAGAGAGAAATGAAGAAAAGGCCAATGGAGCCAGACAGGGCAAGGGAGGGTGAAGATGGAGACAGCACGGAGGGTGAATATGAACGCAAAGGCTATCAATGCTGGAATCTTACAAGTAAGCAAGGTGTTAACGGGAATCATTCGGGTGAAGGTGAAGGACAGATGCGGGGAGGAGGTCTGATTTGTGAAATGTGGATGAAGAAGCAGATGGATGAAGGAGGTGGTTCTTCTCCACACTCAATCCTGATGCAGGGCCTCAACCCAAAATGTCAGCAATTCCTTGGGGTGGGAGATTGCAGCCTTCACGTGGTCCGCCCTGTTTCGACGAATGCAATCAACCTGGTGTGCACAATCAGATAAGATCAAATAGAACAAGGTGTCCTATAACGTTAGGCTGTGCTCACCATACGCAAGAAGAAGCAATTCCTGCCTCCCTTCCCCTTTTGTTGGTTTGTTGATCCAAATTTCAGTATCTGCATTATCCTATGGTTTTCACAGGAAAAGAATGTACAAGAAGATCCTTCTACAGCCAATGAATGGCAATTCATGAACAATAATTCAATTTGGGTAATAAAGGATATTTATTTAAATATCAAAAAAGTTGGGTGATGTTAAACCAGTTCAAAGATGGAACTTTATCAACCTTCTTCGCTTCTCCAAACTGACAAGAGCACCAGTTAAATGCATTTTAATAGATACTCATTAACACTTGCAGTCCCAAGAAGGCAGTACTCAAATAAAAGCCCAATGAACTTTCAGTGTAAACAAGCCGACTTTCTATTTTAATTACAAAAGCTTGACCTTGCATGAGAGGAACTGGCCTGATGCACAATATTACGATGGAGCTGAGAAACAATAACACTGAAGAATTCAGGAAATAAACAGGATCTTGAAATGTTTCATTAGGGCTTCTGGGCAATAAATTATGCACACATTTATAACCTTGGTGTTTAGTCCACTGCAGAGAGTTTGTCAGCCTTATTTATTTGATAATTCTCCTCCAATACATTATGCAGGTCCAAATTGTCCAATCTTGAAAATGGACTCCAGTAGACTATGACATCAGCAACAACACAAAAGAGAGTCAAAAATAATGGAACATTCCTCATTTATTCGTGCCATTGTCTTTTTGCAGTTATGTTGCACACCTAAAACCCTGTGAAGCCGACACCGATATTCCTACAAAAAAAGATACACAGTGTTGGAGTAACTCAGCATCGCTGGAAAACATGGATAGTGACGTTTAGGGTCGGGACCCACTGACATTCTTACATTAGAATTTATCAACAAACTGGTATTATGAATAACATAAATACTGTTTGTTATTCTGTGGAAACTGGATAAATGCACTGCGTGGAGTGTATGACCAATTCCAGATTTTTGCTGAGACGATCTTATCTGGATGAAGTTGAGGTAGCGGAATTACTTCAGTGTCTCCATGGGAGGAGGGGGAGGGGGGGGGGAGAGTAATATGAAATCTGCTAGCGTTCTTCCTTTTGATTGGTTTCTATTCAGTCCTATGGAATACGTTTCAGCAGAAAAGTGGGGGTGGGGCAAGTAAAATCATGTTTAGCTGCAATGTCGTTCCATGATTTAATAGCCTGTGGCAGCAGCTGTCTGACCTTGCATTTGACGAATGAAAAGTCATTACATTACTGGGTGACAATTAAAACTCGGCTTGTGACAGCTCCTTACAGTTAGGGGTGCAGTAGTATCCAGAAGCCTGGGTTATTGGTCCAGACACAAAGTAGAGTCATGTCACGCTAGCTAGAGAATTTAAAATTTAAATCTAGATCAATTGGAAAAATAGGCCAAAGATTGGTAGATGGAATTATCATGGACAAGTGCATATGTTACATCTTGGTAGGTTAAACCAGGATAAGACTTGCCCTGTAAATAACATGGCCCTGGAGAATGCTGTACAACAGAGCGAACCGGAATCCCCGGAAAGTGGTAACACAGGGTAGTGAAGGTGTTTGGCATGCTGCCTTCATCAGTCAGGACATTGAGCACAAACTTTGGAATGTCACGTTACATTTGTACAAGACATTGGTAAGTGCGCTTGGAGTATTGTGCTCCGTTCTGGTCACCTAACATAAGGAAGGATGTCATTAAACTGAAAAGAGTGCAGAAAAGCTTCACGAGGGTAACACTGGGACTGGCGGGCTTGAGTTACAAGGAGAGACGGAATATGCTGGGGCTTTGTTCCCTGAGCGGTGATCTTAATGAGGTGAACAAGATCATGAAGGGCATGGATAAGGTGAATGGTCACAGTCTTTGTCCCAGAGGGGGAGTCTAAAACTAGAGGTCATAGGTTTAAAGTGAGAGTGAAAAGATTTAAAGGAGACCTAAGGGGCAACATTTTCACACAGAGGGTGGTGAGAATATGGAATGAGTTTCCAGAAGGAGTGGTAGAGATGAGTACAATGACAACTTTTAAAAGCATTTGGACTGGTAGACGGATAGAAAAGATTTAGAGGAATATGAGCACATGGGATTAGCTTCGGTAGGCAACTTGGTTGATATGGATAGTTTGGTTCATGCTGCATTTAGAGGTCTTTCATTTTGCTTGTTATTTACATAAATGAACATCAAGAGAATAAGTTAAAAAAATACAGGGTACAGGAAAGTAGCAAATTTTGGAACAATCTTTATTTCTGCTTAGTGAGGCTTAAATTCATAGACTGGAGAAAAAACTTAAAATGAGATTCAGTTTACCTGTAGGAAGCTCTTAATTCTGTTATGATCGGTCCCTGTGATCGTCCCTTTCTTTGTAATGACTGCCATTATTGTGCTTATTTCTCCTATCTTTGCTTTTGGCACTCTCAGAGTCTGAATCTCTCTCCTCTCTCTTGTTGCGATCATTCTTTCTATACTTGTCTCTATTATCATACTTAGTATCAAACCTCTCTTCTCTCCGTATTTTCTCTCGTTGATAACTCTGTCTTTCTTCATCATGTCTGGCCTCTGTTCCATCACTGTAGTTGCATCTTGAGTCTCTTCCTGATGTTTCATTGCAAGTTCCTCGTCCAGTTTGATCATTTCTTCGCCTTTCTTCCCTCTCAAAGTTTCTAGACTGATTTCTCTCATTGTATTTCCCTCTATTTCTCATTTCATCTGCTTCAGCTGAGTGTCTTCTGTCAGTTGTTGTTTCTCTTTGGTCATTACTACAGTCTCCTTGAGACTCTCGGTTTGTATTGGCATACTTCTCATATCCCGCATCCTCACATTCCCTCTTGACCCTTACTGGGGGTGAAGCCGACTGACTTTGGCTCCTGGTCTTAGCAACATGCTTAGAGCTTTGTTCCTCCTTGATTTTTTTCTCCTTTTTTTCTTTCTTTTTCTTTTTTTTCTTTTCTAAAGAACAAAAATATTTTGGTGAATATGTGTTCAAGAACAGAGGCAATCATAGCTGCAATTTAGAAGGATGAGAGGTGATATAGAAACATATAAAATTATTAAGGGATTGGGCAGGCTGGATCAGGGGTCGGCAACCTACGGCCCATGGGCCAGATTCGGCCCGTAACCCAAAATCATCCGGCCCGCAGGCGTATCCATTTTCAATTAGTTTTCGCAACCTGGGAACTGTAGCCAGTCCCGGGCACGTGAGCTAATCTGGGAACTACAACTAATCCCGGGGACGTGAGCTATTCTATGCGCTACAGCCGGTCCCAGGGCACGCAGGCGACGTGGGCGCTACAGCCAGTCCCGGGGCACGTAGGCGACGTGGGCGCTACAGCCAGTCCCGGGGACGCGAGCCGGTCTGGGAACTGCAGCCAGACTCAGGGATGCGAGCTGATCTGGGAACTGCAGCTCGTCCCGGGGCACGCAGGCGACCTGGGAACTGCAGCCAGTTCCGTGGCAGGCGAGCCGGTCTGGGAACTGCAGCCAGTCCTGGGGCACGCGAGGGACCTGGGAACTACAGAAAACTAATTGAAAAACACGTGAAAACTAATGTGAAAAACAACACCAAGTGGCACACTGGCGATAGATGTGGCCCGCCATCCGCTCACAGACATGGGTCCTGGCCCCTATGCAGAACTAGGTTTGCCGACTACTGGGCCAGATGCAGGAAAAATGTTCCCATGTTAGGGGAGTCCAGAACCAGGGGTCACAGTTTAAGAATAAGGGGTAGGCTTTTTAGGACTGAGATGAGGAAAAATATTTTCACCCAGAGAGTTGGGAATCTGTGGAATTAACTGCCACAGAAGGCAATGGAGGCCAGTTCACTGGATGTTTAAGAGAGAGTTGGGTATAGCTCTTAGGGCTAGTGGAATCAAGGGATAAGGGGAAAAAGCAGGAACAGGGTATTGATTTTGGATGATCCGCCTTGACCGTATTGAATGGCGATGCTGGCTCGAAGAGTCGAATGGCCTACTCCTGCACCTATTTTCTATGTTTCACACAATGGAATTATTCCCTGTTTCTGAGAGCAATCAGCATTCATTACTTTAGAGAGCTGTGGTAAAGTAAAACTTTTTTTATATCAATATTCATTTCCTTTAATTCGTCTTTTCCCTGGCAGCAATTGGAAGTTATGGTCAATGACCTCTGTGTGCCAAAAATAAATAGGTGATGGCCAGTTACCATGAAATCAATAACTCTAATGTGACCATCCTTAAAAGGCACATTCCTTGAAAATGTTAATCTACTCGGAGTGAGTAGATTTTTTGCGTTACCTTTTTTCCGCTTTTTCGTTGGCACCTCGGCAGTAATCTCATCAGAGGATTCCGAGGATGCTGATGCTGAGAGAGGTGCTTTTGGTGCACAGCCTTCCTCCCTCAGTGCTTTGGTCACACTATCAATATCATCGTCATCTTTTGGAGGGCGGTAATTGGCCACATGGTCAACACGGATTGTCCTTCCCTTAATCTAAAAGGTAAATGTATGCAAGTTACGAGACATTTGGCCTTACTAGTCCATACCCAGCAGAGAGCTCAAATCATTATTTTTCCCTTTTTCCCTGTAACTCTTCGTGTCCATTGAACTTCATTCATCCAACTACAGAAAACATCTGCTAATTATCCTGCCCCATTCATTCATTAAACAGTATACTAATAATTTTGCTAGACTAAACCAGAAGCTCAGAGTACTATGGCAACCATTGCAGATATAATGAATTTTGTTTGCTCGTCATTTGTAACATGAGTTCCAATCAATGGTAAAAGCAAAATGTACCATAAAGATCTAAGTTACAATCTTAAACCTTGCTATTTTAATGCTCCATTTCAATTCTGTTACTATTCTTTTGCATTGTTAGAAAGAAAAAAACATGCCACTGAGAGGAGGCAGCTGAGATGGTTCCTCAGGATGACATTCCTCGTAGCAGGCAGAAGGGAATCTGTCATTGCCACAATCAGATATATCATGTTAAAGCATTTCAGAGTTCTGCGGGCAAGCTCTCTCCCCAGATGAGGTCATGAATTTGCACCACAGTACTTCTCGATCATGTCTAAAAGAAACAGCAGTAATTTCATTTGGTCTATTGGCCTTGATGTTACTTCAGCTGTTGGATTGCCTTTTCAACCTCACGCTACACTGGGCTACTGCTGAGAATATAACATGAAACATAGTGAAAGACATTTCTGACAAAGACATGATTTTAGAAGCTCTCTTTCTAGTGGGTTAGTTGGCCACTGTTCATGATAAGCTCTCCTCCATACATGGAACACAGCAGGGTACATCCTTAGACAATAGGTGATTTTCACAAGCTGAAGAATCCTATTATATTGCGTTCTCCTGAGGTCATTCCATCCACCATCAGTTGACAAGTGACAAGTATTTTGTTGGACCTCAGCCTTCAGATGCCTCTAGATTTTGTTTTTATTTCCCTCGAGTCGTCATGGTGTGTCTAGTCCAAGAATGTGTAACATTTATTAGCCCCTGGGTGTCCTTGAATTCAAATCAAACCACAAGTTTGTTGGTCATAGGAGCAGAATTCGGCCATTCAGGCCATTCAGTCTCTACTGCCATTCAATTATCTGATTGAAGATAGCTGATCTATCTTTCTCTCATAATACCATTCTCCTTCCTTCTCCCCATAACCCTTGACAGCTTTACTAATCAAGAATCTGACAATCTCTGCCTTAAAAATACCCAATGACTTAGTCTCCATTGCCATCTGTGGCAATGAATTTAACACATTCACTGCACTCTGACAAAATTAGTGTTTTCCAGTAGAGAAACCGAGAGGTTCTCACGTGGCAGCTGGCCACAGGAAATACATATCTAAAAAGATCCTGGTGCAGCTTGCACTGTGGATAATGTTCACTAAAGCAAGATACTGGAAGATCCTATCAGACCATGAAACTATGGCCAGAAAGAAACAATATCTTCTCGGTTCAATAATTTTTTTTTTTGTAAAAGTGGATGTGTAGGACATATGAATAAAGTCACACTGACAAAATTGCACATAGAATTGCAGAAGTGAGCATATATGTGCATTCAAGTACCATGTATTTGAATAGATAGCTTCTTATTCTGACTCTCCTTTGTAGGCTAACAACAGAACAATGAATGAGCCTAAATCAGTTAGCAATTAGATTAACGTTCATAAGTACCAAATGTAAATCTGTTGTTTGTTTAAAATCTTAAAGACAGTACTTTAATTTTTATATCTTCATGAGTGTGCAATGGTGCAAGTTTAAAAAGATTACCTTGCATTTCACACTGGAAAAAAAGGTCAAACCTGTTTTTACAGAACTGTCAGCAGGAAAAGGCAGATATCTGTGTGATTCGCAGAGAAATACACGATCCCACTCTATACCCACCTTGATTCCATTAAGGTTGTCCACAGCTAATATGGTGCTCCTCTGATCTTCATAGCAGAGAAAGCAGAAACCTTTTGATTTCCCAGTCTTCTTGTCTCGAACAAGATTAATGTTAACAATCTCTCCATACCTGTCACATGGAAATTAATGTTCAGTAGGTATCATGCCAACTCCAAATGCAGCGTTATCAGATGCTGCACATCACTAGCAATTCCACAGCAATCTCATCTGTACATATCCCATCTTCCTCAGTAATCCTTCCATTCAGCTTGATTGGAAAGAGGTAACCTCTGACCTCTTCCTCACACACTTCTTTCCAGTGTGCCAAGGATCCGTGACTGAGGGTGGGGAAGAGACGAGGTCACAAAGATAAATCTGTGTGGAGCCCTGCCGTCGCTTTTGCATTTTCTGACTGCAAATAATATAAGGTTACGAGTACATTGTTACCTCATCTCACACAAACTCCATCAAATTGTGTGCACTACATTAAATCCTCTTTTTTACACTCTAACCTTGCTTAGCCATCCCATCTCACTGGTTTTCTTTCCGTGCTTAAAGTTTCAGGCTATTTAACAAGCACGGTCTCGAAATTACTACCTCCATCCTTTTAAAATCTTTGTGACTATGCAGTTACACTATTCTCTCCAAGGAATGATTTGAAATCCTTCATCACAATATATGCACCATCCAATAAAAGATGGGTTGGCTGGTACACTCCAAATTTGCACTTCAGAGGTATGTGTGTTGAAAGGAACTGCAGATGCTGGTTTATACTGAAGATAAACACAAAGTGCTGAGTTACTGCAGAGATATGACTGGGTAGACATTGGGGCACAGCTGAAGAAGCACCTAAGCCAATATCAGGTTATTCAAGTTTGGCTGTGAGGGTATACCGTATAAAACACTACTATCAAACTGTCAAGAAGGTGCTGATGTTGTGAAATTGTGCCACCTACAGGGAGAAAACTAGATCATTTTCACCAAAACTGAAAAGAAAATATATAAACTAATCATGTATTGATGCTTTTAAAGAACCTTAGAAATAGCAGCAAAAGTAGTCCTCCACCATTCAATATGATCATGACTGGCATTTCACTTCCACTCTCCTGCACTCCCCCCAATTATTTTTATTCTCTCAGTTTCCAAAGATTTACCAATATCTTTAGAGTGTAATCAGTGACTGAGCCTGCATAGTTCTTGTCCAGCATTTACACAGTTAGTCATTGGGACAAATTTGTATAGTACCTTTCACAACACAAGGCAGATTGTGTATAAGAGCTACCTTTGTGGCGATGCAGGAAGTGAGGCAGGCTACTCACGTACAGCAATGTTCCAGACACAGGGTCTGCTTGTTATCTGAACAACTGGCCCATATACATGGCAAGATTTAGTAGTCCCAGTGGAGTCAGTGGTAGGACAACTACAATTGATCTCTGTACCATTGTCAGAGCTGTTAACTACTCAAGGGTACTTTCAAGCGAAAGTAAGATTGAGTTCAGATGTGCTGCTTCTATGGTTGAATGTCCAGGTGTTACTATCAAGATTTAAATTTGCTTATTAGCCACTTTGTTAAAATATACCAGCAGGCCACACCTATGTAACAAGCATAGAAACATAGAAACATAGAAAATAGGTGCAGGAGTAGGCCATTCGGCCCTTCGAGCCTGCACCGCCATTCAATATGATCATGGCTGATCATCGAACTCGGTATCCTGTACCTGCCTTCTCTCCATACCCCCTGATCCCTTTAGCCACAAGGGCCACATCTAACTCCCTCTTAAATATAGCCAATGAACTGGCCTCAACTACCTTCTGCGGGAGAGAATTCCAGAGATTCACCACTCTCTGTGTGAAAAAGGTTTTCCTCATCTCGGTCCTAAAAGATTTCCCCCTTATCCTTAAACTGTGACCCCTTGTTCTGGACTTCCCCAACATCGGGAACAATCTTCCTGCATCTAGCCTGTCCAACCCCTTAAGAATTTTGTAAGTTTCTATAAGATCCCCCCTCAATCTTCTAAATTCTAGCGAGTACAAACCGAGTCTATCCAGTCTTTCTTCATATGAAAGTCCTGACATCCCAGGAATCAGTCTGGTGAACCTTCTCTGTACTCCCTCTATGGCAAGAATGTCTTTCCTCAGATTAGGAGACCAAAACTGTATGCAATACTCCAGATGTGGTCTCACCAAGACCCTGTACAACTGCAGTAGAACCTCCCTGCTCCTATACTCAAATCCTATTGCTATGAATGCTAACATACCATTTGCCTTCTTCACTGCCTGCTGCACCTGCATGCCTACTTTTAATGAATGGTGTACCATGACACCCAGATCTCGTTGCATCTCCCCCTTTCCTAATCGGCCACCATTCAGATAATAATCTACTTTCCTGTTTTTGCCACCAAAGTGGATAACCTCACATTTATCCACATTATACTGCATCTGCCATGCATTTGCCCACTCACCCAGCCTTTCCAAGTCACCTTGCAGCCTCCTAGCATCCTCCTCACAGCTAACATTGCCCTCCAGCTTCGTGTCATCCGCAAACTTGGAGATGTTGCATTCAATTCCCTCGTCCAAATCATTAATATATATCTTAAATAGCTGGGGTCCCAGAAGTGAGCCTTGCGGTACCCCACTAGTCACTGCCTGCCATTGTGAAAAGGACCCGTTTACTCCTACTCTTTGCTTCCTGTCTGCCAGCCAGTTCTCTATCCACATCAATACTGAACCCCCAATACCGTGTGCTTTAAGTTTGTATACTAATCTCTTAAGCATGCGTGATTGCTGTGTAGCAAGCATGATATATACAGTGCATTCAGAAAGTATTCACACCCCTTCACTTATTCCACATTTTGTTACGTTACAGCCTTATTCTAAATTGGATTAAATTCTTTTTTTTAGTCATCAATCTACACACAATATCCCATAACAAAAAAGTGAAAACAGGTGTTTAGACATTTTTGCAAAGTAATTAAAAAGAAATAACTGAAATATTACATTTACATGTGATATTTCAGTACTTTACTAAGTACTTTGTTGAGGCACCTTTTGCAGCGATTACAGCCTCAAGTCTTCTTGGGCATAACAAGCCTGGCACACCTGAATTTGGGTAATTTCTCCCATTCTTCACTGCAGATCTTCTCAAGCTCTGTCAGGTTAGATGGGGAGCATCGATGCACAGCTATTTTCAGGTCCCTCCAGAGATGTTCGATCGAGTTCAAGTTCGGGCTCTGGCTGGGCCACTCAAGGACATTCACAGACTTGTCACAAAGCCTCTCCTGCGTTGTCTTGGCTGTGTGCTTAGGGTCATTGTCCTGTTGGAATGTGAACCTCTGCCCCAGTCTGAGGTCCAGAACGCTCTGCAGCAGGTTTTCATCAAGAATCTCTCTGTACTTTGCTCCGTTCATCTTTCCCTCGATCCTGACTATTTCCCACTGGAAAACATCCCCACAGCATGATGCTGCCACCATCATGCTTCACCGTAGGTATGGTATTGGCCAGGGGATGAGCGGTGCCTGGTTTCCTCCAGACGTGACGCTTGGCATTCAGGCCGAAGAGTTCAATCTTGGTTTCATCAGACTAGAGAATCTTGTTTCTTGTGGTCTGAGAGTCCTTTTGGTGCCTTTTGGCAAACTCCAAGTCATGTGCCTTTTACTGAGGAGTGGCTTCCATCTGGCCACTCTACCATAACAACCTGATTGTTGGAGTGCTGCAGATATAGTTGTCCTTCTGGAAGGTTCTCTCATCTCCACAGAGGAACTCTGGAGCTCTGTCAGAGTGACCATCGGGTTCTTGGTCACCTCCCTGACCAAGGCCCTTCTCCCCCGATTGCTCAGTTTGGCCGGCGGCCAGCTCTATGAAGAGTCCTGTTGGTTCCAAAGTTCTTCCATTTAAGAATGACGGAGGCCACTGTGCTCTTTGGGACCTGCAATGCTGCAGAAATAGTTTTATACCCTTCCGCAGATCTGTGTCTCGACACAATCCTGTCTCGGAGGTCTACGGACAATTCCTCCATCTTCATGGCTTAGTTTTTGCTCTGACATGCACTGTCAACAGTGGGACCTTATATAGACAGGTGTGTGCCTTTCCAAATCATGTCCAAACAATTTAATTTACCACTGGTGGACTCCAATCAAGTTGTAGAAACATCTCAGGACAATCAATGGAAACAGGATGAAACTAAGCTCAATTTTTTGTATCATAGCAAAGGGTCTGAATACTTATGTAAATGTTTCAGTTATTTCTTTTGAATTACTTTGCAAACATTTCTAAACTTCTGTTTTCCCTTCTTCGTTCTGGGGTATTGTGTGTAGATTGATGATTAAAAGAAATGAATTTAATCCATTTTAAAATAAGGCTGGAACACCTCCAAATCTGAGGAAGGACATTATTGCCATAGAGGGAGTGCAGAGAAGGTTCACCAGACTGATTCCTGGGATGTCAGGACTGTCATGAAGAAAGACTAGATAGACTTGGTTTATACTCTCTAGAATTTAGGAGATTGAGAGGGGATCTTATAGAAACTTACAAAATTCTTAAGGGGTTGGACAGGCTAGATGCAGGAAGATTGTTCCCGATGTTGGGGAAGTCCACGACAAGGGGTCACAGCTTAAGGATAAGGGGGAAATCCTTTAAAACCGAGATGAGAAGAACTTTTTTCACACAGAGAGTGGTGAATCTCTGGAACTCTCTGCCACAGAGGGTAGTCGAGGCCAGTTCATTGGCTATATTTAAGAGGGAGTTAGATGTGGCCCTTGTGGCTAAGGGGATCAGAGGGTATGGAGAGAAGGCAGGTACGGGATACTGAGTTGGATGATCAGCCATGATCATATTGAATGGCGGTGCAGGCTCGAAGGGCCGAATGGCCTACTCCTGCACCTAATTTCTATGTTTCTATACCAAAATGTGGAAAAAGTGAAGGGGTCTAAATACTTTCTGAATGCACTGATTGGCCTTAGCCAAGAAATAATGGAAATTAAAGAAAAAAACACTTACTGTGAAAATACACAAATAACATCCCCTTCTGTTAATTCATAAGGCAAGCCACCTAGGAAGAGAGAAAAAGAATGCTTACAGACCAAACCAAACTCTCACAATTGATGTCAATCTTACCAAAAACAATAAATCTACAAATTAAAACCCACAACGGCCTCAGTATGCATAAAATCTGACATTGTCAGTTAACACATTGTCAGTATAATGGGGGGAGGAGGGGTAGGAACAGGGACCATTGGGACTATATTGAATACTTTTTGTAACTTTGTTGGCGCAGTATACAAGGGAACTCTTTGCATACTTGTGTATTTATATGCAAAACAAAGATTTTCACTGTACCAAGTACATGTGACAATAAAGTATCAATCAATATGTGACAAAGGAAACAGTTAGCTGCCTTCTGTGGAACTATTGTTCTCAACAAAGTACAAAGCAAGACACAAAATGCTGGAGTAACTCAGCGGGACAAGCAGCATCTCTGGAGAGAAGGAATGGGTGACGTTTCAGTTTGAGACCCTTCTTCGGGCTGAGAGGAGAGGGTGGGAGAGGAGGGGGGAAGAGGAGAGGGGGGGGAAGAGGAGAGGGGGGGAAGAGGAGAGGGGGGGGGAAGAGGAGAGGGGGGGAAGAGGAGAGGGGGGGGAAGAGGAGAGGGGAGGGGGGGAAGAGGGGAGAGAGGTGGGGGGAGGAGAGAGAGGCGGGGGGGAAGAGGGGGGCTTAACAACAGAAATGTTTAGCTTTAAGCAGTCAAAGAATCTTGAAATGTTAGTAACACTAGTAAGTTTGCGGATGACACAAAGCTGGGTGGCAGTGTGAACTGTGAAGAGGACGTTAGGAGGTTGCAGGGTGACCTGGACAGGTTGAGTGAGTGGGCAGATGCGTGGCAGATGCAGTATAATATAGATAAATGTGAGGTTATACACTTTGGCAGCAAAAACAAGGGGGCAGATTATTATCTCAATGGGGTTAGGTTAGGTAAGGGGGAGGTGCAGCGAGACCTGGGTGTCCTTGTACACCAGTCGTGTACAGTTTTGGTCTCCTAATTTGAGGAAGGACATCCTTGTGATTGAGGCAGTGCAGCGTAGGTTCACAAGATTGATCCCTGGGATGGCAGGACTGTCATATGAGGAAAGATTGAAAAGACTAGGCTTGTATTCACTGGAGTTTAGAAGGATGAGGATCTTATAGAAACATATAAAATTATAAAAGGACTGGACAAGCTAGATGCAGGAAAAATGTTCCCAATGTTGGGCGAGTCCAGAACCAGGGGCCACAGTCTTAGAATAAAGGGGAGGCCATTTAAGACTGAGGTGAGAAAAAACGTTTTCACCCAGAGAGTTGTGAATTTGTGGAATTCCCTGCCACAGAGGGCAATGGAGACCAAATCACTGGATGGATTTAAGAGAGAGTTCGATAGAGCTCTAGGAGCTAGTAGAATCAAAGGATATGGGGAGAAGGCAGGCACGGGTTATTGATTGGGGACGATCAGCCATGATCACAATGAATGGCGGTGCTGGCTCGAAGGGCTGAATGGCCTCCTCCACCTATTCTCTATGTTTCTATGAGCCAACGGCCATCCACACTTCAGTAGAAGTTGCGATCAATGTTGTAAATAGCATTGTAAGGCACCGTGCCCGTTGATATTTTCAACGATGATGATGATGAAGAGTTAATTAGTGGCTATTCTGAAACTTTGAACATAAATAAGTTAGAGAAATGAAGTAATGTTCCAGTTAAGAACACCAAACCATTGCAATGCAAAAGTAGCTTCAACTATGACTTCAAATCACTCAGACTGTTGCCAGACATTTTAAATTTGGGAGATGACTTAATGTGGAATAACTGAAATGAGCCACACAAAGCATAATGCATTAACCCGACAGACGTCAATTATTCATACAGACAGTTTTAATGGTAGTCTTGAAGCCCATTTTCATCTTGATAGGAGTGTCCAGAGTTCACTTGTAACTATCAGGCTGGTAGATAGAAATCAAAGCTGATGTGTGGGAATCATACCCACAAACAGAACTTCCACCGGCAATGCAGTGAATTAGCGCATTGGAGATTGAACTTCCACAATAATAGTCCGTGGTTAGCAGTGAATAACTCAGCTCCAACCCACCCCATTCATAGAAAAATGAATTCTAGAATTTGGAAATAAATGTCCATGCACTTGAAGCTTATTCTTCTCAATAAAGTTAAATGAATTAATACTTAGATATTGAACGACAATACCATCAGCCCACTGGTTTCTGCGGCCTCAAACAACTAAGAGGCTGCAAAAGGTTTTACTCACCAAGGAAGACCCAGGCACTGTTCTTGTACTCTGAGTGCCAGGAGACTTTATCTTGAATGCCTAGTGCTGCCTCTCTTTCATTCAACTCATTGATGAGCTTCACTTTGGTCAGTGGACTATGGGGATAAAAATAGAGGTTGCTTAGAGGCTGGCACAAAAATGTTTCTCAAATTAAACAGCAATCTGAATTTACTTACCTTTCCCTCTGCCAACTGAATCAAATAACATTTCGTTGAATGCAATCAACCTGGCGTGCCAGGTTGATTGCATTTGACGAAACAGGGCGGACCACGTGAAGGTTGCAATCTTACACCCCAGATGTTAAGCTCACAACAGACAATACGTGCAGGAGTAGGCCATTTGGCCCTTCGAGCCAGCACCACCATTCACTGTGATCATGGCTGATCAACTACTGGACTGGGGTGAGAGATTGCAACCTTCACGTGGTCCGCCCTGTTTCAACAAATGTAATCAATCTGGCATGCAAAATCAAATAAGATCAAATAGAACAAGTTGTCCTACAACTTTAGGCTGTGCACGCCATATGCAAGAAGAAGAACTACTGGACTTCAGTTCGCAGGCTTTTCCCTGCAGCCCTTCTTAAATAAAGACACAACATTTGCCACCCTCCAGTCTTCCGGTATTTAATGGCGACTTGTAAATTTCTGCCAGGGCACCTGCAATTTCCTCTAGCTTCCTCGGATATATCTGATCAGGCCAGGGAGATTTGTCTCCTTTCATACAAGTCAGAACCTTCTGCACCTCTACGACTGTAATACTGACTGCTCTCAAGACACTTGCATTGATTGCCCCAAATTGCCTAATCCTCATGTCTGCATGGTGAAAACAGAGGGCAAATACTGGTTGAGGACTTTGCCCATCTCCTGTGGCTCCACGCAGAGATGACCTCTTTGATTCTTGATGTCCCTGTATGGACATAACATCTCATGGGATTATTCTTAATGCTTCCTGTCAGAGCTATCTCCTGCCCCTTTTAGCCCTCCTGATTTCCATTTTTTAGCTTGCTCCTTAGTTCCTAAAACTCCTCCAGGGAAACACTTGATCTCAGCTGCTTGATCCCATGCCTCTCCTTCTTACTCGTGACCAGAGCCTCAATTTCCTCAGTCATCCAAGTTCCTGACGCTCACCTGCCTTGCCCTTCAATCTAACAGGAGCGTGCATGTCCTGGGCTCTTGACTTTCATGATGACATAATTTAACAGGTAGCAGTGCTTGGATCAGTGGTGTTGCCATGATGTTTTGTGCATGTTTTTCTGATAATACAGGGTATTGGCTCTGACAAAACTGTGTCCAAGAATTTTATCAGCAGGATAACTCAGTTTGAGATAGCTTTTGCCACTTTTTCCTTGCCAATCACACCTTTCCAATGGCTTGCATTCTTTTCAGCTCAGACACAAGTCATCCACGAGGATCAATTTGACTTTCTCTTGGACTTTTCCCAAAATCAAGGTAGAAGTCTTCTTTGGTCGCATCTGTAGTTTCCAGAACTGGAGCATATTCACAGACAAGGAAAGTGTGCTGGGCCCACATTAGAATGAACTACAGCATCTTGAGATGTTCACTTATCACAAAAGGCAGTCACTGAGACACCAGGCTAGCACATTCTTGAGGGAAAAGCATGAGGTCCTGTTCCTCCTCTGGTTTGCCCTGCAGAAGGTCTACCTTTCTTCTTTCAGCTAGCTATCTCCAGTCTGTTTAACTCATTATGAGCAGTGATATCAATATCCAAGTTTCTGAGTCTACAGGCTATAACGGAGGGTGGGTTTTAGGTCTCTTGTCATTGGAGATTGTCCAGAAGATCCTAATGTTCAGGTCCCAAGTTTCATATTGAGGGGTGGAAATTACCAGAATGTGACGCATACACTTGCCATATTTCTTACCTTTTGTCAAAGTGGTCCTAGAGGTGTGTACACCTGAGCTTGTTGCATGAACATTAACTAACACGCACACAAAGGTGGGCTCATCCATAGATACTCTTGCCCGCTCACCTACCCTTCCAACAGGCAAACACTGACTGAGGCGAGATTCCAAGTTGAACAGACTTCTATTGGCAAAACAATACAGCTCAGCTAACCTTGCCCATAGTACAATTAATCAACAGGACCCTGTCATTAATAATACATAGAAAATAGGTGCAGGAGTAGGCCATTCGGCCCTTCGAGCCTGCTCGGATCTTCAATATGATCATGGCTGATCATCCAACTCAGTATCCCGTACCTGCCTTCTCTCCATACCCCCTGATCCCTTTAGCCACAAGGGCCACATCTAACTCCCTCTTAAATATAGCCAATGAACTGGCCTCAACTACCTTCTGTGGCAGAGAATTCCACAGATTCACCACTCTCTGCGTAAAAAATACATTAAGAATTGAGTGCTGGTGCTGGAAGCAAGCTGCATCTTTTGAATAAAAGGATCCTCATCTACCAACACAAATAACAATAGCGAAGATAGACACAAATTGCTGGAGTAACTCAGCGGGTCAGGCAGCATCTCTGGAGAAAAGGAAAAGGTGACACTTCAGATCCAGGCCCTTCATCAGACTGGGAGTCAGGAGAGAGGGGGAACGAGGGATATAGACGGTACCTGGGAGAAATTAATTGAAGATATGCAAAAAGCAACGATAGTCAAGGTAATGGGGGTGGATTGAGTTGCTCCAGCTTTTAGTGCTTGTGTTCGGTTTAAACCAGCATCAGTTCCTCCCAACAACAACAGTGGCCACACAACTTGCTCGCTCAGGCGACCAGAGTTATGGCCCTGGCGACTCCAGCAGCAGCGACTCTGAGCTCCTACTCACTTCATGTTGTCGCCGCTCCCAGTCTCCACCAAAGATCCGAGCTCATCTAAGATCCGAACTCATCTAGTATCTTTGGATCAGAGCTCATCTAGTATCTTTGGTCTCCAAGGCCGAGCCCCGCTTGCGGCCCAGCAACAGCAGCAGCGTCGGCGTCGGCGGCGGCGGCGACCGAGGGACCGCGCAGCTCCACCGACACCACCATCTACCGACAACATGCGCCAACCACAAGCTCCTCGTTCCTCAACAGCATTTATTAATGCAGGTAAAATTAAAAAAGTGTGCAGGAAGGTATTGCAGACGCTGGTTTACACCGAAGATAGACACTGGAGTAACTCAGCGGGACAGGCTGGAGAGAAGGAATGGGTGACGTTTCGGGTCGAGACTCTTCTCCAGACTGTCCACAACGTGCTGGAGGAGTTCAGTGTGTCAGACAGTGTGTAGAGGCAATAGACAGACGGCGTTTGGAGTTGGGACCCTTTTTCAGACGGTAGGGATAGGGACAGGGACAGGGACAGACAGAGACAGGGACAGAGAGAGAGACAGAGAGACAGAGACAGGGACAGGGACAGGGACAGGGACAGACCGAGACAGAGAGAGAGAGAGAGAGAGAGAGACAGAGACAGGGACAGACAGAGACAGGGACAGACAGAGAGAGAGAGACAGGGACAGAGACAGACAGGGACAGACCGAGACCGGGACAGAGACAGAGACAGAGAGAGACAGGGACAGGGACAGAGAGACAGAGAGAGAGAGAGAGAGAGACAGGGACAGGCAAGTTTACAGGTGTGGGAGGGTTGATGAGCAGATGGGTGGACAAAGGCCAGAAATAAAAGGGGAGCTACAAAAAAAAGATATCAGATAAGGATGAAGAGCAGTGTAATGTAAAGGTAGAATTAGATAGTAGGATGGGAGAAATGCGGTGTGTGTACTGGGGTGAGGACACAAGAAAGAGAGAGGGGGAGTGGATGGGTAGTATTACTTAAAATTAGAGACCTATATTCATGCCATTGATTGCAAGCTACCCAACTGGAAATATGAGGTGTTATACAGGGGGCCGCAGAGCGTTTTTGGAAGTGAGGGGGCTGAGCGATCACTGATCACTAGCCTTGGGGGTACCCGGCGAGGGAATGGAGAGACCGAGTGGGGAGACTGTGTGGGAGGGGGCGCCCCCCCCCCCCCATGGTAGGGACTCTTTGAAATTTGATGTTTTAGTGGTGTGAGAAATGACTACTGGAGTTTTCAACATCTTTATTCAAAAGTTCGATATCCAGTATACAGGTTCTCCAGACACGTCTGCCCACAACGATGGTCAGCGCCAAAGATCATAGAGGAGCAAGATAGACCACTCCTCCGAAATCCAATGGACTGACGTGTAGTACGTGACGGAACGTCACGGCCGCCATTTCTTTAAGCGACACGCGACTTCCGGCATGTCGACAATCACACACGTGATACTACGCGTTTTTCGAGGAGTGGTCTATCTTGCTCCTCTATGATCTTTGGTCAGCGCTGAACTAACGCGCACAAGTGAAAAACCGCGCGAAACAAGCAGCCCCTCCCGAGTCACGTGACCGCGGCTTCCGAACGCCGGGTTCGATATCTGCGTGCGCTAGCAGGCGCCGGTACAATGTATTAAAATCATGTTTTAGTGCATTGTAGAAGTATGATTTCAATGTTTTTTGTTTGAAGTATTTTTAAGATAATGTAGGGCCTACATAAGAGATAGGAGCAGGTTATTATTTTTGTTATTGCTCGACTGCCAAAAACAGGAGGATAATAATACAGGCCATCCCCCACCTCAAAAAGTGGGGGGATATATCAGGGAAAAATCAGAGTATTTTGAAAGTATGCGTTCTCCTTTCAACGTATATTTCATTTTGATTTGAATTTAGAAACATCAAACCATGACATTAATAAAGGGGGTATATATTTGTGGAAATGTTACTTTTTAAAAAGTCGCTTGCCCAGAGTAGGTGAATCGAGGACCAGAGGACAGATTTAAGGTGAAGGGGAAAAGAATTCATAGGAATCTGATTGGTAACTTTTTCCACACAAAGCTGGGTGTATGGAACAAGCTGCCAGAGGAGGTAGTTGAGGCAGGGACTACCCCAACATTTAAGAAAACAGTTAGACTGATACATGGATAGGACAGGTTCGGAGGGATATGGACTAAAAGCAGGTATTGGAGCTGGGACATGTTGGTGGGTGTGGGCAAGTTGGGCCGAAGGGCTTGTTTTCACACTGTATCACTTTATGACTAGATTATACTCCACCATGCATGAATGCTTCAAAATCAAGTGGTCGAGTTTTATTGCCATATACTCAAGCATAGAAACATAGAAAATAGGTGCAGGAATAGGCCATTCGGCCCTTCGAGCCAGCACTGCCATTCAATATGATCATGGCTGTTCATCTAAAATCAGTACTCCTTTCTTGTTTTTTCCCCATATTCCCTTGATTTCGCTAGCCCCAAGAGCTAAATGTAACTCTCTCTTGAAAATATACAGTGAATTGGCCTCCATTGCCTTCGGTGGCAGAGATTCACAATGTCCGGGTGAAGAAAGTTTGTCCTCATCTCAGTCCTAAATGGCCTACCCCTTATTCTTAAACTGTGACCCCTGGTTTTAGACTCCCTCAACATCGGGTAAATTTTTCCTGCAGTTGCAGTAAGTGAAAATCTAGCAGGCAAGCAGGATGCTTTCTCCAACCACCCCCATTTGAAGGCCACTATCTTCCACCGCATCTACCCAGTGCTTGGTACCTACTTCCAGCAGCCACTGGTTGTCCTCCAGGATGCACCGAGCCGCAGCCTGGTCCATGCCAGTCACCAGGGCGAATTCGGCGCAGAGACTATCACGGCAGCGGCGCGACGCTTCCGACGGCCCGGGACTCTTGCACTGAGGCTGCTCCATGGCCGGAGCTGCAGCGAGCGACTCGCCAGCCCGGCGAACACTCGCCAGCCCCGCTCCCTGTCCACATCTGCACCCGCTGCTGCTTCTGCTTCCATCGCTCCCTCTGCCCCGGCTCTCCAACACCCACGACCAGGTTGCTCAGAGCACAGCAGCGCCTCGTCCAAAGCCGGACACATTGAAACATATCTAGCCAAAAAAGTGGAGGGGGGGGGGGTATCTTACCTGCAGCACTTGTACCCTGGAACATCAAGCTGCCAGTCCTGTCCTCCCATTAGCTAAGTATCAATAATGACAATATGCCCCAAATTCATCCGCTTTACCTGTCTGACCTCCAGCATTGAATTAAGTTCAATTTAATCCAACTGTCTTTTCTTGCTCCTGCCTTTCCTGTCTACAGAACGTGCTATCACTGACTTCCAGCCTCCCACCTTCCTCACTTCTGCATTGGATCCCTGCCAATTTAGTTTAAACCCTCTGTCAAAACTGCTTGCTAGGAAATTATCCTTCCTCCAGTTCAAGTGCAACCTATCCCTCTCGTACGGGTCAATAAACAATAGGTGCAGGAGTAGGCCATTCGGCCCTTCGAACCAGCACCGCCATTCATTGTGATCATGGCTGATCATCCCCAATCAGTACCCCGTTCCTGCCTTCTCCCCATATTCCCTGACTCCGCTATCTTTAAGAGCCCTATCTAGCTCTCTCTTGAAAGTATCCAGAGAACTGGCGTCCACCACCCTCTGAGGCAGAGAATTCCACAGACTCACAACTCTGGGTGAAAAAGTGTTTCTTCATCTCTGTTCTAAATGGCTTACCGCTTATTCTTAAACTGTGGCCCCTGGTTCTGGACTCCCCCAACATCGGGAACATGTTTCCTGCCTCTAACGTGTCTAAACCCTTAATAATCTTATATGTTTCAATAAGATATCCTCTCATCCTTCTAAATTCCAGAGTATACAAGCCCAGCCGCTCCATTCTCTCAGCATATGACAGTCTCGCCATCCCGGGAATTAACCTTGTAAACCTACGCTGCACTCCCTCAATAGCAAGAATGTCCTTCCTCAAATTAGGGGACCAAATCTGCACACAATACTCCAGGTGTGGTCTCACTAGGGCTCTGTACAGCTGCAGAAGGACCTCTTTGCGCCTATACTCAACTCCTCTTGTTATGAAGGTCAACATGCCATTCACTTTCTTCACTGCCTGCTGTACCTGCATGCTTACTTTCATTGACTGTAACAAAGACCCCCAGATCCCATTGTACTTCCCTTTTCCCAACTTGACACCATTTAGATAATCTGCTTTCCTGTTTTTGCTACCAAAGTGGATAACCTCACATTTATCCACATTAAACTGCATCTGCCATGCATCTGCCCACTCACCCAACCTGTCCAAGTCACCCTGCATTCTCATACCATCTTCCTCACAGTTCGTACTGCCACCCAGCTTTGTGTTATCTGCAAATTTGCTAATGTTACTTTGAATCCCTTCATCTAAATCATTGATGTATATTGTAAATAGCTGCGAACCCAGCACCGATCCTGTCTGCCAACCAATTTTCTATCCGTCAGCACTCTACCCCCAATAACCATGTGCCCTAATTTTGCCAAATAAGCTCCTATGTGGGACCTTATCAAATGCTTTCTGAAAGGCCAGGTACACTACATCCACTGGCTCCGAATCTCCTGTCTGCCCCTATACTGCCCCTATAACTAATGAGTGTCCTATCACTATAGCATTGACTGAGTTCACCCTTTGGTTTAGTTTAGAGATACCACATAGAAACAGGCCCTTCGGCTCACTGTCCATGCCGACCAGCGTCCCCCACGCACTAATGCTAACCTCTACACACTAGTGACTATTTGCGATTATACCATGTCAATTAACCTACAATCCTGTTAGTCTCTGGAATATGGGAGAAAGCTGGAGGTCCCGGAAAAAACCCATGCAGGTCACTGGAAGAACGTACAAACTCTCCACAGCCAAGCATCCGTAGTCAGGATCGAACCCGGGTCACTGTGCTGTAAGGCAGCAACTCTCCCGCTGCATCACCGTGCTGCCCTCCTGCTGTGCCTCAAAGCCCAGGCCTGCTGCTCCTCTCTTCTGTATGGTTATCCCCACTGATAGCATCCAATAGGGCACACTTGTTTTTGAGGGAAATAGCCACAAGGTTCCTGCACTCTCTGCCTACTCCCTTTCCTGGTGGTCAACTATCTACTTTCTTCCTATATCTTGCATGTGGCTACCTCACTGTCTCCTATCAATGCCATCTTTGTTCTCCCGTTCCATCCTAAGTCGTCCAGCTACAGCTCCAGACCCTTCGCTCAGTCAGCACACCGCATTTGTCAATCAAATACAACAAGTAAGTGGCATTGGGTCTGGGGTGAGTAATAACTCCAGTTTTCAAGAGGAAATCGGTGCAAATGCATCAAAATATGTGAAAAAGCTTTTTTTTAAATTGGAAACATATGGACAAGTACGACACAAAAATAGGGTTTGAGAGCTGTAATCTTACTTTTTTATCGTACTTGTTTCCAAAGATGCTAGCAATAAAAAAAGTAAGAGGCAGTCTTATTAACTGAGTGATTGCTTTAATGGTCACATCCAGTACATCGTCTTTTATTTACTCCTGTGTGTTCACCTGTACATAGCGTAAAAATCATTTTATATGAAATATTATAGATATATCCTGTGATCATAGAGTCCATGGTATTGGAGGCCTGGAACTACAGTTTTATCCTTATGATGCATGACATGTATGCCAGTCTTGTCCTGCAGGGAATGCTTGAATCCACGTGATCCTCACCATCCTTGCGTCCAGTTGTCTACATACAACTGAATCCTTGACCGATTGCTGGACCATGTTCTTTTTCATGTATCTAGAGTTGAAGAATAATAGATGCCATTATATTCAAGTTCTTTCCCCATCCCAGAGATAAATGGGAGAAGTAAATCGGTCCGATTGTAGGACTTTGGAGCTAAGTTGGCAATGTTTACAGTAAAGGAACACAGGTATAATTTTGCAGCATCGTATTTAAAAGCTTTAAAGTTGCAGGAAATAGGATGCTTGTTAATGATTATGAGTGGCAAACCAACCCATTTTCATGAAAAGCATTGTTAAAGATGGATCAAAATCATTGTTATTCCCCTTTACCAGCAGTAAGACAAATATCAGCATCTGTTTGTTTTTTCATTGTGAAATGATCTGCATTAAAAACCTTTAATGAACATCCTGTGGCGATTATGTCCACACCTAGTAATCCAATCAAAATATGTTGTATTCTGTCTTCTTCACGCACTAAACAATATGCTAGGATATTATGTGTAGGAAGGAACTGCAGATGCTGGTTTAAACCAAAATAGACACAAAAAGCTGGGGTAACTCAGCAAGTCAGGCAGCATCTATGGGGAGAAGGAATGGGTGACGTTTCAGGTCGTGACCCCTCTTCAGTCTGAATCATTCCTTCTTTCTAGAGATGCCTGTCCCGCTGAGTTACTCCAGCTTTTTGTGTCTATTGCCAGAATATTATGACTGGGGAAACAAATGAAATAATTAACATACATATAAAAAGAAACTCATTCAGGGACTAAATGTAATAATGCATAATTGACCATAATATTTGCACTTGCTGCTTTTCAGGCAGATTAAATTTGTATGGTGGACAAGGAACAATGATATCAGACCTATCACAGTACGCCTCAGTCATATAGGAGGAGAAAGCTCAATTCTCTGGTCTACCATTCACCCAAATGGCCAATGTGAATCAGACCAATCTCATCTGAAGAATAGTTCAGCATTTATTAACCAAGCTTACATCTATGTAAATTCATCGCCTGTCTGTGTTTCAACTACAAAAGTAAAACGTTTGCCTACACTTAGACAATACTCTTAATATTGGAAAATGTTTCAACAATTACAATTCTGCTCCATGTGTAGATTATGTACTCCATTCTGCAACGTATGCCAATCTCAGCCTTAGCATCACCTATCCACAAATTTTGAATACAAAATCTTAAGTAGGTTTAAAAACAGGTGAAGCAGCATCTGTGGAAAGAGAAACAAAGTTAATGCTTCAGGTTGAAGACTCTTTATCAGAATTGGGGGGGAAACACGCTAGTTTTGGAGGTGGGAGAAAGATGGATAAATCAAAGGGAATAACTCTGATAGGATTGGATTAAGATTGCCGTAGTGATAAATTGTGCAATTAAGCTATTTGGTTGATAGATTAATGAAGGACTTTTGCTGTTGCCTTTGAACCAGTTGGTATGGACTTACTGCTGTTTGTGCTGATATGATGCCATGAAGACCAGTGCTTCTTTCCAGCCCCAGACTGGTTGAGTTTGTCCTCCAGGTTCATTTACAATTTCTTATATTGAAAGTTGGCAGCCATGGGTGGGCATGTGGGTAAATCAAGATAAAACTAAGTGAAAGTTTTTCTAAATTATTTCTGTGATGCCGGAATGTGGAATGGAATGCTCTGCAGTGTGTATATACAGTAATTTATAATATAACTTCTTAATACACTAATGAATGACAAGACAATTTTGTGCCATGTTCAGCCCCCTTCTTGCCCACCTCCCCAATATTTAGTAAATATAGTCCTTTGTTCACAAAGGATAACACTTAAAATCATGTTCCTTATTTTCATACCTATCAGTGATCTATCCGTTACTTATCCATGATCATTTTTTTTAAATCTCCACCGAACAAACTTTGCACTTGGACTCTGTCCTCCATTTCTTTATGTCACTTTTGGCACTGAGCTTAATCCTTCTTCCAACTTTTCCACTTCCTCCTTCTTCCTTCTCTTTAAAAGCCTTCTCAAGCCTCCTAATTGCTAAAGTTTTGGCTCAGACTCCAACGCGCTTTTATGGTTCTTTTTCAGCTGGCAAGTGTATGATGCACTGTGGTGCTATTTGTACTGACACAATTCTATTGAAGACCAGAATTTAAGCTCCAGTGCTGCTCAAGTACGTCCTCCAGGTTGAGCTACAATTTCTTATACTGTAAGTCAGTGGCCATTGGGTAGCATGGCTTGTGTACACTTGGTCAGGCAAAGAGATACAATATGTCTGGCATAATTGTAATATATTTATTTTATTCTTTAATTGTGTGAACAGGTGCTACTTTGGTTAATGGTGTTACATAATATAACGTTTATTTTACTTCAGAGGCAATCTACTTCAGAAAAACAACACTTGACAGCTTCCATTTGCTTCTTTTGAATCTGAAACGTACTTTCACATACCTTCGGATATATTTGTTGTCATTGGATAACTGGCGTTCCCAATTGCTGTACGTAATTGATCTTCATCCCCCATCTCTGATCCAGGACTCTGGACATCACCAGCTTCCTGCTGATAGCTGAAGCTAAAAATGTGGGAGATTCTGAAATTTACACAGCAGAGCATCTGACAAAGTTGCATTCTCACATCCCTTTGCCAGTAGGAATAAATCAGCGGATTCATCAGAGAATTGCACAGACCAAGCAGCCATAGATAGTCTTCAATTAATGTATATAGTTGGCATTTAATGCAACAGGCTTGGACGGTACTTGCAATGGAGAATGGAGCCCAGGTAACCATAAAACATCCAACAAGAATCCCTATGGTCCTCACTGCCTTTACGTCTCGGATGTGGCAGCGTGATGGGGTGGCTGAGTTGATGGAAGAGCTGATCCGTTCGCTCTCCAGGATTTGCCGTGTGTGTGAATATGCTATTTTCAGGATTACACTGTAGAAGTAGACAAAGGTTAATGAAGCAGGAACAAAGCAAGCACAAAATACAACTATAACATAGTTAGGATTGATAACTGAGAACAGGTTGCAGATATTGTTATATTTATCGGGCTTTAGTTGCTGAATCATTACTGGAAGAAATCCAATTAAAAGCGCGATGCTCCAGAGTCCTGCAATGATCAAAGCCACCATTTTGTCTGTCATTAGTTGGCAGTACCGTAAAGGTACCTTTATGGCTAGAAAACGGTCAAAAGCCACCGAGACCATCGTCAAGATAGAGGCAGCAGACGGTGAGATTACAAGTGAAATCCGCAATATGCACAAAGTCCTGGTGGTAATAAAGCTCTGTCTGCTGAGCACTATGACCGCTGTTCCAAAGCAGGTGAATCCCACGAGTATGTCTGCAACTGCCAGATTCAAGATAAAATACAAGCTGGCAGATCTGTTCTTCGAAATCATCAGGGCCAGCACCGCTATCGCCAGAGCATTGGAAGCGATGATAAGCAGAGAAAGCACTGTTACAATGCCACCAAACCAATTAACATCCATAGTTCAACAAAAAGAGAATGCAGATTCAGCAGAAGAAATTGGACTACTTGCTAACACATCTTGTATCCTTAAAGCAGATGGAACCACAAAGCAGCTGAAGCAACTGAAAAACCCGTGTTTGTGAGGACCAGCCTGTTGCGTGCATAGCAGTACAGCCAAAGTAAAATGGACTGTATGAGGTAGCTTTCAAATGAGTCGGTGAGCATATTTTCCCTGATTGATCAACAGCAATAATAGTATCATAATGAACAACACTGTGGTTGATGTGCAACAGTCTGGCTTAATTCACCCCCATCTCTCATATGTTGCTAACCAACAGAACAGTACATGCGATAAGATTCATTTTATAATGGCACATGGTATACAATCAGGGATTTTCACTGTTATCTTCAGCAGTTTATTGCCTAATTGTCCAGATCATGAACATTGGATTTCTGCTTTAACCCATTCATTACTGGCTGCAGAAAATTGGTACTGGCTATGATTGGAGTTTCATAAAAAGACACATGTTTATCTTTCTAGGGCTGTAAACATAATCTCAGATCCATCCTTTTGTACAGTGTATCTTTATTTAAAATTGTCTTTGTTTTTAAATGTAGTCACCTCCAACATGAGTGAAACATCATAAACCTGTATTGTGAAATCTGGGTGAGAGGCCGTGTGGATCAGTGTGGATGACTCAATGTTGAATGTTGTAGAAGATGCGATAAGACTAAGAAGAATATTTAAATGGCACTGGGATGGGTTTTAAACGACTGCTTATTGTAAGATTGGGAGATGTAGAATTTGGTGCACTCTGAAAGGCTGCTGGAGATATTTGGAGCTAATAAGGAAGAAAATACATTTTGGCAGGCTCTTTATATGTTAATGTTAGACTGTGACAAGGCACACTAAAGTTGCTCAACTTACCGACTGCACCAAATGAGTCTACGTGGGCTGGACCTATCATCTCAGTTGACATCCAAACTAAGCAGATAGTTAAAATGATATTTAAAGAATTTAAAGATAACCTGAAGATTCAAATGAATTGAATCACGCTGGCTATCACTGCTTTACTCTTTCAGTCCAGACACAGGCCCTCCACCAGAACCATCCACTGTCCATTTTCTAGAGAGAAGGTATGGGTGATGTTTCGGGTTGAGACCCTTCTTCAGATTACACAAAATATTTCCTTAGTTGTATTGGATATGGAATTAGAAACATAGAAACATAGAAATTAGGTGCAGGAGTAGGCCATTCGGCCCTTCGAGCCTGCACCGCCATTCAATATGATCATGGCTGATCATCCAACTCAGTATCCCGTACCTGCCTTCTCGCCATACCCTCTGATCCCCTTAGCCACAAGGGCCACATCTAACTCCCTCTTAAATATAGCCAATGAACTGGCCTCGACTACCCTCTGTGGCAGAGAGTTCCAGAGATTCACCACTCTCTGTGTGAAAAAAGTTCTTCTCATCTCGGTTTTAAAGGATTTCCCCCTTATCCTTAAGCTGTGACCCCTTGTCCTGGACTTCCCCAACATCGGGAGCAATCTTCCTGCATCTAGCCTGTCCAACCCCTTAAGAATTTTGTAAGTTTCTATAAGATCCCCTCTCAATCTTCTAAATTCTAGAGAGTATAAACCAAGTCTATCCAGTCTTTCTTCATAAGACAGTCCTGACATCCCAGGAATCAGTCTGGTGAACCTTCTCTGCACTCCCTCTATGGCAATAATGTCCTTCCTCAGATTTGGAGACCAAAACTGTACGCAATACTCCAGGTGTGGTCTCACCAAGACCCTGTACAACTGCAGTAGAACCTCCCTGCTCCTATACTCAAATCCTTTTGCTATGAAAGCTAACATACCATTCGCTTTCTTCACTGCCTGCTGCACCTGCATGCCCACTTTCAATGACTGGTGTACCATGACACCCAGGTCTCGCTGCATCTCCCCTTTTCCTAGTCGGCCACCATTTAGATAATAGTCTGCTTTCCTGTTTTTGCCACCAAAATGGATAACCTCACATTTATCCACATTATACTGCATCTGCCAAACATTAATTAATAAATTAATAAATTAATAAATATACATTAAATCTTGAGTATTAACACAAAGGTTGAATATATAAAATCAGTGGTGTACACCTGGGCATGAATGAGGATCCCCTGAAAATAATCTTTAGTTTGGAAAATACGTTATTTTAAAAAAAAACAAGGTTTATTTAGGTTTCAAAGCACCAATCAAAATTTACCATCACACTCTTCGATCACCTTAAATTAAGAAAAATTACATAAAGTGGGAATAGAGACCAAGTCAGACGACATATATGGTGATCAGTAGTTTATTGGAAGTAGCATTTCCATTTGATTGAAAGAAGAAGCGTTCAAAATTTGATATTGAAATTTACACAAATTATTTTGATGAGGGATCAAACTAATATAACAAGTTTACTGATGATATGAAGCTATGTGGCAATATGAGCTATGAGAAGGGATGCAGAGAGACTTTCCATTCCCATACTGACCTCTCTGTTCTGGGCCTCGCTTTCCAAGCTGGGCCTCCTCCATTGCCAGTGTGGGACAAAGAAATATAAAAACATAGAAAATACTAGACTAAGTGGGACCCGTTGTGTCCCAGCATCACATGGGAGGGCTGGTCCCCCAATGCAATATTCCACCTCTTCACCAATTCCAATATTGGTGGCCAGTGGTGGGGGGGGGGGGTGGGGTGTGGGGGGGGGGGGGCTTTCTGGAGCACTAGTATGGGTGTTGTGGGTTGAAGGGACTGGTTTCCAGAGAGCTAGTATGGACATTATGGGCCGAATGGATTCTTGGGCTGGCGGCTTAGTCACTCAAGCCTGTTGTGCTGCAGCCCACTCACTCACGGCTGGTGGGCTGGGAGTTGACTCGCGGCTATTCCTTGAAATTCCATTTCAAGCAGGGTGCAAGGCCACTAAATTCAAGTGCAGTTTCGTACCATTTCAAGCAGGGTGCAAGGCCACTAAAGACAGCGAGTCGTGACCTCCATCTTGCAGAAACTGAGCCACGCCCACAGTTCTGGGATTTAGTCCCTCCCCTTCCACCAGAAGGGGCGTGGCCTTCATGGCGTGATTGACAGGAGAGAGAATCTCAACATTTTTTAAACACTAATAACTCTTTTATTTTTCATCGATGGGAAAAATCCTCTTGTCCTGCACAGCGGAGGGGGACTCTGAGTAAGATGGCCAAAAATCACAGCCGTAAGTGGCAGTGTATTTTCTAAAATCAATATACAGTACAACAGGAAGTGGTCAAGATCAGACTTTTAGTAATATAGAGGTGCAGGAGGAGGTCATTCGGCCCTTTTGTGATCATGGCTGATCGTCTCCAATCAGTAAACCGTGCCTGCCTTCTCCCCATATCCCTTGATTCCACCAGCCCCTAGAGCTCTATCTAACTCTCTCTTAAATCCATCCAGTGATATGGCCTCCACTGCCCTCTTTTGCAGGGAATTCCACAATTTCATAACTCTCTGGGTGAAAAAGTTTTTTCTCATCTCAGTTCTAAATGGCCTCCCCTTTGTTCTAAGACTGTGGCCCCTGGTTCTGGACTTGCCCAACATTGGGAACATTTTTACTGTATCTAGCCTGTCCAGTCCTTTTATAATTTTATATGTTACTATTAGATCCCCCCACCCCTCATCCTTCTAAACTCCAGTGAATACAAGCCTAGTATTTTCAATCTTTCCTCATATGACAGTCCCGCCATCCCAGGGATCAATTTCGTGAACCTACGCTGCACTGCCTCAATCACAAGGATGTCCTTCCTCAAATTAGGGGACCAAAACTGTACACAATACTCCAGATGTGATCTTACCAGAGCCCTACACAACTGCAGAAGAACCTCTTTACTCCTATACTGAAATCCTTTTGTTATTGAGGCCAACATTCCATTAGCTTTCTTCACTACCTGCTGTACCTGCATGCCAACTTTCAGTGACCGGTGTACAAGGGCACCCAGGTCTCGCTGTACCTCCCCCTTACCTAACCTAACCCCATTGAGATAATAATCTGCCCCATTGTCTCTGTACTGTACACTGACAATGACAATTAAAATTGAATCTGAATCTGATAGCCTCACATTTATCTATATTATACTGCATCTGCCACACATCTGCCCACTCACTCAACCTGACCAGGTCACCCTGCAACCTCCTAACATCCTCTTCACAGTTCACGCTGCCACCCAGCTTTGTGTCATCTGCAAACTTGCTAGTGTTGCTGCTAATTCCATCTTCCAAATCATTCATATATATGGTAAACAGTTGCGGCCCCAACACCGAGCCTTGCGGCACTCCACTCGCCACTGCCTGCCATTCTGAAAAGGACCCGTTCTCTCCTACTCTTTGCTTCCTGTATGCCAACCAACTTTCTATCCATGTCAACACCCTACCGCCAATACCATGTGCTTTAATTTTTGTCATCAGTCTCTCGTGCGGGACCTTATCAAAGGCTTTCTGAAAGTCTAGATACACTACATCCACTGGCTCCCCATCATCCATTTTACTTGTCACATCCTCAAAAAATTCCAGATGATTAGTCAAGCATGATTTTCCTTTCATAAATCCATGCTGGCTTTTACTGCTATCCAAAAGCCCCATTATTACCTCTTTAATAATTGACTCCCGCATCTTTCCCACCACCGAAGTCAGGCTAATGTCTGTAATTCCCCATTTTCTCTCTCGCTCCTTTCTTGAAAAGTGGGATAACATTAGCTATCCTCCAATCCACAGGAACTGATCCTGAATCTATTGAATATTGGAAAATGATCACCAATGCATCCACTATTTCTAGAGCCACCTCCCTGAGGGCCCTGGGATGCAGATCATCAGGCCCACGGGATTTATCATCCTTCAGTTCCATTAGCCTACCCAATACAATTTCTTGCCTAATGAAAATTTCTTCCAGTTCCTCTACCCCCTTAGATCCTCTGTCCTCCAGTACTTCTGGGAGATTGTTTGTGTCTTCCTTAGTGAAGGCAGATCCGAAGTACCTGTTCAACTCTTCTGCCTTTTCCTTGTTCCCCATAGTGGTTTCTGCCTTCAAGGGACCCACATTTGACTTTGCTATTCTTTTTCCCTTAACATATTTAAAGAAGGTTTTATTGTCCTTCTTTATATTCCTGGCCAACTTCCCCTCGTACTTCATCTTTTCAGCCCTTATTGCCCGTTTTGTTTTCCTTCTGTTGTCCTATAAAAGTTTCCCAATCCTCTGGCTTCTGGCTACTCTTTGGAGTGTTATACATCTTTTCTTTTAATTTTATTCTATCCCTAACTTCTCTTGTCAGCCACGGTTGCCTCCTACTCCCATTAGAATCTTCCTTCCTTTTGGAATGAAATGATCCTGCGTCTTCCGGATAAAGCCCAGAAATTCCTGCCATTGCTGTTCCACTGTCATTCCTGCTAGGATCCCTTTCCAGTCTACCTTGGCCAGCTCCTCTCTCATGCCTTCATAGTCCCCTTTGTTCAACTGCATCACTGACACTTCCGATTTAACCATCTCCTTCTCAAATTGCAGATTAAAACTAATCATATTATGATCACTACCTCTTAGCGGTTCCTTTACCTCATGCAAAATGGGTAAACAGCTCCCCTATTCCGCTTAGGAGCTTGTAACCCAACGGTTTGAACATTGAGTTCTCCAATTCTCCAATCTTTAACAACTTTAATCTGCCTATCAAAACCCCCCTCGCCCATGTCCTCCAATTACTTGAAATGCTTTGTCCTGCCTCTACTCTTCCACCTTTTTTTCCCCACAGCCCCCTAACAATCAGTCTGAAGAAGGGTCCCAACCTTCTGAAGAAGGGTGAAACATCACCTATCCATGTTCTCCTGAGACGCTGCTTGACCCGCTGAGTTACTCCAGCACTTTGTGCCCTTTTGCATTTGTGAGAAACATTTGTGGGGTTTGAACAGATTAAGTGGATAGTCAAAGATGTGGCACGTAGAATAAAATGCAGAAAATGTAATGCCATCTTAGTAGAAAAAAATTAAAAGAATAATGTTAAGAACTTTGAAAGTCCTACACAAATCACCGAAGGTTAACATTCAGGTTCAGCAAGCAATTAGAAAGATAAACACCGTGTGTTAGACTTTATTGTAGGAATATTTTAGTGCAAGAGATGTCTCGTTCTAATTGTATAATGCCCAGGTAAGATTGCGTCAGGAATATTATGTTCGTCTGGACCCCATCCAAGAGAAGGATATACTCACCACCAGGGGAGTGCAGAGCAGATTAACCAGATTGATTATTGGGATAGGGACAGATGTTGGAATCTTGAACTAAAACCAAACTACTGGAGGAACTCAATGGGTCAGGCAGCATCTAAGGAAGGAAATGGATAGACAACGTTTTGTGCTGAGTCAAGAGTGCTTAATTGTTAAGGGCCTGTCCCACTGTACGAGGTAATTCAAGAGTTCTCCTGAGTTTTCCCCTGATTCGAACTCGGAGAATGTCCGTAGGAGTTCGTGGATGTCTCGTAGCGGCTCGTGCGAGTAACGGTAGGTACTTGTGAAATCCGGTAAACTCGTGACATTTTTTCAACACTGTGAAAAATGTCCACGAGTAAAAAAATACTCGTGATGAAAAAATTGTTACTTTTTACTCATACGAGCCGCTACGAGACATTCACCAACTCCTACGGGCATTCTCCGAGTTCGAATCAGGGGAAAACTCGGGAGAACTCTTGAATTACCTCGTACAGTGGGACAGGCCCTTTATGTGTATCGAAAATGAAACAATGGAATTCTTACTTGCAACAGCATAACTGGTCTGTAAACACAGTACTCGTAGATAACATAATAAACAAAGTACAGTTTGATTATTTATAAAATAATAATATGAAGCAAAACAACAACCCAAAGTCTCAAGTACAATCAAGAGAGTTTGTAGTTCATAGAAACAAGGAACTGTAGATCCTGGTTTGCAAAACAAAGGCACAAATTGTTGGAGTAATCAGCGAGTCAGACGGCATCTCTGGAAAGCATAGAGAGATGACTTGTTGAATCGGGGCCCTTCTTCAGACTAGCATCCCGATTATTGCAGTTTGTGGTTTAGTCGAGATCTTTCTTTACACTATTGAAGGGTCCTGATGCAAAATGTCATCTGTCCATTTCTTTACCTAGATGCTGCCTGACCCACTGAGTTGCTCCATCAGTTTGATTACTGGGATGGCAGGTTGTTGTCTAAGGGAGAAGAAACAGACTGCACCCACTAAGGTTTAGAAGAATGAGAGGTAAATTCATTGGAAAATACAAAATCCTTCAGTAACTTGACAATGTTGATGTTTGTTCTGGCCAGGATGTCTAAAACTAGGATTCACAGTCACTAAACAAGAAATTGGCTATTTCGTCAATCAGACTGTAGTGAATCTTTGCAATGTGCTACTTGATTGCTGTGGAAGTTCAATCATGGAATATGTTTCCAGAGATCAATAGATTTTTAGACATTAAGAGAATTAAGTAAGGGGTATGGATTTATGCAGGAAAGTGACGTATAAATAAAAACCTGTTATTGAATGGCAGAGCGGGCATGACATATGAACTCTGATGACTAGTTTTT
Organism: Amblyraja radiata; assembly: GCF_010909765.2. Classification (NCBI taxonomy): domain Eukaryota; kingdom Metazoa; phylum Chordata; class Chondrichthyes; order Rajiformes; family Rajidae; genus Amblyraja; species Amblyraja radiata. Next base: position 35,674,220 of record NC_045967.1, read on the forward strand.
TCCTATACTCACACAGCCACCCACTGCAAAATGAAAGAAGGATGGACATGAAATTTCAATGGGTTCTATATTTGTGGATGTCAGAGATTGAGATGACAGTGCAAAGAAGGGTTTTGGATGGTAAGATAGTAATTATAAAAGTTCAGTAGCATTAGGCAGAGAATTTTGATGCATTGTTGTGTCCTTCAGTTGTGTTCAAAAAGTGGCAAGGACAAATACAGCATGTGCAGCAAATATATTTTCCCATCCATTTACATCATGCATCATGAGGGTATTCCACATTCATTTCCTCATTCTTCTCATTACTTTGTTTGCGTTTGTTTCTTGCATTCCCTCAAGAATGAGTGGAATTGTGTTTGAAATCAGGAAATGTCCTCCGTTTTTACCCGGCAGATCTTTTACCGTAGATACTTTACCAGATCATAAAGCAGTGATGTACGGTCTGCAATATGCACAACATACCCTGGTGGCAACAAATATGTAAAGATGTGCTGTACCTCTGTCACAAAATGACTATGTGATAGAGTTTCAAGCAGAATGCCATTGTGGATGCAGCATATCCAAACACAGGCAAACATTGGATTTGCATGCCAAGTGCAGTGACTTTCTGGTAATAGTTTGAAAAGATAAGATACAGATCCCTTGATGGGGAAATGGCTCTGAGGAAACGGACAGAATTTGCAAAAAGTGTTCTGCAATCATTGCAATATATTATTATTAAGCAGTGATGCAATAAGTGAGGTCATTGAGTGTTAATACCCATCACTTGGAGAGAAAAGATTTGGGCAATATTTTATACTAAGCACAGCGGCGTAGCGGTAGAGCTAATGCCTTACAGTGCTAGAGACTCGGGTTCGATCCCGACTACGGGTGCTTGTCTGTACGGGGTTTGTACATTCTTCCTGTGACCTGCATGATTTTTTTCCTGAGATCTTCGGTTTCCTCCCTCACTCCAAAGACATGCAGGTTGGTGGGTTAATAGGCTTGGTATAAATTTAAATTGTTCCTAGAGTGTGTAGGATAGTGTTGGTGTGTGGGAATTGCTGGTCGCTGTGGACTCGGTGGGCCGAAGGGCCTGTTTCCGCGCTGTATCTCTAAAACTGAAAACTGAAAACGAAAAAAACACAAACTGTGTGAAAATAATTGTGAGCTACTTTGTTTATTTGATTTGTTCAGCCAGTGACCTCAAATCCTTGGTAAGTAAATGCAGGATTTAACAAAACTGTAGGAGCAATCCACTAAATCATATTTGCAAATATTGTCATGGAGAGAGGCAGCTTGCAGCTCTAATGAATTGATCCTGGATATAAATTGCTCCTGACTAATATGCTTCAAAATGAAAATCACCCTGCAGGGATTATGTGGCATTGACTGCCTAACTTTATAGTCATAAAGCCATACAACGTGGAAACAGGCCCTTTGAGCCCAACTTGCTCATGGCGACCAATATACCCCATTCACGCTAATCCCACTTGCCTGCGTTTAGCCCATATACCTCTAAACCATTCCTATCCATGTACCTATCCAAATGTATTTTAAATGTTATTATAATACCTTCTTCAATTACCTCCTCTGACAGCTCGTTTCGTATAACCACCACCTGTGTGAAAAGGTTGTTCCTCGGGTTCCTATTAAATCTTTCCCCTCTCACTTTAACCCTGTGTCCGCTGTTTCTTGATTCCCCTTCTCTGGGCAAAATACTCTGTGCATTCACCTTATCTATTCCCCATGATCTAATATTCCTGCGCTCCCAGAAATAAAGTCCTAGCCTGTCCAACCTCTCCCTGTAGCTCAGGCCCTCCAGTTCTAGCAACATTCTTATAAATCTTCTCTGCACTCTTTCCATCTTAATAACATCCTTCATTGAGCAGGGTGGCCAAAACGGAACATAACACTCCAAATGTGGCCTCACCAACCTATACTAACAGAGTCATGGAGCTGTGCAGCATGGAAATGGGTCTTTTGACCCAAGGTGACCAAGTTGGCAGACTGGACTAGTCCTATTTGCCTGCATTTGTTGCATAACACTCAAAATCAGTGGCTCCCAAACTTTTCCATCTGCAACTGAAAATTGATCAAACATTTGGACATGCAGTCCATATTTTAAGATTGCGTGATAAATTAATTGCTAACTGTCAAAATGATTAGAGCTTTCAAAACATTTTATTTTGGCTAATCAGAAAATTAAAGCATTAAATAAAAACCAAATTGGATTATTGAAAACAAACTTAAAGCATGAAATAAAAGACTCACATTGAATATTGTGATGACATTGAATGCTCTTACTGGTCTACCCACCTGCCCCTTGCATGTAGAATCTTGTGCAACAGACAATTATGGGCTACAGCCAGAGGTCGGGAACCAGTGCTCTAAATATTTCCAAACTATAGATCGGTACAAATGTCTTTTCAAAGCCATAATTGTATGCGTTTTCCTAGCTTTCTCTGGCTGCTCATTCCAGATATGGATTATCTTCTGAGTGGAAAAAGTTGCCCTTGAGGTTTGTCGTAAATCTCCCCCCTCTCTTTTTAGGATTATGCCTAGTTTTATAATCTTCCACCCAGGGAAAAAAACGGAGCATTCACTATGACCGGCTACGCAGTCATGAGTATAGAGTGAGTACAGCAGGGGGCTGAGCACGCAGCCTTGAGGTGCTTCTGTGCTGATTGTTATCGAGTCTGACACATTTCCACCAATACGAACAGACTGTGGTCTGTGAATGAGGAAGTCGAGGATCCAATTGCAGAGGGATGCGCAGAGACCCAGTTCTGCGAGTTTGGTAACCAGCTTGGACGGGGTGATTGTATTAAACAATTGATTGTATTGTATTGAAGAAAACAGGCACATTAACATCTGCCATAGTGTAACGAGAAAAGGTGAATTGAGAACATTTTGCACTGTACAACTGTTGCTTGCAAGATGACAATAAAGGTTGATTTGATTTGATTTGAGATGGTTAAAGTGTCGATGAGGAAAAGTGACCATTGAATTAATCAATAGACAATGGACAACATACAATAGGTGCAGTAGATACAACATACAGTAGGCCCTTCGAGCCAGCACCGCCATTCAATGTGATCATGGCTGATCATCCCCAATCAGTACCCGTTCCTGCCTTCTCCCCATATCCCCTGACTCCGCTATCTTTAAGAGCCCCATCTAGCTCTCGTGAAAGTATCCAGAGAACCAGACTCTGTGCATTTACCCCGTCTATCTCCCTTCCAAATAATCCAGGCCAGGTTTTAATGCGTTTAGTTCAGGCTGTGAACTGGAACGGACCATCTGTTCCTGTTTTACAAAGTCTTCGCAATTTTACCCCACGGACAGCCTGTTCTCATCCTCGATTCCATCGCCGACACTCCAACTGAGAAGCGGTTTTCAGAACATTTCCATGTGGGACATATAATGATGATTGAAACACCATTAAAGCTCTTTTGGGTCCTATTGATTTTGCAATTCCAGCAGTGGCAATCAGTATATTAGCAATATAATTACATTAAATGTACTACCTGTATATTAATAAGGGGCTGCAGGCATCCAATGCAGTGGATGAGAATGCAGTTGCAGTATCCAATCCCCTTCTCCATTAGAATAACTTGACAAACTGGTGACTTGTTTTATCCCTAATGGGGAGACCTCAGGCATAGCATTAGGGGTACAACTCCTTCCCCTTCCGTCCAACCAGCCGACCAGCGTGTTTAATCATGTTTAAGAAGGAACTGCAGATGCTGGAAATTCAAAGGTAGACAAAAATGCTGGGGACACTCAGCGGGTGAGGCAGCATCTATGGAGCGAAGGAAATAGGCGACGTTTCGGGTCGAGACCCTTCTTCAGACGAAGGGTCTCAACCCGAAACATCGCCTATTTCCTTCTCTCCATAGTTGCTGCCTCATCCGCTGAGTTTCTCCATCATTTTTGTCTACCATTGACTTAATCATGATTCAGTTCCACTTCAGCTGGGGTCCGTGTGATTTAAGATGTATAAGCAGATAATTGGTGTCAATTGGCAACAACAGATTGGGCAACAAACTGAAAACATATGACAGATGAGGAATGAATGTGCAGGAGTACAGGAGACCTATAGAAACATAGAAACATAGAAATTAGGTGCAGGAGTAGGCCATTCGGCCCTTCGAGCCTGCACCGCCATTCAATATGATCATGGCTGATCATCCAACTCAGTATCCCGTACCTGCCTTCTCTCCACACCCTCTGATCCCCTTAGCCACAAGGGCCACATCTAACTCCCTCTTAAATATAGCCAATGAACTGGCCTCGACTACCCTCTGTGGGAGGGAGTTCCAGAGATTCACCACTCTCTGTGTGAAAAAAGTTCTTCTCATCTCGGTTTTAAAGGATTTCCCCCTTATCCTTAAGCTGTGACCCCTCGTCCTGGACTTCCTAAAAAAAGGGAGCAATCTTCCTGCATCTAGCCTGTCCAACCCCTTAAGAATTTTGTAAGTTTCTATAAGATCCCCTCTCAATCTCCTAAATTCTAGAGAGTATAAACCAAGTCTATCCAGTCTTTCTTCATAAGACAGTCCTGACATCCCAGGAATCAGTCTGGTGAACCTTCTCTGCACTCCCTCTATGGCAATAATGTCCTTCCTCAGATTTGGAGACCAAAACTGTACGCAATACTCCAGGTGTGGTCTCACCAAGACCCTGTACAACTGCAGTAGAACCTCCCTGCTCCTATACTCAAATCCTTTTGCTATGAAAGCTAACATACCATTCGCTTTCTTCACTGCCTGCTGCACCTGCATGCCCACTTTCAATGACTGGTGTACCATGACACCCAGGTCTCGCTGCATCTCCCCTTTTCCTAGTCGGCCACCATTTAGACCATTTAGATGGCCTCCTCCTGCACCTATACCTACTGAAACCAGGTACACCTTCTTGGGAGCTGTCGGGGCGCATGGCACGTCAAATTTTAGTGGCAGCCTGGGCTGTGACTTCATCCCTAGTGTTGAAGCTCAACAGGGAAGAATGACATTGGGCAGAGCCATAGTGGTGGTCGACTCGATGGTCAGAGGTGCGGACAGGAGATTCTGCGGAAACAGGTGAGACTCCAGGATGGTGTGCTGCCTCCCTAGTGCCAAGGGTCCAGGATGTCTCGGAGCGGCTACACGGCATCCTCGAGAGGGAGGGGGAACTGCCAGAGGTTGTTGTACATGTTGGCACAAACAATATAGGTAGGAAGAGGAAGGAGGTTCTACAACACGAGTTTAGGGAATTAGGCAAAAGACTGAAAAGCAGGAACTCCAGGGTAGTGATCTCAGGAATGCAAGGGGTACCAACATCCTGACGGGCAGGTTTGCTAATGCTGCACGGGGTGGGGGGGTTAAACTAGGTTATAGAAACATATAAAATTATAAAAGGACTGGGCAAGTCGGTGCAGGAACATTTCCCCTATGTTGGGGGAGTCCAGAACCAGAGGCCACAGTCTAAGAATAAAGGGGAGGCCATTTATAACTGAGATGAGAAAAACCTTTATCACCCTGAGAGTTGTGAATTTGTGGAATTCTCTGCTGCAGAAGGCAGTGGAGGCCAATTCACCTGCGGAATCAAGGGGTATGGGGAGAAGGCAGGCACGGGTTACGGATTGTGGATGATCAGCCATGATCACAATGAATGGCGGTGCTGGCTTAAAGGGCCGAATGGCCTCCTCCTGCACCTAGTTTCTATGTTTCCATCGTGGGGCACTGTAGGACCATAAATTTGCTGGAGTTATGTTGTAGCAAATGAGGGACTATGGCCTGGAAATTTGTTTACATAGTTAATTTTTTCAACATCAAAGGTCTGATTAGTGCACAATTTGTAATTATATCTTTGTGCCTTGTCGACAAATCAAACTGAATCCTATGATTATGTGGAAATATGCAAAATGTGGAACACACTTATCAGTCCTTGTGCAATGCTGATAAGAAGCCTGTTCTATGGAACAGTGCCGAGTGTGTGGACCCAACACACAGTGTTCCTGCATCCTGTAAATTCTAGATCTTTAATTACAGTCTGATTCTTCATTATGTAGGATCAATCTTCTTCTGTGACAGGCTTCCCAGTTTTTCCTCACCATGATAACGTGGTTGAACCTGGAAGTAGTTTTGTGGTGGTGCGAGTGGGAATGGATCTGAAGACCATTTTGTTCCACCAGGACTGGAAAGAGGCAAACCTGTTTGAGTGACACATACCCTAAGTATACTAATTAGCAATCCTGGGTTCCTGGACAAACGCCTCCTTTTCATGGAAATTTCTAGCCTTCCATTGGGTTGTGTATAGATGTGCTGCTTTAAATGGCGAGCGAACACCGATGACTGGTTCTAGTGTAACTTCACACAATGGTGGAAAGTTGTAAACTAAGCACCGAGAGTTTTCTACCACATTGACATTGTTCTGGATAATCCCTTTCAATGACAATTGACCAAATGCAATTGCTACAAGCCACAAGTTCAACATGATTACTTTGAACACAATGCTACTGATGCAGGTTCCGTAAGCACAGTTTTGAGACGGTTGTGACAAGATAAATCAGAGGAATATTATCGATCTGGCACCACCACCACGAGTGCTTCACGAAAGGATGTCGCTGAGGCAGTGGCTGTTGTCAGCTTTTCTCAGTGCCCTCAATTCCATTGCTTCTCTTTTCTGCTTCCAACATAGCCGTTCTGGTGGTGTCTTGGGTGGTGGTGCTCGGTAAGTAAACTCAAGTTATTTTATGGTCAAATATTGGCTAGGACTATGGGACCACTTTGTTTTGATGAAATAGTGAATTTTAATGGCTAAATTTCTGGCAGCAAGAAATTCCATTCATAAGCAGCTTAAGATGGAGTATGTTCAAAGTATTTGACAGCAGTTTGACAGAGGCTTCGAGGACCTCTGCAACAGATATACTTTGGGAGAAGTTTAAAGGTATGAATTCCATCTCGATAGTCACAAAAATGTGTTGAATATATGTCGATGAAAACTTCAAATGTCTGCCCAGTTTTCTATTGTACTTTCCCTTTCTACTGCAGACCAGGCTATTATCCTGAGATATAATAATCATAATGTCTGCCACTTTTTCTTCCAAGGATTGTCCTTAACAATCTTGGTGGACTCACGAGTTTTCCGTACAGTTCAGCCTGTTGGTGTGTGTTAAGGGCCATTCCCATTGCGGCGACCTAATTCACGAGTTTAGAAGAGTTTACCCTTGACTCGTACTCGCAGCATGGTCAACACATGGTACTAGGAGGTCTTTGTAACTCTCCTTCATGCTTAAGAGTAGTCCCCGCATACTCGAGGCCTCAGCTAGGTCATGGCTTTTTTTTCAACATGCTGAAAAATGCCCCGTGAGTAAAAAAAGGTCGCCATGGAAAAAATCAATATTTTTTTACTCGTAGGTTAGTCGAAGTAGGTCATAGTAGGTCGTAATGCTATTGTAGGTAATCGAAGGTAGTTGAAGGTAAAGCTCGTTGAGAAAAAAAGGTAAGTAAACCGACCGGTAATGTTAAATGCCCGCTAAACTTTATTAAATGTTGTCTGGCTTCTTAAAAGTGTCACCACTCCTTCTCTCCTCTTCTCTCTCCTTCTCTCCCCCACTCCCCCCCCCCCCCCCCCCCTCTCCGCACTCTCTAAAGGACTTACCGTAACTGTGCCAACTGTCTTTTACCTTCCTGTTCATCGCGGGTGTGAATTTCAGACAGCTCTCCCCCGCTTTCCCTAGCCCCCGCCTTTGCGATGTGTGTTTGTGTGTGTGTGTGCAGACGGTCGATCCGGCTCGCGGTTTTTTAAGCGATTGCCCTCAAGCTTGAAGGTCGAAGACAGTCGCTGAAAAGTGGCGTTAGGCCCTTTACATCTGTGCTGTGGACTGTGTTTAACAGCTAGTATGGGGTGGAGCTGTTCTTAAAAGGTCGCTGATAAATGAATCAGCAGGTGCAGACTTGTGCTTATGTACTAAAAGTAAAGTTCATTCAAGGATTTGAGATGGTAAAATATATTCAATAATCATATGGGAAAAATCTCCTGCGTTCATTTTGGCTAAGGATTTATAGAAATTACATGAATAGTTGATTATGATTGTCACTTAATAACAGATTTACCTTGTGTCCTTCCTGATCTGTTAATCCAAGAGAGTAGTGCCAAGCCCTTGCATGCCACTTCCTGGAAATGCCAGGAAGGATTACCTGTGTAGATCTGCTTTGAGTGGGATATCCAGCAACCAACCCATTTGTTTTGTAACGCTGCATGTCTGTTACTGCTTCAACCTATCTGTGGCTGAAATCCTCATCCATGCATTTGTTTGGTCCAGACGCAAGAAACAATACACCCGTTTGGCATTCCATTTCCACTCTTTGTACAGTTTAATTGACCACATTTCTGCTGCCAATATTGTACTTTGTACCAAATCCAGTTCACTATACTTCTGGTAAAATCTTTGACGGATGAAAATGAAGCGTCATGAAAGTTAGTTGGGTCCTAATTCCTGGACCTTACAACCCATGAATAAATACGTTTATTGGCCAAGTATTCACATACAAGGAATTTGCCTTGGTGCTCCGCCCGCAAATGACAATGACATACAGTAACAGTTAGGAATGACACATAAAACATTAATAATAAAACATTATTGATTAAACATGTGAATTAAGTATACTACCAGAGCAAAAGGAGGCTACAGAATTTTGGTTATTGAGTAGAGCTACTACTCGTGGAAGAGAGCTGTTTCTATGTCTGGCTGTGGCAGCTTTGACAGTCCGGGGTCACCTTCCAGAGGGAAGTGATTCAAAGAGTTTGTGGCCAGGGTGAGAGGGGTCAGAGATGATCTTACCCGCTCGCTTCCTGGTCCTTGCAATGTACAGTTCATCAATGGCAGGAAGGTTGCAGCCAATAACCTTCTCAGCTGATCGGATGATTCGCTGCAGCCTCCGGATGTCGTGCTTGGTGGCTGAGCCAAACCAGACCATGATGGAGAAGGTGAGGACAGACTCTATGATGGCCGTATAGAATTGGACCATCATTGGCTGTGGCAGATAGTACCCATAACTCACAACCCATAGTAACAACATCTTCCTGCTTTCAAATCTTCAAAATTCTGGGTCATTTATTACAATGAATAATGGTTGTAGATTTTCACTGGTAACATCACCACCCCAAACAATATGGGACAAGTTCCATGTAAACTAGTAACATGGAGATGGACAAAAGAGAATCGATATCATGCTTTCTATTAAAATTGGGCCCAGTATAAAGCTATTCTGCCAGCATGGAGTCTTCTCTACTGGGTGTGAATAAGATCCTCCTGATCTCTGTAACTTTATAAGATGCTCGACAGAAACCTTGGAGAAATAACACAGGTGTCCCCTTTGTATCTATTTCCATTGTTTCCTGGGGAATTCCTGGGAAATCTAATTCAGGATGAGTTCAAAGGGAAGAGGTAAGGGGCTGAAATTTTTAAAACCCTGACTTTGTTAGAATGTTCTGTTTTGTTTGAAACATGCTTCCAAGATGGCGCCCAATCCAGGCGACTATTTGTGTGCTAGATCTACAATCGCTCCACACAATTAAATCTCTACTTCTACAGCAGACTTTGCTGGCTTTATCTTGCACTAAACGTTATTCCCTTATGTATCTATACACTGTAAGTGGCTCAATTGTAATCATGTATTGTTTTTCTGCTGACTGGGTAGCTTGCAACAAAAGCTTTTCACTGTACCTCGGTACAATAAACTAAACTGATAACTGATTTGTGACTTCCACCAGATTACAAACACTGCTATGAATGTAAGTGAGCTAATTTAACCGACATTGTTTCGAAAAACCACCCATATCACAATGCCATTATAAAAGTTGCAGTGACCTCTGGCTATTTGAACGATTGAGGTTTCTTAACATGAAGGTATCAATTGGAACATTGACATGAATTCACTTTAACAAATCTATAACAATGCAAAGAAAATGATTATGATTCCAGGAAAAATCGTAATGTGGGCTGACTGTTGGCATTGACGAATGTTATTCTATTTTGAAAGCTGTTTATAAGCCAGCAAACCTATTGCTTCTTTATATTTCCTAACAGAAATCCAGGCACTTGGGTTCAGCGGTTGTATGAACGGGCTCTTTGGCTATTTCGAAATATCACATGAACTTCCTGCTTCGCTTGAAGTCACAATGGCAATGAGTCGCGACGTGCTGTCAACGTTTCAGTTCTTCCAAGCGTAGAGATCTCCGCTGACCGATTTGCTGTCATTCCAGCTGCACTCTGCCATCTACGCAGTACCATTTATTACAAAGAAGTTAATGAAAATGACAGTGTTATCTTTTCTTCGAAGCGTTTTGCAATGAAAATAAGTTCTGGGTTGATTAAGGTGCTATTCTGTTACTTTAATCAGTGGACTATAAGATTAATTTCCTGATGAAACTCAATATAGGAGCCACATGCTAAAAGGATACTGTCAGATTTTCTGAATGATTCATGTGATTGACCATAGCAAATGTTTTCCTATTTTTTCAGTTTGTGTGCTCTACCAACCAAACATAACGTGTTCAATTAAAAAATAGTCAACAGTTTAATGACGTAACACTGATCTTAAATACATTTTCCATTGTCATGAATCACTCAATTGGATATCTCCTGTTCAAACAGATCTCTCTATTTGTATCAAGTCTTTATGCACACCACAGTTTCTTCCCCAATCTGTGTGCCTTGATCCAACGTGCCTGCCTCCCCAACTTTTATATCCTTGTACATCTAGAAAATTACAGCTATACAGCTTGAGAAGTTGTGATAAAGATGTTTAGGTGCCAAATATGTCAGCTGCTCTGGGGGTTTATAGTAGCTAGATTGTTTCTTCATTCATGTGGAGAAAAATGTAGACCAGAGCAAAATGTTAACATATTGCTTCAGCCAGAAAACAAGCAGCACTGTTACTGCATGACATTAACATTGAGTATGATTGGTAAGATGCACACTTAACAGACTAACAATTCATTATGACACTGTTCTAACATTTTCCAATTCCTGATGTTTGCAAAGTTAATAAGATCAAAGTACTCCTTGAATTTCAAAAGTAGCTTCTTCACCAGCAAATGAATAGCATAGAAGTAGTAAAAACTGAAACAAAATAATAAAGCCACACTGCTTTGAAGCAATGCTTAAAATGTCGAACTATAAATTATTACAGAACCATGAGAGATTTCTCATATTTGGCTAATGTTTTTTTTCAGTTTCTTCTTTTGATATAAAAGAAAATGGTTGCCCTTGTTTATTGTGACAATATTGCATGGGGTAACTTATGATTAATATCCAGAATCCAGAAATTCCAGAATAAATTGCAGTTTATATGCCTGAATGAGCCTGGAGGTCATCATGGATAATTTCAGGTCTGATAATTTTCCTAAAATCCTTCTTTGTTCCTCACAGCAATGAACACATCATTGATCTTTTGTGAAATTGTATTTCATACCTACTGCAGAGAGAGGTGTGCCCATTGAACCCATAAAATGCATTCATCCTCTACCATTACCAACTTTTTTCCTCAATATGTTTTGCTTTCCTGACGAGAATTACTTTGTCAAAACCCAGCTGGAATTATTCAATGGACTGCTTAGTGCAATTAACAAGTACTCAACATGCTTGGTGATTATTGGACGCTAAAATCCATGTCTTATTCTGTAAAACAACAACATTATAAATTAAGAAACTCTGGTAAAGCTTAGAGAGTTAGAATTTAAACCCAGTTAACTATCTAAAACACAGAGGTAACTTTTCTGTTATTTAATAGCAAAAACAACAAACAAAAAGTTCCTCAATTTATGAAACTGAAGAGGTAACAATTGATCCTGTAATGGAAGTGATGTCCAAATGTGCAGTCGAAGGCAAATTTGAACAGGATGGAAATATAGACATTTATAATCAACCGTGATTATGTTTTTATTTTTTTTTAATTTATTTATTAGAAGTAGACATATTATAAAATGTAGTTACATATTATAGTAAAAAAACTTTTCATATACATCAGTCATACATTATTAAAATTTTCCATTATCAATTACTTCTGCTTCTAGTGTTTTTATTTTTTATAGAAAGAGGGAAAAAGAGAGGGTAGAAAGTTACCAATAAAAAAGAAAGCAAAAAAAAAACACAACAGAAAAACAAGGGAGGTGGAATGGGTTACCTGTAATACATCAATGGAGATAGGTTTGTAGGTTATAAAGTATAGCTTTTCATCTATTCCTGAGTTCAAGTTTCAGCTGGGTCTTCGTGCTGTGCCAATCTATCCCTTCAGATAGTTAATGAATGGAGCCCAAATTTTATGGAAAAGATCTTGTTTGTCCATTAAGACAAGTCTAATTCTTTCTAAGTATAGGGTCTCCGACATTTCCGTAATCGTTGTAGGGCCTTTCCAAAATTTTAATATTAATTTTTTTCCGGTTATTATACTGTAATTGAGGAAATTTCTTTGGTTTGTTGTGAGTGTTAAGCTTTGTTCTGATATTCCAAGTATTATTAATTTTGTGTCTGGGTCCAGTTTTGTATTAATAACTTCTGAAGTTATTTCAAAAATATCAGTCCAGAAATGTTTAAGTTTTATACAGTTTGCAAACGTATGTGTTAAATTAGCCTCTAAATGTAGACATTTATCACAAATAGGAGAGATTTGTGGGAAGATTCTATTTAGTTTTATTTTAGAGAAGTGTAGTCTATGTAAGACCTTGAATTGTATTAAAGTATGTCTGGCATTTAATGAACATTGATGTATTTGTTGTAAACTTTCGTCCCACATATCTTTCGTGATAGGGTGACCTATTTCATTTTCCCATTTGTATCTATATGGTTCGGTCGGTGGTACCTCGTTATTTAGTAGGGTGTTATAAATATAAGCTATTAGTTTTTCAGTATTAGGATGCTTGTTCAGACATTCATCAAGAATTTCTGATTCCCTATTCCTGTAGACTTGTGTATTAGATTTAACATAATCTCTAATTTGTAGATATCTGAAGAAATTATTTGAGTGCAGTCCATAATTCTGTTGTAACTCTTGAAATGAAAGAAAAGTACCTTTCCCATAAAGATGTCCTATATTTTTGATTCCATAATTTTTCCATTGTGTGAAACCTTTGTCCATAAAGGATGATTTGAATAAAGGATTATTTACAATGGGAAGGCAGAGTGGTATATTATTCAATTTTAAATCTTTTTTTATTTGTTTCCAAATTCGTATTCCACTATGTATTATGGGGTTTTCTTTATAGGTTTTTTTGTGCAGTTTTGTGGGGGCAAATATGATCGGTCCAATTTCAAAAGGTAGACAGTCTTCCTTTTCCATCATTAGACAATCTGGTTGTTGATCCATTTCTTCCAGCCAGAAATTCATGTTTTTAATATGGACTGCCCAAAAATAAAATAAGAAATTTGGCAAAGCCAGACCTCCATTTATCTTTGATTTACATAAATGTTTTTTACTTATTCTATGATTCTTATAATCCCAGGCAAAACTTGTAACAATGGAATCGACTGTTTTGAAAAAAGTTTTTGGGATATATATCGGAATTAATTGAAGTAGGTACAGCAGTTGCGGTAAAAAAATCATTTTTATAGCATTAATTCTCCCAAGCATAGAAATGGGGAGTGTTTTCCAGTATTGAATATTCTTATGTAGTTTATTCAGTAAGGGTGGGAAGTTTAGTTTAAATAAAGAGGTATATGTCTTAGTTACATAGATTCCTAAGTATTTAAATTTATCTTTAACTATTTTAAAAGGGGATTGTTGTATTGTATGTAAATTGAATTTTGTTATTGGCATGATTTCGCTTTTATTCCAATTGATTCTATATCCCGAAAACTGACCAAATTGAGTTATTAGATTTAATAGGTTTGGAATACTAGTTTCTAATTTTGTAATATATATTAGTATATCATCTGCATATAAGGAGATTTTATTCCTTGTGTCTCTAGTATTGTATCCAAATATTCCTGGATGGTTTCTAACGCTTTCTGCTAGGGGTTCGATTGCAAGAGCAAATAATAGTGGGGATAGTGAGCATCAACCGTGATTATAACACCACATAAATCATTGCTGCCACAAATGCTATTTGAACTATTATCTCAGGAATGAAAAGTTTGCACAAACGTTCACCGATCCCCATGAGCAATAGAGCAAAACACCACAATCCTCACACATCATATCTTCTCCTAGACCCACAACGGCCGATGTTGCTCCAACGCAAGTAAACTATTTATCATGGATGATTTATTCTCCTAAATTTTGAGCTGATGCTTCAGCAAAACCTTAAGGTTATTCATCAATTTTAAACCACATGGTAGTAGGCCCCCCTCGGTCACGACTGACCAAGGGTGATCCATCCTAGCTTGTCGGATGCAAGCCTGGGCGATGTCATATGGAGGACAGGCTGTAACTGTGACGAACCCACCACACATCTCTGTCCTCCAGTTCCTGTGGACTTCCGCTGCTGGAAGTATAGGATTTTGGAGTGTGTGCTTTATCATCTTTCCTTACAATGCTATGTACGACAGTAATTGCAATTTCTACTGAAGGAAGGTATCCTACCTACTGGGGACAATTTTCAACTTTACCGAAGCCAATTAACCAAATAAACCTGTATATTTTTGGAGTGTGGGAGGAATCCCGAGTACCCGGAGAAAATCCGCATGGTCACAGGGAGAAAGTACAAACTCCATTCAAACAGCAACTGTAGTTAGGATGGAAACTGGGTCTCTGACGACTGCATCACTGTACTACTCCGTGAAGGGAATTGATAGGTGACGTTTTGAGTGGGTCCGTATATTACCAAATCTGTAAGTTCTGAAATTCAAACCATAAAGCGTTCTATTTTTCTGCTTTTATCTCCTCAAGGCATTACTTTCTTATTCACCAAAACTTTGATCATAATCTCTTTATATGATAGTGTCATGTTTGTCTGTCTGTACTCCTATTAAGTATCTTGGAATGTTTATTATGCCAAATAGCTACATGTTTCATTTACAGTTTGGAGGTACAACATGGAAATAGGCCCTTCAGTCAACCGAGTCCATACTGACAATGTCAACCATGAAACTCATTAACTTTAATATCAAGCAATTTAACATAAGAACTCAAACGAACCAGATTCAAAAATATCACAAACACAATTATTTTTCTTTAAACTAAAAATGCAGAGAAATAAAAATAATTTTCAAAATTCATGCGGGCTACTTATTTATTTATCAATTTTGTGGGATCCATCTCATTGACACGCCAGCATTTATTGCCAATAGCAAGCAAATTGAATAACAATGTAACATTTTGATAAAATCCACATAAAATATACTCTGCAAGATATTGCAGCCATTGCAAGAAGTTAATGTAAATAGCAACATTGACAAGTGGAAATATTAGAAACAAAGTAGGAAATTGTAGAACAAGCTCTCAGAAGTTATAAAGCGAAGTTGCATAATTTGTGATAGTTGAGGTGATCCAGAAGTCGAATTGAGATCAATCCTTCACTCGATTAATTTCTTAGTTTTGTGTCCAAAGCCTGAAAAATAAAATCATTTTTCAGTGTTCTCATTTATAATGTACCTCATGACATTTTCAGTAAATACATTACAAGCCGCAATAAAACGGAACTTTATATAAGCTGAGAAATATCATCACTGCTGATGAAACACATTGAGTAAGCAGGAGAGTCTCTCCCATCTGTCCCAAAAATGTTTGCAAGTTATAAGACGCATAACGCCGCATCTGCTCCCAGGATGAGGTGGTCCACACCAGGGCATCGGAAATGTCCTCATTCTTCTTTTAGGAACGGGGGTTGCCCTCCCCTACTATAGATGAGGTTCTCACCAGGGTCTCTTCAGTACCCCATAACACTGCTCTCTCTTCCCATCCCCCCCACTCGTAACAAGGGCAGAGTCCCCCTAGTCCTCACCTTCACCCCACTAGCTGTCACATACAACAAATAGTCCTCTGTCATTTTCGCCACCTCCAACGTGACCCCACCACTCGCCACATCTTCCCATATCCCATCTGCTTTCCGCAAAGACTGCTCCCTCTGTATCTCCCTGGTCAATTCTTCCCTTCCCTCCCACACCACCCCCTCCCCGGGCACTTTCCCTTGCAACCGCAAGAGATGCTACACTTGTCGCTTTACTGCCCTCTTCGACTCCATTCAAGGGCCCAGGCGCGACAGAGGTTCACCTGCATCTCCTTGTCTATTGCATCCGCTGCTCTAGATGCCAGCTGATCTACATCGGTGAGACCAAGCGTAGGCTTGACGATCGTTTCGCCGAACCCATCCGCTCGGTCCGCATTAACCAACCTGATCTCCCGGTGGCTCAGCACTTCAACTTCCCCTCCCATACCGAATCCGACCTTTCTGTCCTGGGCCTCCTCCATGGCCAGAGTGAGCACCACCGGAAATTGGAGGAGCAGCACCTTATACACCTTATAGACACATGGGAACACCATCATCTGCAGCTTCCTCTCCAAGTCCAATACCATCTCATTTTGGAATATTTCCTCAATCAATCATTGTTGTTGAATCCTAATCCTGCAACTTCCTATCACCGCAAAGGTGGGAACACCTTCATCTGAGAACCGCAACAGTTCAAGAGGAAGGTTCATCGCCATTATCCCAAAGACAATTAGGGATGGTGACTAAATGTAAGCCCTACCAGTGTCATTCAAATCCTGAAAAATCTATATTATAAATTGGAATACCAACCTATTTCAGCCTTAAAGATGACCTTCAACCATTTGGCATGGGGATTCACACAGAGTCTTTTCCCACTTTTCAGCTTGACTCTGTGAAAAGAAGATACATTTTAGAATCTAATCCACAGAAGTTGAATGCCTTCCTCTGAAAGGCAGAGGCTTCGGCAAAAATTAGAAAGAAAGCTGTTAGGGTTTGCTTCAGCCCGATTTCATTAAAAATAATTTAAATAAAGAACACACATTAATACAAAATTGGGGGGAGGGGTTATTCCTTTGATTCAAATTTAATGTGAACTCACATTATCTCCAGTCTCTCACAGTGCAAACCTCTGGGAATATATTTCACACTCTTCATGAACTTCGGGTGAATAAATTTCTTGGTCGGTTTAATGCACTGACGACGCCTTGGATTTCTAAGGTCGGAATACCTGTGAATGGATATTATGGCTGTATTCAATGGAATTATACTCAATTCACTTCTTAGATATTAGTAATCAGTGCACTGCTGAAACTGATATTAAAACCTAATGATGCAGAATTTGGACATTCGCTTGCCCATCTCCTGAGGCTCCACACATAGTTGACCACTTTGGTTTCTGAAGGAATTTATTCTCTTTCTGATTACTCTTTTTCCCTTAAAATACATAAAATCTCTTTGGATTCTTCTTGATCTTATCTGCCAGAGCCATCTCATAGTCCCTTTTGCCCTGATTTTGTTCTTAAGTACACTCCTCAATCCTCTACATTCCTCCAGGGACACACTTGATCCCAGCTGCCTACACCCACCCATGCCTCTTTTTGTTTCCTGACCAAAATCTCCATTTCGCTCAACATCTAGGATTCCTTAAGGGGCTGTCCCACTTAGGCGACCTAATCCGCAAGTTCTGGCGAGTTTGCCCTCGACTCATACTCGCAGCATGGTCGACACGAGGTCGTAGGAGGTCTTCGTAACTCTCCTTCATGCTCTAGAGTGGTCTCCGAGTACTCGAGACCTCAGCTAGGTCGCGGCGTTTTTTTCAATGTTAAAAAATGCCCGCGTGCAAGAAAAGTTGCCATGGATAAAATCGATACTTTTTTTACTTGTAGGTTTAGTCGTAGTAGGTCGGCATGTTAGTCGTAGGTAATCAAGGGTAGTCGAAGGTAGTCGAACGTAGTTGTAGATAGTCTTCATCATAGTCGAAGGGAGGTCGAAGGAGATCGAAGGTGGTCGTCTTCATTCTCCGCTATTCGGTGTCCAATTTTCCCGAAGTTAGTCATAGCTAGTCGCAGCTAGTCGAAGCTGGTCTTTCACATAGTCGAAGGAGGTCTTCTACATGTCATTTTTTCAAACTCTTCTAAACTCGGCAATTAGGTCGCCCAAGTGGGACAGCCCCTTTTCTCCTACCTGCCTTGTCCTTCATTCTTACAGGAAATGCATGCCTTGAACTCTCCCCATCACACTGTCAAGGAGGCTTTGAGAAAATCCTTGTATGATTTGCTCTGTCCACTGGGCAATCATTTCCCGTGGTAGAGTCTGTTTCAGCATGGTGATGCTGGCCATGTGAGTTTTTGGGCCTGATTTCCCATTGGGGATCTTTTCATAATCCTTGTCAACCTGCACTGCCCTCATCAATACATTATGTAATGTCTGAAAAATTAAATCAAGTTGATCAGTTGATCTTCTCCCTTAAAGCCCCTGTCCCACTTTCACGACCTAATTGGCGACCTCTGCCGAGTTTGCCCTTGACTCATAGTCGCAGCTTGATCGCCACGAGGTTGTAGGAGGTCATCGTAACTCTTCCTCATGCTCGTGAGTGGTCTCCACGTACTCGTGGCTTCAAGTCGAAGCAGGACGACCAGGCTAAGATCTCGGTGAGGTTTAGCCAGAAGAAGACTGGTTCCAGTCGTGTAACTGAAGGAAAATATCAGTCCCAGAGAGTGGGACAGAAGATTAAGTAGAAGGCAACCTCCGGCAGGGGGGTTAAATACCAGTCCCAGAGAGAGGGACAGAAGATTAATAAGCAAGTTATGATTGTTTCTAGAAGGCGATGGAAGATGGAAGAGATTTTTGTGCAATTGAACGGCAGAGAAGGCTTGAGGAGCTGAATATCCTATTTCGAGCTCTTGATTCTATGTTTTTTATCCTGCATTTCTCTAAGACATTATTCAATGAGTTACTCCATGGAAATAACAACCACTTTGAAAAATGGGAGATTGTTGCATACATCATTTAGGATTTCCTCACCATTTTTGGCTGTAATTGTATTCACGCTATGAAGTTTAAATCAGCCGGCTGCCATTATATTTCAATGAGAATAACTATGCACAAATTTTAGTCAAAAATTATTTGCTTAAATTAATTTGAAGATTTACAGAAACATTTTTCTTTCTTTTAGATGTACATTATTGTTACCCTTTGCAAATGTGGAGCATTGAATTCCAAACGCTTACAATATAAAGTAGAAAGGGACAGACATTTCCTGTAAACCTCAACTATTATATCATTGTTTAACCTGTTCTTTCATTTTATGGTGAAAAATACCTCTGATAAAAACACACTGAACATTTAAAAAAATTATATTTTCCACATAACTTTACGTCCAAATAGCGGCATGAACTTGGAGTCAAATAACCAAGATGAACTCAGTTTCAAAATTACTTGCCACATCCCAGAGCAATGAGACATAAAACAAATCACAACCTACCATGTGCAGCAAAGGCACACAGAAGCAGGATCAGAATTGCCATGGTAGATGTGCTGCTCATTTTTAATTCACTGTTGATTCGTCCTCTGCTGAGGAATCCTCTGTTTATCCACGACTCTGTCCATCCTCTCTGTTGGTGTTTAACCGAAGAGTGGTGCACTGAAATCCCTTTTATTGACCTCTTCCACTTTCAATTTGCACATCGCCTGGAGGTGAACTTTGTCTAAGAGGGAAACTCCTGAGGTACTTCCCAAACCTTGAGAAAGGAAACTTTAACTATTCTGTCTTTAATCGCAATGTAAAATCCACACGGAAAATCACTCCATGCAGAGGACGGTGTTAAAGTTGGTGAGACTTGATGAGTAGAATAATAATTCAAAGAGTCAATGGTCTCGTTGAACAAACTTTTAGTAAAAAAGCTGTGTCCAGGTGAAATAGGACACAGCCAGGAGTGTGCACTTAGATGCACACTCGCAAGCTGCTACAACTCTACTGACTATACAGAGAAATTACAAGTATCTATATACTGATAAAACAACATTAGTCACATGGTTAGTAGGCATAAGTGAACAGTTACATACAATGAAACCCTTCAAAGGAACATTAAAGAGATATGGGAGTAGAGAGATACATGGCCCAGTTGCATAGGCAAGAAAGCACTATTGTATTCATTGCAACCTCCAGGCAGAACACTGATATGGCAAAGAAACAAGATGCTAGGGAACGGCCGTTATCTCTGTTCCCTTTAGTTAGTGAAGGTCATGTTCACAAGCTTCTGCAGACTTGCAGAATAGTCAATCTTTAAATTTAACCAGCATTCTATTCACAAAATGGAGGTTGCAGCTAACATGACTAAAATAGCTAAATAAGATGGCTAGCTCTTACATTCCCCCCTTTTGATTAGAACTAATCAATATATATCAAATGATGCAGCTGGGAGCAAAGCATTTGCAAATACATGGTGCTATGTAATAAAGTAGCAAGGTAATGACTACAACTACTAAAATAATAATCCTATAGTGCCACACCAGACCCCAAATGTAGTCCCATTCATCAAACCAACTCCACATTCTTTGGTTATGATCGCCAATCAGATTTCCCCCCACACCCTGGATCTCAGCTATCTCCTTCTTGATATGGGCTGCCGGATCAGTTATATTGGAGGACTCATCAGGAATATATGGACTGCAGTCTTGCCCAATGATAGCATAGGTGCCTCCCTTCTCGGCCAGAATGAAGCCATTCGATTCTGTAGCACCACTATCCTCATAGCAACCATTTTGGCTGACAGTGCCCCAATCTGGGCTTGCATCTCCGTCAGGACAACTGCCGTTTTGTTAGACAATTCCTCCAATAGCCCAGTAAGGCAGTCAACCTTAAATGCATTCCGATTTGTTCCATACCAGGGGAGCATAGTTCATAGTGCCAATATTCTCAACTGGTGATAGGTGCCACTTTAGCCGAGATCCAGATGCAAGGTTTACAAGTGTGGGATGGTCAGTTATTTGTTTAAAATGGCGCATTGCAGGGACAACATAAGCCAAATAACAGCACCCTGTCCAATAATGGGGGCCATATACCTGTCTTGTCCAATTTTCATCAGTAGGTGGCATCCCTGGTAACCATGGATAGGCCCACATATGGAATATGTGTGGTTGACAGGTCGGGGTGGGCCGGAGGTGGCACTTGTGTCCATAATAAGGCATGAGCTATTTCCCAGGAAAACCCCTGTACCTTGGTGATAACAATGACAGGTGGCATTGACTGGCCTCTGGGAGACCTCCAGTACCTTTAGTCATGGGAGTTGGGCCCCATCTGTCACATGGATTTTCTAATCTGACTTAAAAGGAGGGATGTACCAACCCTGAAAGTCGTTGTACCTTGGGTAACTATCCCTGTTACTTTGACATTTGTTTCTATTAGTGGAGGAGGAAAAACATAGTAGGGCATATTTCTCAGTAGTATTCAAAGGGACAGGTACCATGGGGATCCCCCCTTTCCCATGGCATCACTGCACAAACCCAGCAGGACTGGTCCGCAGGGGTAAAACATTGTGCATATACATGGCCTGCCTTCTACTCATACACATTTTTTACCCCATGGTTCAATAGTCGTAATTAAGGACCCAATGATAATGAATATTGTCCAGAACGGGATCATGGCCAAAGGCCTCTATTCACAGCCTGTCTTTTTGCAGTCAGAGTGATGCACCCACCGAGGGTGTCCTTCTACCTTAGCCGCTGTAGGAGTAGTGAGAAGAACAAGGTATGGACCACTCCTGCAATAGCCCAGTCTCTTCCGATCCCAGTTGCGTATCAGCAGGTAATCGCCAGCTTGTAGCAGTCCCTCTTTAGGTGGTTCGTCCAAGGACTGCTGCATCTCTCATATCTGTGAATGTAAAACTGACAAAGAATCCGTTAGTAATTGCATGTATGTCAACAACCGTTCATCCAGGGCATGGAGATCAAAGGTGGTTTCTGCAACTTCTTCAGCCCCCCCAGGGAGTTCTGAGGGGCCTCCCGTACACTATTTCAGCAGGGGTCAATTGAGTAGAAGAATGTGGTGTAATGCGCATAGCGAATAGGGCCATAGGCAAAACCTGTACCCAATTCAGTTTTGTCTCTTCAGTTAATTTAGCAAGTTCCATTAGCTCGTTCCACAATCCCAGCAGCCTGTGGATGGTGTACACAATGGAGCTGTTGCCGAATATTCAACTGCTTGCACATTTCATCAACTTTAGCTGAGAAATGTGGTCCGTTATCCGAGCTGATAACAGTAGGAAGTTCAAATCGAGGCATAATTTCACAGAGCAAAACAGCAACAGTGGTCTGTGCTGTTGCATTAGTAGTAGGAATGGCTTCCATCCATCGACTGAAAAGGTCAACCATAACCAAACAGTGTTTGTAATGATTGACTCTAGGTAGGTCAATAAAATTAATTTGGATGTACAGAAAAGGCCGATGTGGTATAGGTGTATGGCCTGGTTCTACCCGCACAGGTTTTCCAGGGTTGTGTCTCTGGCAATCCTGGCATTGGGAAACAATTTGTAAAATTTATTTTGTCAGCCGCAGATACCACCATGTAGCTTTACAATATTCTACCATTCCCCCTCTTTCCATTATGTGTAAGGGAGTGAACATAATGTAAATGTAATAAGATAGGCAGTAAAACATGATAGGATAAGCAATCCATTTAATAAAGACATCTACAATAACTAAAATATATTTATAAAACTGACATCTTGGATGGTTGGCATTGATTTTTCTGAGGTAGACTTGTCTTTCTCTATGCTTTTAATCAGCCTCATCATTTTAGGTACCACCACCCCGCACCCTTGGGACATTTCCTTAGCTTCTGGGTAATTTATTTTGGCAACATAAGGGGTAGTAACAGGTCTGATATCAATTCAGCTGGTGAGAAGTCTGTGTTCCTGCTGGTCAAGAATCCCCTGTTTTTCCACAACTGACCAAAGTCACATATCATTCCAAAGGCATATCTGAAGTCAGTATAAAAGTTGAATCCCAAGTCCTTCCCTTAAATGCATGCCCTTATGAATTGAACAGTTCCGCTTGTTTGCTAGAGAATGATGAATGAATGATGTTTCAGAGGCCAGCGTCGCCACATAATTGCCATCCTGATCTATAATTACGTATCCTGAAAGTCTTTCACCTAGAGATCCAATTGATGCACTCCCATCTATATACAGAATTAAGGCAGGGTTTGTCATGGGAATATCTGTCAAATCTTCCCGAACACAAGTATGTTCTTTAATCACAAATGGGCAGTCGTGCCCTTACTCAGCTTGTTCCTCTGGTGATCTGACAAGAAAGGATGCTGGATTGATGGTGGTACAATACTTAAATTGCAAGCTTGCCTGCTGCTTCACAAGATCATTAGGAGCAGAATTAGGCCATTTGGCCTATCGAGTCTGCTCCACCATTCATAAGGTCATAATGTAATGTGATAGGAGTAGAATTAGGCCATTCAGCCAATAAAGTCTACTCCGCCATTCAATCATGGCTGATCTATCTCTCCCTCCTAACCCCATTCTTCTGCCTTCCCCACAACCTCTGACACCTGTACTAATCAGGAATCTATCTATCTCTGCCTTAAAAATATCCACTGACTTGACCTCCACAGCCTTCTGTGGCAAAGAATTCCACAGATTCACCACTCTCTGACTAAAGACATTTCTCCTCATCTCCTTCCTAAAAGAACGCCCTTTAATTCTGAGGCTATGACCTCTAGTCCTAGACTCTCCCACTCGTAAAAACATCCTCTCCACATCCACTCTGTCCATGCCTTTCACTATTCTGTAAGTTTCAATAAGGTCCCACTCATTCTTCTAAACTCCAGCGAGTACAGGCCCAGTGCCGATAAATGCTCATCATCAGTTAACCTATTTAATCATGGCGGATCTATTTTTCCCTCTCAACCCTATTCTCCTGCATTCTCCCCGTCACCTTTGGCACCCATGCTAACCAAGAACCTATCAATCACCACTTTAAAAACAGCCAATGACTTGGCATCCATAGCTGTCTGTGGCAATGAATTCCACAGAGAGTGTATCCATATCGGCTAATCCATCACTTTGGGCAAAATCTAAAGATGATAGTTGGTCACTCCAACCTAAGATGAGGAGCCAGTATGTAATTGTCAGCTTCATCAGTATTCCCTGTGCCACTATTTGGGAATCAGTTTGGCTCTATTGAGTGAATTTGAAAGAATAATTTGAAAATATTTCAATAATAGAGCCAGTATAATATACTATTCTTTGCTGTCTGTTAATTGGTATAATTCTGTTGTTGATTGGCAGAAAAAAAAATTTGTTTGCGATCGATAGTATCTAGGAGGTAACCTGTTCTGTCAGCGAGAGCCCGGATGATTTAAATGATGTTCAAAATATATATTGTGCCACAGATATTTTTTCCCCAAACACGTTCAGATTGGCTGCACAGTAACTCAGTTCCACATTTTGCAACTGGCGCCCGGGATACACTTATTTTACAGATTTGGCTTTAATCCAGGGGATTATAATAATCAGGAAACAATCCCTGAACTAAAACACACGAGTTACAAGAAATGTGACAACCTCTAGCAAACTAACATTAGGTATCGTCAATACATATTTGACACTTACAATCTCGATCTTATGGTTGTAAAAAGATGCTGTGTCGGAAATACATTTGTGAATGTTTGAAATTATCATTTATTTGTTTGCAGTTTCAATTCTGCAAATGCCAAAATAGGTCTAACAACAATGAAAGCTAACTAGAAAGCTGCTGGAGGAATCCAGTGAGTCAGGCAACATCAGCGGGAAATGGGCAGTGGATGTTTTGGGTCAAGATTGTTTATCTGGAGGGAAGCAGTAAAGGGGAAATAGTGGATACTAGACTAAGTGGGACCCGATGGGTCCCTTTGTCACACGGGAGGCCTGGTCCCCCAATGCAATATTCCACCACTAAGCCATAGCCCCCAACTGCGCATGATCAGCTGACAGTCCCACACTAACGGCAGAAGTTAAGTTAAAGTTAATAACTTAGCATTTAATATTTCCATTACATCTCCATCTCTCTTCCAACTCCTATCCTCCTCCATTCCCCCTCATCCCCCATCACTCCATCCCCCTCCTCTTGACACTCCCTCTTCTTTCACCTGGGAGACAGGGAGAGGGATGGAGGGAGAGATGGAGGGATGGAAAGAAAGAGGGGGAGAGGGAGAGGAAGGACGGAGGGAGAGACGGGGGGGAGAGAGAGGGAGGGAGAGAGAGAGGGAGGGAGGGAAAAAAGGAAGGGGGAGAGAAAGAGGGAAGGGGAGAGAGGGAGGAAGAGAAAGAGGGAGGGGGAGAGTGAGGGAGGGAGAAAGAAAGAGACAGAGAGAGGGAGGGAGTGAGAGAGGTAGAGAGAGAGAGAGCCTGAAAAGTGCAATGACAATAAATTGAATTGAATGGTGTAAATCAACCATATTAATCTCTGTCAATATAACCTTCACCACATATATTATGCATGATACACATTCCACCATGTGATCCAGTCTGGGATTTGAGTAAGGAATGCAGTTACTGATAACAACCCTGTTCGTCTCTGAGACTGGAGTACCGTTTTTTGCACAAATAGAAAAAATGCGCAAACCAGAAGAACACAAGATCAGAGTTTTAGTCATGTATAGATAAAAAGGTGAAGGGGTGGGATAGGGAAAGAATTAGTGAGTGATAGATGGATCCAGGTTCGGAGAAGTTGACTGACAGATAGAGACAGGTGAGGAGGGAAGGGTGGGCATAGTAACAGAGGCTGGGAGGTGATAAGTGGAGACAACAATGAGCTGTAGACGGAGACACAAGGAACTGTAGATGCTGTAACCTTGAGCAACTCAGCGGGTCAGGCAGCATCTCTGGAGGATATGAATAGGTAACATTCCGGCTTGGGGACCTTTTTCAGACTGGATCCCAACCGGACACATTGACTATCCATGTCCTGAGTGGACTGCAGATCATCAAATTAGATAAGAAAGATGAAAAGTGGAACCAAATAAGGGAGATGTTGGCGAATGGGAGAGCATTATATACTGGGTGCAGAAACTGGTGAGACGAAAGGCAAGAACAAAGGGAACTCCTGTTCTATCTTAAAGAGACTTTAAGATTTTGCCTTCCACCACAGTGAGGAGGTGTTTGGTGAACTCACTGCGGTGGATGTTAAATTTGTGTTGATTGTGTGTTTTTGTCATTTTTTATTATATGTATGACTGCAGGGAAACGAAATTTCGAATAAACGAATCTAATCTAATCTAATCTAATCTATCAATGAGAGATGGGGTGAGAGAAGAGGTGCATGGAATGTGGGAGATGCAGGTAAGTGCTTTGTCAGCCACAATGAGGTGGGGGGAGCCACGTGAGAAAGGTAGGCATTTCAAATGTCCTGGAGTTGAAAGCTTCATCTCAAGAACAGCTGCAACAGCAACAAATGAAATGGTGGCCTTACAGGAGACAGGGTGAGGGGAGGTGAGGTCTAGATAGCTGTGGGAGTCAGTAGGTTTGTAGTAAATGCCAGTTGATAGTTTGTCTCCTAAGATGGAGAACAAAGAGATCAAGTAAGGGGCGAGAGTTTTCGTAAATGGTCGAAGTGAACTTGAGGGCAGGCTGGATGTTAATGGTAAAGTTAATGAAAGTGATGAGTTCTGCACGGGTGCAGGTGGCAGCACCAATGACACAGTAAAAGTTTGGGAATGGTGCCATAGGTTTGAAACAAAGAGGCAGACTTTGCTGGGGTCCAAGCGAGCATCTGTGGCTACACCTTAGATTTGTAGAAAATGAGAGGAGTCAAAATAGCTGTTTATTTCATACCATTCCCACTCTTACATGAGTTGCTCTGTGTCTTTCCCCCTTCACCATCTCCCTCAGGACTACTGAGTACCTTTGGCAGACAAGACACCAGGAATCACCAGCTGAACCAATGCCACACTAATAAATATTCTACAATTGATTGGAAGAAACAGTATAGAAACAAGCCCTTCAGCCCACAATGTACATGCTAATAATTGATCATACATTCACACTAGTTCAGTGTTATACAAGAGCCAAAAAAAGGCAAAGGGAAAAAAGCCAAATAAAGCCAAAAAAGGGGAAAAAAAGCCCAAAAAAAGGCAAAAGGGAAAAAAGGCTAATGGGGAAAAAAGAAAAAAGGGGAAAAAAAGCCAAAAGGGGAAAAAAGCCCCCAAAAAAGCAAAGGGGAAAAAAAAGCCAAAAGGGAAAAAAAAGCCAGAAGGGAAAATAAGCCAAAAGAGGAAAAAAAGCCAAAAAAAGGGGGGAAAAGCCAAACCTTCACAAACACACAAGCACATATATACATATTTTGATTTTTGTTTAACTGATAACAGGAAATAGTCTGAGGGAGGGTCTCGACCCAAAACTCCATCCCATCTCCATAGAGATGCTTCCTGCCCCGCTGAGTTACTCCAGCATTTTGCGTCTACCTTCAATTTAAACCAATATTTGCAGTTCTTTCCTACACAATAAAGTCTGTGCTCATTGCTCTAACAGATGGCTGTCTGAAGTAGGGTCTCGATCTGAAACATTAGAAACGCCAGTAATTCCTTTTCTCCAGTGATGATGTCTGACCCACTGAGTTACTCCAGCTTTTTGTGTCTATCTTCAGTTTAAACCGGCATCTGCAGTTCCTTCCTACACATGATGGTTGTAACGGTTATGTCTGATGCAAATGGTTTCTTCTGAAATAAGTAAAATGCATGGGAGGATAAGCTGTCAGTAAAAGCATGCCCAGGCAGCACACATCCTCTTACATCTCTACTCTAAAGTTGCTCATAGGCAGGGCACCTCTGAAGAGGAGCAGAGTGTAGGAAAGAGAACAGCTGGACCAACGTTGGAGAATAGAATGCAGCCCTGAATAAGGTATAGCTGGAATTTTTTTAATCCACCATTCTACCATCTAGAAAAATATGATTTCAAAGGACTGACTTGTAAGACCAATACTTCTGGAGCTACTCTCAACTATTTAGTCAGCCTTCTTTCTGCCTCGTAATTACTTATTGGTCTCTCTTTGCCTGCCATTCCTGCGCCGGAGACCCGGGTTTGATCCCAACTACGGGTGCTGTATGTACAGTTTGTACGTTCTCCCTGTGACCTGCGTGGGTTTTCTCTGAGATCTTCGGTTTCCTCCCACACTCCAAAGACGTACAGGTTTGTAAGTTAATTGGCTTGGTAAATGTAAAAGTTGGCCCTAGTGTTAATGTGCAGGGGTCGCTGGTCGGCACAGACCCGGTGGGCCGAAGGGCCTGTTTCCATGCTGTATCTCTAAACTAAACTAAAAATGAATGTACATCTTTTCTTGGTTCCACTTTTGTGTTTTTTTCCAATTCCCCTCCACACACAGACTCACACACATGGACACAGACAGACAGACACACACTGGCACCTCTGGTTATGTTCCAAATTTACATTGAGCAGCAGCAATATTTCACTGTCTAACAAAAGGTCCTGACCTGAAACATCTGCAGTTTCCTTGTTTCTTCAGCACGATGGCTGCACTCACCAACAGTCTGCCTTCGTCTTTTTCCTTCTTTGTGTTTTTAGTTTGTTGTAAAATATATGTTTTAGTTTATCTTTAGTTTTGTATTATGTGGGGGAAACTTTACTTATCTCTTCCCTCGACAGAGATGCAACTTTTTCTGCGGCCTATCATCATGGAGTTGGCGGCCTCTTGCTGGGAAAACCGTGGAGCTTGTGGACTTTAACATCTTGGAGCAGACGATCCCTTTGCCAGGGGCCGGCCTTTGGTGCTCCAACCTGCGGAAACTGAGGACTTTAACATCACGGAGCTCACAGTCCCTGGTTAGTGACCGACTTTGGGAACTCCAAGCCGCAGGAGTTAGATCGCCCCGATGCAGGAGCTTCCGACGTGGGAGCTCGGCTGCGGATGCTTAGACGCCCCCGACCGCAGGAGGAAAGAAGACTTTATTGCCTTCCATCACAGTGAGGAATGTGGATGAGCCACTGTGGTGGATGTTTATGTCAAGTTTTTACGTAGTTGTGTATCTTGTTGCTTTTTTGGTATGACCACGATCACATTGAATGGCGGTGCTGGCTCGAAGGGCCGAATGGCCTTCCCCTGCACCTATTGCCTATAATGGTAAAAATCTTTTTTTCACTCCTCTAATACACCATTTTGTCAAAACCTTGTTCAGTGTGGATAATCAAGTCTACTGCGCCATTCAATCGTGGCTTACTCTTCACAGTAATGAGGCACCTATGATGATCGTTTGTCGGCACTGGGCCTGTACTTGCTGGAGTTTAGAAGAATGAAGGGAGACCTCATTGATACATACAGAATAATGAAAGGCTTGGATAGAGTGGGTGTGGAGAGGATGTTTCCACTAGTGCAGGAGTCTCGGACTAGACTCAGAATTGCCTCAGAATTAAAGGACGTTCTTTTAGGAAGATGGAGAAATTTCTTTGGTCAGAGGGTGGTGAATCTGTGGAATTCTTTGTCCCAGAAAGCTGTGGAGGCCGTGAGTGGATATTTTTAAGGCACAGATAGATACTTAATTAGTACAGGTGTCAGAGGTTATGGGGAGAAGGCAGAATGGGGTTAGGAGGGAGATAGATCAGTCATGATTTAATGGCAGAGTAGAATTGATGGGCCGAACGACCTCATTCTACTCCTATTCCTCATGACAGTCACAACCTCAGACTAATAATGTGCAGTTTCGATAATGTTGATAGCATTCCCCATTTATCACAAAACGATGGCCCAATTTCCTCAAATATTTTGGGAGGTGGAGATGGTGTCTGATGAACTAGAAAGTAAATCGCAAATTGAATTGTATTCCAAGTTATGGAATGAAACAGTACAAATGTCTGCTTTCCCAAGGGATTTCAAGGCAGCCGTAGATTTGCTAAAGTTATCAAAATTGACTAATTAAGAAGGCAAGTTGTAATGGAGTGGCCTTTTGGGTCTGGGAGTTTGCAGATGACAATAATGTGTGTGGTATCAGACAGTTAAAATTGTATCACAAATTACAGCAGGATCTAAATCAGTTGGGCAAATGGTCCGAGCAATAGTCAATGGAGTTTAATCCAGAAAAGTGCATGGTGTTAATTGTTTTGAAGATATTTGAGGAGATTGTTGGAAAATGGACAATGACAGTGGTACATTTAGAACTTCAGAAGGTATGTGATTAGTGTAGTATACTGCTGGCTACTGAGAATTGGCTGACAGGCAGAAACCAGGGATTGGAAATAGATAGGTGGGTAACACAGGAACCCTGATTATTCAGTCTTCAACTAGTTGGATGAGGCAGCCAAATATCACATTTCCAATTTTACTGATGATACAAAACTTGGGAAATGTTTGAGCAGTGAAAAGGATGTAAATAGGTTTTAAAGGGATAGAAACAAGCTGAATGTGTGGGCCAGAACATAACAGAAGGAATATAATATGGCAAGGTGAAGTCATCTACGGTGGAACACAAAAACAAGTTTAAATTGCTTTATTGTTGTGTACACTGAGATACAGTGAAAAGCTTTTGTTTGCATGCTATGCAATTAAATCAGGTGATACTGTACAATCAAGCCATGCACAAGCACAATAGATAGAGAGGAGAAACATGCATAGTGCAGCATACAGTTTTTCAACATTGTAGCATAATCTGAGGAAAAAGTCCAATGGTCACAATGATGTTGGTTGGAAATTAGGAAATGTATCCTAGCTTCAGGAAGGACCATTCAGAATTCAAATAACAGGGGAAGAAGCTGCACCCGAGTCTGAAGGTACGCGCTTTCAAGTTTTTATATCCTCTTTATGGTGGAAGCAGGGAAAAGTGGAAATGACAAGGGTGGAAAAGGTCTTTGATTATGTTGGCTGCTTTCCCAAGGGAATGAAGTGTAGATGTAGTCAATGGTGGGAAGTCTGGTCTGTGTGCTGGAGTGATCCACAACTCTGCAATTTCTTGTGGTCTTGGGCAAAGCTGTTCCCAAACCAAGCTGTGATACAACCCAGCAGTACGCTTTCTACAGTTCAACTGTAGAAGTTGGTAAAAGTCTTTAAATTAATGTCAAATATCTTTGTCTTCTGAGGAAGTAGAAACGATGGTATGCTTTTTTGGTGATGATGTAATTCAGTGGCTCATATTATTTCCTTCATCTAAATCCATTCTGTGCTTTAACCCAATAAGGCGGTTTCAATTATGTCAATGTACAAATTGGAAGTCTGGACCATTGTCCTGGTGATTCCGGCTACCATCATCATAATGAGCTGCCCGATGGTACTGCAGACTGCTGTTGTGGTGATCTGGAGGATGAAGTGTATCACCGCCATCTTGCTGGAGGGAGCAGTAAGAAGCAGGATCCATCCATTCCTTTCTGAATGCTTGGTTATTTTCAACATGGCATCCATCTCTAATGGTTAGGGCAGTGCCTCATACTCTGGATCGAACCCAGCTGTAAAAGATAGAATAGTTTATTGGCTATTCTTTGGAAAGTGAACCAAACACATCACACACATGACCAGATGGCATCACATAAAGTAATACATAAAAAAATTATTGTAAGATTAATCTTATTCATTGCTATTTTCTACCTACAGAACTATAATGCATGCCTGCTAAAGATATGAACATTCTAGTTTTTTTAAATTCACAGGGTTTGTAAGGTAAAATTGAGATTAAAAAAATGTTTCCATGTGACCTGTCATATTTGATCTCTGACCCTAAACAAACATTGTCAGCATAACATAAAAATGTCTCTTTATAAGCTTAAAAATGACCAAGATGCCCCATCTAAACTAGTCCAATTTGCTTGCAGTTAGCCCATATCCCTCTAAACCTTTCCAATGCATGTACCTGTCCACATATCTTTTAAACTATAGGTTATAGGTGAGAGGGGAAAAAAGTAATAGGGAACTGAGGGGCAAGTTTTTCCACTTAGAGAGTGGATGGTATAAAGAACGAGCTGCCAGGGAAAGTATTTGAGGGACAATAACAATATTTCAAAGATACTTGGACACGTACATGGATAGAAAAGATTTAGAGGATATGAACTAAATGCAAGTAATGAGACTAATTTAGTTACGAAGCACTACAAATAAAGAAATAGGACATCCAGACAAAATAAATGTAAATGGCAGACTTGGGGAATACATTTTCTCTGGTGATTTTTTAAAAAGACTGTCAGTGAAGAATAAATTACTCTTTTTGGTTGCTCTTACCAGAGGCTTTGTTGGAATGAGCGAGGGAACATTGCAGATGCTCTGGATCTCCTCGGGCAAGACGGCAACTGTCAGTGTGCAGATTTCCCAGGTTAAGCTCATTGGTCCACAGAAGGTCCATGATAGCCAAGATCTGAGAGCATGGGTCCATCAATCTTTAATAAAGAAAAAAGTGTAAAAACAAAATCAACAGTAAAGGCATTTAAATTAAACGTTATTTTAATTGAAATTCTCTCTTTGAATGTAAATGTTAACACTTACATAGACGACTGGTGACTTGTGCTTGCCCAAGACAGCATAGAAGGAGGGTTGAGGAGGAAGGTTACTGGGAGTGGAAGTCCTCCGTATCCGTTGGTGAAATCGGAGACAGAGACAAGGGCACAAGAGAATCAGTGAATTAGTTTAGTTTAGAGATACAGCGCAAAAACAGGCCCTTCGGCTGCTATCATCAGAAAGATAATACAGGAACCAGAGAACTATCCCCTCCAGGTTTAAAACAGCTTTTTGTCAAGCTCAAACCACATTGCAGAAACCCAACAACCAATTGGAGAGATATGGCTATTGGAGAGATATTGCATCCATCCCCTATCATTATATGGATTAATCAATACAACACGTTATGTTCACATCACACTTGCATTGTGGCTAAATACCACAAACTTTCTACCCAGCCTGAAGATAAAATGCTGGTCTGAACTTCACACGAAGGCTATATATGTCAGCAAATAAAGTAATAAGGCATCCAGACTAAAAATGCAAATTGCAGCTCTTTATGGTGCCTCTTAAAAGACCCTCAGCAGCCCAAGGACTGGTCTTTCAAAGTTCAAGAACAGCATCTCCCTGTCAACCATCAGGTTCTTGAACCACATTGCACCAGCAACACATTCCTTATAAACCACAACAGACTGCATCAGAATGGCTGCTCCACAATGATTGTTGGTCTACTTTCCCATAACTAATAATAACATAATGAGACAAGATATCAATTCGATTGCTGTAATGTATATCAACTCCAATATATGCCAATATAAAATTTTCTTTATTTGTTATTGCTTAGCATGTGCTTTCTTTTGACTGGTTGAATTGGTGAGGGCTCCGTTCATTGGTAAAAAGATGCGTCATTCCCAGAGATTCTATCTTGCCAGCAGAATCCTCTCCGAGCTGGTCAGGCTGTTTGACATCTTTCTTCTGGCTTTGCCCTTATGGTGAATCCAATGACACTGCAAAGGAGTCCAGCTTGATTTTCAATCGCCATTAGCTCCAGCTACTTCTGGTCAGTTGTGATGCCTTGGTTTTCCCAGTGACAATCCATGGTAGGGTTCTGATGCTGCTGTTCCTCCCCTGTATGCTCCTTCCTCATTTTGTGTTGACTTGGGTGTGGGTTCTGTCCTGTGACAAGGATTGGCTTCATTACCAGTGATACCGTGGCTTTCAGATGTAACGTTCTGCATTTGTCGTAACTACTATTGGCACTTGCTCCTCTTCATCTTCTGTCCGACCTCCAGCATCCACCGAGGGTTCGTCTTCGTCCAATCTCCGGAACCCATCGCGGGCCCGTCTTCAGCTGCCGAATCTTCTCTTGGACGGCACACCTTGCTCAATTTAACATCCTCACTTGTGTTTCCCAACAACAAGCAGCGTCAGTTTTGATGCTCACGAACTCCTGCTTGGTCCTGGCTGGGTCTTTTCCTCCTCATCATCACTGGTGCTTTCTTTTCTTCAGTGTTGAATTGGTGATGGCTCCATCCAGTCAAAAAGATGCATCATTCCTGGAGATTCTGCCCTGCTAGCAGAATCCTTCCATAGCTGGTCAGGCTATTTGACATCTTTCTTTTGCCTTTGTCCTGATGGTCTCGCTTGGGTGACGAAAGTGGGTCATTTGTCGTAACTATCTTTGCTCCTTTTCTTCATCTTCTCTCTGGCACCCACCGCGGGCCCGTCTTCAGCCGCCCAATCCTCTCTTGGACAGCACACCTTGCTGTCTTCAACATCCTTGCTTGTGTTTCCCACCATCAAGCAGTCAGTTGTGATGCTCATGATCTCCTGTTTGGTCCTGGATGGGTCTTTTCCTCCTCGTCATCATTGGTGCTTTCTTTAGTTCGGTGTTGAATTGGTGATGGCTCCATCTTCAACCAATAAGATGCATCATTCCTGGAGATTCTGCCTTGCTAGCAGAGTCCCCCCCCCCCCCCCCCCCCTCCATAGCTGGGCAGGCTATTTGCCATTTTTCTTCTGGCTTTGCCCTGATGGTGAATCCAATGACACTAAAAAGAGGAGACCATCTTGGTTCCCCATCGACGTTAGCTCCAGCGACTTCAGGTCAGTTGTGATGCCTTGGTTTCCCCAGTGACAATCCATGGTAGGGTTCTGATGCTCCTGTTCCTCCCCTGTATGTTCCTTCCTCATTTTGTCCAGTGTTGACTTGGGTGTGGGTTCTGTCCTGTGACAAAGATGGGCTTCATTACCAGAGATCCCTTGGCTTTCAGGTGTCGCGTCCTGCATTTGTTGTAACTATCATTGGCACTTGCTCCTTTTCATCTTCTCTCCGACCTCCGGCACGCACGACGGGCCCGTCTTCAGCTGCCGAATCCTCTCTTGTATGACACAACTTGCTGTCTTCACAATGTCCTTGTCTGTGTTTCCCACCAACAAGCAGCGTCACTTATGAAGCTCATGATCACCTGTTTGGTCCTGGATGGGTCTTTTCCTCCTCGTTATCACTGGTAATTTCTTTTGTTCAGTGTTACATTGGTGATGGCTCCATCTTCAGACAAAGATGCATAATTCCTGGAGATTCTGCCTTGTTAGTAGAGTCCTCCCTGAGCTGATCAGGCTATTTGACATATTTTTGCTGGCTTTGCCCTTATGGTGAATCCAATGACACTGCAAAAAGGATTCCAGCTAGGGTCTCAATTGTCTTTAGCTCCAGCTACTTCTGGTGAGTTGCGATGTCTTGGTTTTCTCAGAGACAATCTGTAGTTGGGTTCTGATGCTCCTGTTCCTCCCATGCATGTTCCTCATTTTGTCCAATGTTGACTTGGGTGTGGGTTCTGTCCTGTGACATTTGTCATAACTACCATTGGCACTTGCTCCTCTTTGTCTTCTCTTTGACCCCCGGAACCCAGAGGGCCTGTCTTCAGCTGTCGAATCCTCCCTGGGACGGCTCCGTCCGTCTTCTTCACTCCGAGGGCCCAGCTCACTCTATTTAACCGTCTCGTTGGGTGATGAAATTGGGTCATTTGTCATAACTCTCTTTGCCACTTGCTCCACTTCTTCATCTTCTTTTCGGTACCCACCACAGGGCAAGTCCAACCTCCGCCACCGACTGCGGGCCCGTCTTCAGCTTCCAAATCCTCTTGGACGGCACACCTTGATCTCTTTAACATCTTCGCTTCTGTTTCCCACCAACAAGCAGCGTCAATTATGATGCCCATGCTCTCATGCTTGGGCCTGGCTGGGTCTTTTCCTCCTCATCATCACTGGTGCTTTCTTTTATTCAGTGTTCAATTGGTGATGGCTCCATATTCAGTCAAAGATGCATCATTCCTGGAGATTCTGCCTTGCTAGTAGTCCTCCCAGAGCTGGTCAGGCTATTTGACATCTTTCTTCTGGCTTTGCCCTTATGGTGAATCCAATGACACTGCAAAGAGGAGTCCAGCTTGGTTCTCAATCATCGTTAGCTCCAGCTATTTCTGGTCAGTTGTGATGCCTTGGTTTTCCCAGTGACAATCCGTGGTAGAGTTCTGATGCTCCTGTTCCTCCCTCATTTTGTCCAGTGTTGACTTGAGTGTGGGTTCTGTCCTGTGACAAAGATAGGCTTCATTACCAGAGATCCCTTGGTTTTCAGGTGTCACGTCCTGCATTTGTTGTAACTATCATTGGCACTTGCTCCTATTCATCTTCTCTCCGACCTCCAGCGCCCACCATGGGCCCGTCTTCAGCTGCCGAGTCCTCTCTTGGGCGGTTCCGTCCGTCTTCCTCGCTCCCTGAGGGCCCAGCTCACTCTCTTTAACCGCCTTGCTTGGGTGAGGAAATTTGTCGTAAGTATCTTTGCTTCTTGGTCTTCTTCATCTTCTGTCCATCACCCACCGCAGTAAGATCCAACCTCCGGCACCCACCGCGGACCCGTCTTCAGCTGCCGAATCCTCTCTTGGACGACACAACTTGCTGTCTTCAACGTCCTTGTCCGTGTTTCCCCACCAACAAGCAGCGTCAGTTATGATGCTCATGATCATGTTTGGTCCTGGATGGGTCTTTTCCTCATCATCACTGGTATTTTCTTTTGTTCCGTGTTACATTGGTGATGGCTCCATCTTCAGTCAAAGATGCATCATTCCTGGAGATTCTGCCTTGATATCAGTCCTCCCAGAGCTGGTCAGGCTATTTTACATCTTTTTCTGGCTTTGCCCTTATGGTGAATCCAATGACACTGCAAAAAGGAGATCAGCTTGGTTCTCAATTGTGTTTAGCTCCAGCTACTCCTGGGGAGTTGCGATGTCTTGGTTTTCTCAGAGACAATCTGTAGTTGGGTTCTGATGCCCCTGTTCCTCCCATGCATGTTCCTCATTTTGTTCAATGTTGACTTGGGTGTGGGTTCTGTCCTGTGACAAAGATAGACTTCATTACCAGAGATCCCTTGGATTTCAGGTGTCGTGTTCTGTATTTGTCGTAACTACCATTGGCAGTTGCTCCTCTTCGTCTTCTCTTTGACCCCCCGGAACCCACTGAGGGCCTGTCTTCAGCTGTCGAATCCTCCCTGGGACGGCTCCGTCCGTCTTCTTCACTCCCTGAGGGCCCAGCTCACTCTATTTAACCGTCTCGTTGGGTGATGAAATTGGGTAATTTGTCATAACTATCTTTGCCACTTGCTCCACTTCTTCATCTTCTTTCCAGTACTCATCACGGGGCAAGTCCAACCTCCGGCACCCACTGCGGGCCCGTCTTCAGCTTCCAAATCCTCTCTTGAACGGCACACCTTGCTCTCTTTAACATCTTCGCTTGTATTTCCCACCAACAAGCAGCGTCAATTATGATGCCCATGCTCTCCTGCTTGGGCCTGGCTGGGTCTTTTCCTCCTTATCATCACTGGTACTTTCTTTTATTCAGTGTTGAATTGGTGATGGCTCCATCTTCAGTCAAAGATGCATCATTCCTGGAGATTCTGCCTTGCTAGTAGTCCTCCCAGAGCTGGTCAGGCTATTTGACATCTTTCTTCTGGCCTTGCCCTGATGGCGAATCCAATGACACTGCAAAGGGCAGTCCAGCTGGGTTCTCAATCATCGTTAGCTCCAGCTACTTCTGGTCAGTTGTGGTGCCTTGTTTTTCCCAGTGACAATCCGTGGTAGGGTTCTGATGCTCCTGTTCCTCAATGTATGCTCCTTCTTTCTTTTGTCGAGTGTTGATTTGGGTGTGGGTTCTGTCCTGTGACAAAAGATAGGCTTCATTACCAGAGATCCCTTGTCTTTCAGGTGTCGTGTTCTGCATTTGTCGTAACTACTATTGGCTAGTGTTGAATTGGTGATGGCTCCATCTTCAAGCAAATAGATGCATCATTCCTGGATATTCTGCCTTGCTTGCAGAGCCCTTTCTGAGCTATTTGACATCTTTCTTCTGGCTTTGCCCCGATGCCGAATCCAATGACACTGCAAAGAAGAGTCCAGCTTGGTTTCCCATCGATGTTAGCTCCAGCTACTTCTTGTCAGTTGTGATGTCTTGGTTTTCCCAGAGACAATCTGTGGTAGGGTTCTGATGCTGCTGTTCCTCAATGTATGTTTTCTGCTCAGTCATTTCCTCCTCCTTTTGTCTAGTGTGACTTGGATGTGGTGTTTGTCCTCTGATAAGGATCGGCTTCATTACCAGAGATCCCTTGGCATTCAGATGTCACTTTCAGCATTTGTTGTACCTACCATTGCCACATGCTCTTCTTTATTTTCTCTCAGACCCCCATCGTGGGCCCGTCCACAGCCGCCAAGTCCTCTATTGGACGGCATTGTTGGCCTTTCTCACCCCTCGACTGCCCACCTCGCTCCCTTTAACAGCCTTTAACAATTCAATCAAAGAAAGGCCTATTCCTCGCTTTACATTGCAGCTAGATATTAATTATGACTTTCTACCCAGCCTGAAGATCAAATACTGGTCTGAATTACACTTGCAGGGTTCGTAAGTAAGCAAATAGAGAAATAAGGCCTCCAGACAAAATAAAATGCTAATTGCAGCTCTCACTGGTGCATCTTAAAAGACATTCAGCAACCCGACAATCGTTCTTTCCAAGTTCAAGAACATCGTCCCATCAACCATCAGTTTCTTGAGCCACATGGCACCAGCAACACATTTCAGAACCGAAAGCACATTTCTACTCACTTTTGCGTTATGTTCATTATTTGGATCGTCTTCATCAAAATAGCCAAAGCACTCTCAATTAAACAGAAAGCATCTGTCAACCACTTTGCTGTTAGATTTCAAAGAACCTTAACCTCTAACTTCTCTGCTTCATGTCCCACGCATCGTCAACTAACATTGGCATGTTACTCTTCGTCTTCTCTCCGACCTCCGGCACCCACCGAGGGCCCGTCTTCGTCCAACCTTCGGAACCCACCATGGGCCCAGTCTTCAGCTGCCGAGTCCTCTCTTGGAATGCACCATCTGGTGATTTCTTTAGTTCTGTGTTGAATTGGTGATGGCTCCATCTTTAGTCAAAAAGATGCATCATTCCTGGAGATACTGCCATGCTAGCAGAGTCCTCCCAGAGCTGGTCAGGCTATTTGCCATTTTTCTTCTGGCTTTGCCCTGATGGTGAATCCAATGACACTGCAAAGAGGAGACCATCTTGGTTCCCCATCGACGTTAGCTCCAGCTACTTCTGGTCAGTTGTGATGCCTTGGTTTTCCCAGTGACAATCCATGGTAGGGTTCTGATGCTGCTGTTCCTCCCCTGTATGCTCCTTCCTCATTTTGTGTTGACTTGGGTGTGGGTTCTGTCCTGTGACAAGGATTGGCTTCATTACCAGTGATACCTTGGCTTTCAGATGTAGCGTTCTGCATTTGTCGTAACTACTATTGGCACTTGCTCCTCTTCATCTTCTGTCCGACCTCCAGCATCCACCGAGGGCCCGTCTTCGTCCAATCTCCGGAACCCATCGCGGGCCCGTCTTCAGCTGCCGAATCTTCTCTTGGACGGCACACCTTGCTCAATTTAACATCCTCACTTGTGTTTCCCAACAACAAGCAGCGTCAGTTTTGATGCTCATGAACTCCTGCTTGGTCCTGGCTGGGTCTTTTCCTCCTCATCATCACTGGTGCTTTCTTTTCTTCAGTGTTGAATTGGTGATGGCTCCATCCAGTCAAAAAGATGCATCATTCCTGGAGATTCTGCCCTGCTAGCAGAGTCCTTCCATAGCTGGTCAGGCTATTTGACATCTTTCTTTTGCCTTTGTCCTGATGGTCTCACTTGGGTGACGAAAGTGGGTCATTTGTCGTAACTATCTTTGCTCCTTGCTCCTTTTCTTCATCTTCTCTCTGGCACCCACCGCGGGCCCGTCTTCAGCCGCCCAATCCTCTCTTGGACAGCACACCTTGCTGTCTTCAACATCCTCGCTTGTGTTTCCCACCTTCAAGCAGTCAGTTGTGATGCTCATGATCTCCTGTTTGGTCCTGGATGGGTCTTTTCCTCCTCGTCATCACTGGTGCTTTCTTTAGTTCGGTGTTGAATTGGTGATGGCTCCATCTTCAATCAATAAGATGCATCATTCCTGGAGATTCTGCCTTGCTAGCAGAGTCCCCCCCCCCCCCCCCCATAGCTGGGCAGGCTATTTGCCATTTTTCTTCTGGCTTTGCCCTGATGGTGAATCCAATGACACTAAAAAGAGGAGACCATCTTGGTTCCCCATCGACGTTAGCTCCAGCGACTTCTGGTCAGTTGTGATGCCTTGGTTTTCCCAGTGACAATCCATGGTAGGGTTCTGATGCTCCTGTTCCTCACCTGTATGTTCCTTCCTCATTTTGTCCAATGTTGACTTGGGTGTGGGTTCTGCCCTGTGACATTTGTCGTAACTACCATTGGCACTTGCTCCTCTTTGTCTTCTCTTTGACCCCCAGAACCCACTGAGGGCCTGTCTTCAGCTGTCGAGTCCTCCCTGGGACGGCTCCGTCCGTCTTCTTCACTCCCTGAGGGCCCAGCTCACTATTTAACCGTCTTGTTGGGTGATGAAATTGGGTCATTTGTCATAACTCTCTTTGCCACTTGCTCCTCTTCATCTTCTTTCCGGTACTCATCACAGGGCAAGTCCAACCTCCGCCACCGACTGCGGGCCCGTCTTCAGCTTCCAAATCCTCTTGGATGGCACACCTTGATCTCTTTAACATCTTCGCTTCTGTTTCCCACCAACAAGCAGCGTCAATTATGATGCCCATGCTCTCATGCTCGGGCCTGGCTGGGTCTTTTCCTCCTCATCATCACTGGTGCTTTCTTTTATTCAGTGTTGAATTGGTGATGGCTCCATATTCAGTCAAAGATGCATCATTCCTGGAGATTCTGCCTTGCTAGTAGTCCTCCCAGAGCTGGTCTGGCTATTTGACATCTTTCTTCTGGCTTTGCCCTTATGGTGAATCCAATGACACTGCAAAGAGGAGTCCAGCTTGGTTCTCAATCATCGTTAGCTCCAGCTATTTCTGGTCAGTTGTGATGCCTTGGTTTTCCCAGTGACAATCCGTGGTAGAGTTCTGATGCTCCTGTTCCTCCCTCATTTTGTCCAGTGTTGACTTGAGTGTGGGTTCTGTCCTGTGACAAGGATAGGCTTCATTACCAGAGATCCCTTGGTTTTCAGGTGTCACGTCCTGCATTTGTTGTAACTATCATTGGCACTTGCTCCTATTCATCTTCTCTCCGACCTCCGGCGCCCACCATGGGCCCGTCTTCAGCTGCCGAGTCCTCTCTTGGGCGGCTCAATCCGTCTTCCTCGCTCCCTGAGGGCCCAGCTCACTCTCTTTAACCGCCTTGCTTGGGTGAGGAAATTTGTCGTAAGTATCTTTGCTTCTTGGTCTTCATCTTCTGCCCATCACCCACCGCAGTAAGATCCAACCTCCGGCACCCACCGCGGGCCCGTCTTCAGCTGCCGAATCCTCTCCTGCATGACACAACTTGCTGTCTTCAACGTCCTTGTCCGTGTTTCCCCACCAACAAGCAGCGTCAATTATGATGCTCATGATCACCTGTTTGGTCCTGGATGGGTCTTTTCCTCCTCATCATCACTGGTATTTTCTTTTGTTCAGTGTTACATTGGTGATGGCTCCATCTTCAGTCAAAGATGCATCATTCCTGGAGATTCTGCCTTGATATCAGTCCTCCCAGAGCTGGTCAGGCTATTTGACATCTTTTTCTGGCTTTGCCCTTATGGTGAATCCAATGACACTGAAAAAAGGAGATCAGCTTGGTTCTCAATTGTGTTTAGCTCCAGCTACTCCTGGGGAGTTGCGATGCCTTGCTTTTCCCAGACAATCTGTAGTTGGGTTCTGATGCTCCTGTTCCTCCCATGCATGTTCCTCATTTTGTTCAATGTTGACTTGGGTGTGGGTTCTGTCCTGTGACAAAGATAGACTTCATTACCAGAGATCCCTTGGATTTCAGGTGTCGTGTTCTGCATTTGTCGTAACTACCATTGGCACTTGCTCCTCTTCGTGATCTCTTTGACCCCCCGGAACCCAGAGGGCCTGTCTTCAGCTGTCGAATCCTCCCTGGGACGGCTCCGTCCGTCTTCTTCACTCCCTGAGGGCCCAGCTCACTCTATTTAACCGTCTCGTTGGGTGATGAAATTGGGTAATTTGTCATAACTATCTTTGCCTCTTGCTCCACTTCTTCATCTTCTTTCCAGTACTCATCACGGGGCAAGTCCAACCTCCGGCACCCACTGCGGGCCCGTCTTCAGCTTCCAAATCTTCTCTTGGACGGCACACCTTGCTCTCTTTAACATCTTCGCTTGTATTTCCCACCAACAAGCAGCGTCAATTATGATGCCCATGCTCTCCTGCTTGGGCCTGGCTGGGTCTTTTCCTCCTTATCATCACTGGTGCTTTCTTTTATTCAGTGTTGAATTGGTGATGGCTCCATCTTCAGCCAAAGATGCATCATTCCTGGAGATTCTGCCTTGCTAGTAGAATCCTCCAAGAGCTGGTCAGGCTATTTGACATCTTTCTTCTGGCCTTGCCCTGATGGCGAATCCAATGACACTGCAAAGGGCAGTCCAGCTTGGTTCTCAATCATCGTTAGCTCCAGCTACTTCTGGTCAGTTGTGA
The DNA here is from genome assembly GCF_010909765.2 of Amblyraja radiata. Taxonomy (NCBI): domain Eukaryota; kingdom Metazoa; phylum Chordata; class Chondrichthyes; order Rajiformes; family Rajidae; genus Amblyraja; species Amblyraja radiata. The sequence goes on from NC_045967.1 coordinate 35,716,600, forward strand.
TGCCTTGTTTTTCCCAGTGACAATCCGTGGTAGGGTTCTGATGCTCCTGTTCCTCAATGTATGCTCCTTATTTCTTTTGTCGAGTGTTGATTTGGGTGTGGGTTCTGTCCTGTGACAAAAGATAGGCTTCATTACCAGAGATCCCTTGTCTTTCAGGTGTCGTGTTCTGCATTTGTCGTAACTACTATTGGCTAGTGTTGAATTGGTGATGGCTCCATCTTCAAGCAAATAGATGCATCATTCCTGGAGATTCTGCCTTGCTTGCAGAGCCCTTTCTGAGCTATTTGACATCTTTCTTCTGACTTTGCCCCGATGGCGAATCCAATGACACTGCAAAGAAGAGTCCAGCTTGGTTTCCCATCGATGTTAGCTCCAGCTACTTCTTGTCAGTTGTGATGTCTTGGTTTTCCCAGAGACAATCCGTGGTAGGGTTCTGATGCTGCTGTTCCTCCCATGTATGTTTTCCGCTCAGTCATTTCCTCCTCCTTTTGTCTAGTGTGACTTGGATGTGGTGTTTGTCCTCTGACAAGGATCGGCTTCATTACCAGAGATCCCTTGGCTTTCAGGTGTCACTTTCAGCATTTGTTGTACCTACCATTGCCACATGCTCTTCTTTATTTTCTCTCAGACCCCCATCGTGGGCCCGTCCACAGCCGCCAAGTCCTCTATTGGACGGCATTATTGGCCTTTCTCACCCCTCGACTGCCCACCTCGCTCCCTTTAACAGCCTTTAACAATTCATTCAAAGAAAGGCCTATTCCTCGCTTTACATTGCAGCTAGATATTAATTATGACTCTTTCTACCCAGCCTGAAGATCAAATACTGGTCTGAATTACACTTGCAGGGTTCGTAAGTAAGCAAATAGAGAAATAAGGCCTCCAGACAAAATAAAATGCAAATTGCAGCTCTCACTGGTGCATCTTAAAAGACATTCAGCAACCCGACAATCGTTCTTTCCAAGTTCAAGAACATCGTCCCATCAACCATCAGTTTCTTGAGCCACATGGCACCAGCAACACATTTCAGAACCGAAAGCACATTTCTACTCACTTTTGCGTTATGTTCATTATTTGGATCGTCTTCATCAAAATAGCCAAAGCACTCTCAATTAAACAGAAAGCATCTGTCAACCACTTTGCTGTTAGATTTCAAAGAACCTTAACCTCCTCTAACTTCTCTGCTTCATGTCCCACGCATCATCAACTAACATTGGCATGTTACTCTTCGTCTTCTCTCCGACCTCCGGCACCCACCGAGGGCCCGTCTTCGTCCAACCTTCGGAACCCACCATGGGCCCGTCTTCAGCTGCCGAGTCCTCTCTTGGAATGCACCATCTGGTGATTTCTTTAGTTCTGTGTTGAATTGGTGATGGCTCCATCTTTAGTCAAAAAGATGCATCATTCCTGGAGATACTGCCATGCTAGCAGAGTCCTCCCAGAGCTGGTCAGGCTATTTGCCATTTTTCTTCTGGCTTTGCCCTGATGGTGAATCCAATGACACTGCAAAGAGGAGACCATCTTGGTTCCCCATCGACGTTAGCTCCAGCTACTTCTGGTCAGTTGTGATGCCTTGGTTTTCCCAGTGACAATCCACGGTAGGGTTCTGATGCTCCCGTTCCTTCCCTGTAAGTTCGTTCCTCATTTGGTCCAGTGTTGACTTGGGTGTGGGTTCTGTCCTGTGACAAAGATAGGCTTCATTACCAGAGATCCCTTGGCTTTCAGGTGTCGCGTCCTGCATTTGTCGTAACTACCATTGGTACTTGCTCCTATTCGTCTTCTTTCCGACTTCCGGCACCCACCGAGGGCCCGTCATCAGATGCCGAGTCCTCACTTGGACGGCTCCATCCATCTTCCTCGCTCCCTGAGGACCCAGCTCACTCTCTTTAACCGTCTTGCTTGGGTGATGAAAGTGGGTCATTTGTCGTAACTATCTTTGCTTCTTGACCCTCTTCTTCATCTACTCTCCGGCACCCACTACAGGCCCGTCTTCAGCTGACTGATCCTCTCATGGACAGCACACCTTGCTCTCTTTAACATCTTCGCTTGTGTTTCCCACCAACAAGCAGCGTCAGTTATGATGCCCATGCTCTCCTGCTTGGGCCTGGCTGGGTCTTTTCCTCCTCATCATCACTGGTGCTTTCTTTTATTCAGTGTTGAATTGGTGATGGCTCCATATTCAGTCAAAGATGCATCATTCCTGGAGATTCTCCCTTGCTAGTAGAATCCTCCAAAAGCTGGTCCGGCTATTTGACATCTTTCTTCTGGCCTTGCCCTGATGGCGAATCCAATGACACTGCAAAGAGGAGTCCAGCTTGGTTCTCAATCGCCGTTAGTTCCAGCTACTTCCGGTCAGTTGTGATGCCTTGGTTTTCCAAGAGACAATCCGTGGTAGGGTTCTGATGCTCCTGTTCCTCAATGTATGTTCCTTCTTTCTTTTGTTGAGTGTTGATTTGGGTGTGGGTTCTGTCCTGTGACAAAAGATGGCCTTCATTATCAGAGATCCCTTGTCTTTCAGGTGTCGTGTTCTGCATTTGTTGTAACTACTATTGGCACTTGCTCGTCTTCATCTTCTCTCCGACATCTGGCACCCGAGGGCCCGTCTTCATCCAACCTCCGGAACCCACCATGAGCCCGTCTTCAGCTGCCGAGTCCTCACTTGGACGGTTCTATCCATCTTCCTCGCTCCCCGAGGGTCCAGCTCACTCTTTAACCATCTAGCTTGGGTGGTGAATGTGGGTCTCATTTGTCATAACTCTTTGCCTCCTGCTCCTCTTCATCTTCTCTCCGGTACCCACCGTGGTCCTGTCTTCAGCTGCCGAATCTTCTCTTGGACAGCACACCTTGCTGTCTTCAACATCCTCGCTTGTTTCCCACCATCAAGCAGAGTCAGTTGTGATGCTCATGAACTCCTGTTTGGTCCTGGATGGGTCTTTTCCTCCTCATCATCACTGGTGCTTTCTTTAGTTTTGTGTTGAATTGGTGATGGCTCCATCTTTAGTCAAATAGATGCATCATTCCTGGAGATTCTGCCCTGCTAGCAGAGTCCTCCCAGAGCTGGTCAGGCTATTTGCCATTTTTCTTCTGGCTTTGCCCTGATGGTGAATCCAATGACACTGCAAAGAGGAGACCATCTTGGTTCCCCATCGACGTTAGCTCCAGCTACTTCTGGTCAGTTGTGATGCCTTGGTTTTCCCAGTGACAATCCATGGTATTGTTCTGATGCTCCTGTTCCTTCCCTGTATGTTCATTCCTCATTTTGTCCAGTGTTGACTTGGGTGTGGGTTCCGTTCTGTGATAAAGACAGGCTTCATTACCAGAGATCCCTTGGCTTTCAGATATCACGTTCTGAATTTGTCGTGACTCCTATTGGCACTTGCTCCTATTCGTCTTCTTTCTGACCTCCGGCACCCACCGAGGGCCCGTCTTCAGATGCCGAGTCCTCTCTTGGGCGGCTCCATCCTTCTTCCTCACTCCCTGAGGGCCCAGCTCACTCTCTTTAACCGCTTTGCTTGGGTGACGAAAGTGGGCCATTTGTCGTAACTATCTTTGCTTTTTGCTCTTCTTGATCTTCTGTCAGGCACCCACTGCGGTAAGGTCCAACCTCCAGCACCCACCACGGGCCCGTCTTCAGCTGCCGAATCCTCTCTTGGATGACACAACTTGCTCTCAACGTCCTTGCCTTTGTTTCCCATCAACAAGCAGCGTCAGTTATGAAGCTCATGATCACCTGTTTGGTCCTGGATGGGTCTTTTCCTCCTCGTCATCACTGGTATTTTCTTTTGTTCATTGTTAAATTGGTGATGGCTCCATCTTCAGTCAAAGATGCATCATTCATTGAGATTCTGCCTTGCTAGCAGAGTCCTCCCAGAGCTGGTCAGGCTATTTGACATCTTTCTTCTGGCTTTGCCCTTATGGTGAATCCAATGACACTGCAAAAAGGAGATCAGCTTGGTTCTCAATCGTCTTTAGCTCCAGCTACTCCTGGGGAATTGCGATGCCTTGGTTTTCTCAGAGACAATCTGTAGTTGGGTTCTGATGCTCCTGTTCCTCCCATGCATGTTCCTCATTTTGTTCAATGTTGACTTGGGTGTGGGTTCTGTCCTGTGACAAAGATAGACTTCATTACCAGCAATCCCTTAGATTTCAAGTGTTGCTTTCTGCATTTGTCATAACTACCAATGGCACTTGCTCCTCTTTGACCTCCGGAACCCACCATGGGCCCGTCTTCAGCAGTCGAGTCCTCTCTGGGATGGCTCTCCCGTCTTCCTCGCTCCCTGAGGGCTCAGCTCGCTCTCTTTATCCATCTCATTTGGGTGACGTAATTGGATCATTTGTCATAACTATCTTTGCCTCTTGCTCCTCTTCTTCATCTTCTTTTCGGTACCCACCACAGTGCAAGTCCAACCTCCGGCACCGACTGCGGGCCCATCTTCAGCTGCCAAATCCTCTCTTGGACGGCACACCTTGATCTCTTTAACATCTTCGCTTGTGTTTCCCACCAACAAGCAGCGTCAATTATGATGCTCATGCTCTCCTGCTTGGGCCTTTTCCTCCTCGTCATCACTGGTGCTTTCTTTTATTAAGTGTTGAAATGGTGATGCCTCCATCTTCAGTCAAAGATGCATCATTTCTGGAGATTCTGCCTTGCTAGTAGAGTCCTCCCAGAGCTGGTCAGGCTATTTGACACTTGGTTCTCCCTGTGACAATCCATGGTAGGGTTATGATGCTCCTGTTCCATTCCACATTTTGTCCAGTGTTGACTTGGGTGTGGGTTCTGTCCTGTGACAAGGATAGGCTTCATTACCAGAGATCCCGTGGCTTTCAGGTGTCCCATTCTGCATTTGTTGTAACTACCATTGGCAGATGCTCCTCTTCGTCCTCCAGCACCCACCGAGGGCGCGTCTTCGTCCAACCTCCGGAACCCACCGCGGGCCCGTCTTCAGCTGCTGAGTCCTCTCTTGGACGGCACACCTTGCTCTCTTTAACATCCTCGCTTGTGTTTCCCACCAACAAGCAGTGTCAGTTATGATGCTTATGCTTTTATGTTAATCCTGGCTGGGTCTTTTCCTCATCGTCATCACTGGTGCTTTCTTTTATTCAGTGTTGAATTGGTGATGGTTCCATATTCAGTCAATAAGATGCATCATTCCTGGAGATTCTGCCCTGCTAGCAGTCCTTCCAGAGCTGGTCAGGCTATTTGACATCTTTCCTGATGGTCTCGCTTGGGTGACGAAAGTGGGTCATTTGTCGTAACTATCTTTGCTCTTTGCTCCTTTTCCTCATCTTCTCTCCGGCAGCCACCGCAGCTCCATCAAACATCCTGGAGATTCCTGGAGTTCTTCCAGAGTTGGTCAGGCTATTTGACATCTTTCTTCCGGCTTTGCCCTGATGGTGAATCCAATGACACTGCAAAGAGGAGACCAGCTTGGTTCTCAATCATCGTTAGCTCCAGCTACTAATGGTCAGTTGTGATGCCTTGGTTTTCCAAGAGACAATCCGTGGTCGGGTGCTGATGGTCCTGTTCCTCAATGCATGTTCTTTCTTTCTTTTGTTGAGCGTTGATTTGGGTGTGGGTTGTGTTTCTCCACCAACAAACAGTGTCAGTTGTGATGCTCATGATCTCCTGTTTGGTCCTGGCTGGGTCTTTTCCTCATCATCACTGGTGGTTTCTTTTGTTCAGTGTTGAATTGGTGATGGCTCCATCTTCAAGCAAATAGATGCATCATTCCTGGATAATCTGCCTTGCTTGCAGGGCCCTTTCAGAGCCAGTTAGGCTATTTGACATCTTTCTTCTGGCTTTGCCCCGATGGTGAATCCAATGACACTGCAAAGAAGAGACCAGCTTAGTCCCCATCTTTGTTAGCTCCAGCTACTTCTTGCCAGTTGTGAAGTATTGATTTTCCAAGAGACAATCCGTGGTAGGCTTCTGGTGCTGCTGTTCCTCAATGTATGTTTTCTGCTCGGTCATTTCCTCCTCCTTTTGTCTAGTGTGACTTGGATGTGGTGTTTGTCCTCTGATACGGATCGGCTTCATTACCAGAGATCCCTTGGCTTTCAGGTGTCACTTTCAGCATTTGTTGTACCTACCATTGCCACATGCTCCTCTTCTTTATCTTCTCTCCGACACCCACCGTGGGCCCGTCCACAGCCGCCAAGTTCTCTATTGGACGACAATGTCGGCCTTTCTCACCCGACGGCCCACCTCGCACTTTTTTTCCAGGTCGCCTCCCCCGTGGCCTAACAACGAGGATCGGCGCGGCCTTTTCCGGAGACGCACCCGGGGCTTCAGCGGCGGGCGCAGCGTGGACTCTCGGCGAGGAGCGGGCGAGCCCTCGCTGGAGGGGAGCGCTCCCTTTCGCTGACCCGCGGCAACCAGCAGCCTGAAGCCGCGGTCTGCAGAGTTCCAGATGGCGCGGCGTCCGCAGCCCGGGATCCCTCGTGGGGGACCCGGGGGAAGAAGCCATCACGGCCAGCCCGCGGCCAACTCTACCGCGGGTTCGGCATGGACTTACCATCACCCCTGGAGGGGAGCTTCGACCATCGGCCCTGCGGTCTGCGGTGCTTCTGGCTGCGGCGCGGCGGGAACCTTAAATCTTCGACCGCCGGCCTGCGGCCTACACCAATCTGAAGCCGCGGTCTCCGGTGGGGAAGAGCCCATCCTGGACTTACCTTGACTTTGTCCCTTACCATCTGGACGCCCGCAGCAACGGCTGCGGAGGGTGGAGGTCCTGACTACGGGGGGAAATGGAAGAGGACTGGCCAAGTTCTGTGCCTTCCACCACAGTGATGAATGCTGTGGTGGATGTTTGTGTTACATTTTTATTGTGGTTGTGTGTTCTTTATTATTGTACCGCTGCCGACAACCCAAATACCACCGACCCTGGTTGTGTGGCAAATAAATTCTATCTAAATAAATAAATTCTATCTACTCACTTTTGCATTTTCATTATTTGGATCGTCTTCATCAAAATAGCCAAAACCCTCTCAATTAAACAGAATGCATCTGTCAACCACTTGGCTGTTAGATTTCAAAGAACCTCAACCTCCTCTATCTTCTCTGCTTCATGTTCCTGCGCTTTTAAGGTCAAGCGAATCTTGGGATGAGTTACCTTTAATGAGTCTAAAAACCTGCATGTCTTCCAACTCACTTCTTCACAACCTAGTTTCTAAGCCAAATTCAACCCTTTCCTCAGGTTTTACATAGACCATTACCAACCCTAAAGGTCAGGTCTCAGGTCAGGCACTAGATGCAGGCATATTTTTTAATCAAACACCTTTCACACACCAACCGTGTCCCATGCATCGCGAGCAAGCATTATGAAGTCTTTAATGTTAAAAGATTTCCAGAAATCTTTAAGTCATTTTACAATCTCCAGTAGCCTTCATTACAGCATCAAATATTTTGTTGAGATAATAAAAAATTAAACATGCTAATCACATCCGGATCCATAAATTGGAGGAGGAATGTAGTGTTTAGTAGAAGATAAACTTTAATATTTCTGATCCTGCACTTTACGTTGTCACAATGCCATTACTAATAAATTACGACACATGCTACAAAGTCTGAACATCAACTGTACTTGCATGTTTCTTAATTAAGCATTACAAATAGAGAAAGAGGACATCCAGACATAATAAATGCAAACAGCAGACTTGGGGAGTAAAATATTTAGTAGCTTTTACCAGACCTTTAGTTGTACTAGACGAAGAAAGGTTGTAGATGTACTTCATCTTCTCGGACAGGGGACAATTCTCTCCATGCAGGATCACGTCCACAAACTGTTAATAAAATTTTTATATATGCAGATGATGTATTAATATACATCACAAACCCAGAAACTAGCATCCCAAACCTGTCAAATCTTATAACTCAATTTGGTTCATTTTCGAGATACAGAATTAATTGGAACAAAAGTGAAATTATGCCAATAATGGAACTCAACTTACATACATTGCAACAATCCCTCTTTAAAATAGTCAACGAAAAATTTAAATATCTAGGAATTTATGTGACTAAGAAATATACTTCTTTATTTAAATTAAATTTCCCACTTTTACTGAATAAACTACATAAGAATATTCAGTATTGGAAAACACTCCTATCTCATTGTTTGGAAGAATTAATGCTATAAAAATGATTTTTCTCCAGCAATTATTGTACCTCTTTCAATTAATCCCGATACATCTCCCCAAATTTTTTTATTTTTTTTTTAAAGTTGATTCCATTGTCACAAGTTTTATTTGGGATTATAAGAACCATAGAATAAGTAAAAAACATTTATGTAAATCCAAGACAAATGGAGGATTAGCTTTACCAAATTTTGTGTTTCACTTCTGGGCAGTTAATATTAAAAATATGAACTTCTGGTTGGAAGAAATGGATCAGCAACCAGACTGGCTAAAGATGGAAAGGAAGGCTGCTTGCCTTTTGAAATTGGCTCGATTATGTTAGCTCCCACAAAATTGAACAAAAAAACCTACAGTGAAAACCCTATAATATATAGTGGTATACGAATTTGGAAACAATTAAAAGACTTTAAAATTGGATAATTTATCACTCTTTCTTCCCATTGTAAACAATTCTTCATTTAAACCCTCCGTGTTAGATAAAGGTTTTACACAATGGAAAAATTATGGAATTAAAAAGGTGGGACATAGAAACATAGAAATTAGGTGCAGGAGTAGGCCATTCGGCCCTTCGAGCCTGCACCGCCATGATCATCCAACTCAGTATCCTGTACCTGCCTTCTCTTCATACCCCCTGATCCCTTTAGCCACAAGGGCCACATCTAACTCCCTCTTAAATATAGCCAATGAACTGGCCTCAACTACCTTCTGTGGCAGAGAATTCCAGAGATTTACCACTCTCTGTGAAAAATGTTTTTCTCATCTCGGTCCTAAAAGATTTTCCCCTTATCCTTAAACTGTGACCCCTTGTTCTGGACTTCCCCAACATCGGGAACAATCCTCCTGCATCTATCCTGTCCAACCCCTTAAGAAATTTGTAAGTTTCTATAAGATCCCCCCTCAATCTTCTAAATTCTAGCGAGTACAAGCCGAGTCTATCCAGTCTTTCTTCATATGAAAGTCGTCCTAACATCCCAGGAATCAGTCTGGCGAACCTTCTCTACACTCCCTCTATGGCAAGAATGTATTTTCTCAGATTAGGAGACCAAAACTGTACGCAATACTCCAGGTGTGGTCTCACCAAGACCCTGTACAACTGCAGTAGACCTCCCTGCTCCTATACTCAAATCCTTTTGCTATGAATGCTAACATACCATTCGTTTTCTTCACTGCCTGCTGCACCTGCATGCCTACTTTCAATGACTGGTGTACCATGACACCCAGGTCTCGTTGCATCTCCCCTTTTCCTAATCGGCCACCATACAGATAATAGTCTACTTTCCTGTTTTTGCCACCAAAGTGGATAACCTCACATTTACCCACATTATACTGCATCTGCCATGCATTTGCCCACTCACCCAGCCTATCCAAGTCACCTTGCAGCCTCCTAGCATCCTCCTCACAGCTAACGCTGCCCCCCCCAGCCTCGTGTCATCCACAAACTTGGAGATGTTGCATTCAATTCCCTCATCCAAATCATTAATATATATATATATTGTAAATAGCTGGGGTCCCAGCACTGAGCCTTGCGGTACCCGACTAGTCATTGCCTGCCATTGTGAAAAGGACCCGTTTACTCCTACTCTTTGATTCCTGTCTGCCAGCCAGTTCTCCATCCACATCAATACTGAACCCCCAATACCGTGTGCATTAAGTTTGTATATTAATCTCTTATGTGGTACCTTGTCGAAAGCCTTCTGAAAGTCCAGATATAACACATCCACTGGTTCTCCCTTATCCACTCTACTAGTTACATCCTCGAAAAATTCTATAAGATTCGTCAGACATGATTTACCTTTCATAAATCCATGCTGGCTTTGCTCTATGATTTCACCACTTTCCAAATGTGCTGCTATCCCATCTTTAATAACTGACTCTAGCAGTTTCCCCACTACCGATGTTAAGACTAACTGGTCTGTAATTCCGTTTTCTCTCTCCCTCCCTTTTTAAAAAATGGGGTTACATTAGCTACCCTCCAATCCTCAGGAACTACGCCAGAATCTAAAGAGTTTTGAAAAATTATCACTAATGCATCCACTATTTCTGCGGCTACTTCCTCAAGTACTCTGGGATGCAGCCAATCTGGCCCTGGGGATTTATCGGCCTTTAATCCATTCAATTTACCTAACACCACTTCCCGGCTAACCTGGATTTCACTCAGTTCCTCCATCTCATTTGACCCCCGGTCCCCTGCTATTTCCGGCAGATTATTTATGTCTTCCTTAGCGAAGACAGAACCAAAGTAGTTATTCAATTGGTCTGCCATCTTTATAGGAAAGGCATTTTTCTTTCATTTCAGGAGTTACAACAGAATTATGGACTACACTCATATAATTTTTTCAGATATCTACAATTTAGAGATTATGTTAAATCACATACACAAGATTATAGACTAGAGAGCCAGAAACTCTTGATGAATGTTTGAATAAACATCCAAATGCAGATAAATAAATATCTCATTTATAATACCCTTTTAGATAGCGAGGTCCCGTCGACAGAATTATATAGACAAACATGGGAAAATGAATTAGACCAACCTATAATGAAAGATATTTGGGACGAAAGTCTACAACATATACATCAATGCTCATTAAATGCCAGACATTCTTTAATACAATTTAAAGTATTACATAGACTGCATTACTCTAAAACAAAATTAAATAGAATTTTCACACAAATCTCTCCTATCTGTGATAAATGTCAATACTCAGAGGCTACTTGTAAATTGTATAAAAATCAAAGATTTCTGGACGGATATTTTTAGAATAATTTCTGAAGTTGTTAACACCCGACTCAAAACTAATAATATTAGGAATATCAGAACAAAGCCTAAAACTTACAACAAGCCAATGAAACTTCCTTGAATATAGTATAATAACTGGGAAAACATTTATATTAAAATTTTGGAAAAGTCCAACAACCCCCACAATTAAAATGTGGATTATGGAGATGTCGGAGACCTTACATTTGGAAAGAACTAGACTTGTCTTAATGGACAAACAAGAATTATTTGCTAGAAAATGGTCTCCATTTATTGACTTTTTGAAAGGGTAAATTGGTCCGGCACGGACGTCTGACTGAAGCTTGAACCCAGGATTAGATGAATAGATGTTTTATAATCTACGTACCTATCTCCAAAGTTGTATTATTGGTAGATTATTCTATTCTTTTTTATCGTGGTTTTTTTCCCTTCTCTCTCCCTATCTATAATAAAAAAATAAACAAATAGAAGCAGAGTTAATATACAATTGATAAATGAGGACCCCTACTACTTTGATAGTTGGAATCCCATCTATTAACAATATGTAATTGATATACAAAATGTGTTTTGATTATGATAGGTACATGCTTCTAATAAAAAAAATTACAGAAATCTTTAAGTCATTTTACAATCACCTGTAGCCTTCATTACAGCAACAAATGTTTTGTTGAGATAATAAAAAAATAAACATGCTAATCACACCCGGATCCATAAGTTAGAGGAGGGATGTAGTGTTCAGTAGAAGATCAACTTGAATATTCCTGTTCCTGCACTTTACGTTGTTACAATGCCATTACTAATAAATTATGACACATGCTACCAAGTCTAAACATAAATTCTTCATCGGAACTGTACTTGCATGTTTCTCAATTAAGCATTACAAATAGAGAAATAGGACATCCAGACATAATAAATGCAAACAGCAGACTTAGGGAGTAAAATATTCAGCAGTTCTTCCCAGACCTTTAGTTGTATTGGAAGTACTTCATCTTCTCAGACAGAGGACAATTCTCTCCATGGACGATCGCGTGCAGGATCACGTCCACAAACTGGCCAAGTTAAGCTCACTGGCCTTCAGTGAGTCTATGACAGCTGAGCTCTGGTAGCACTAATCTCATCCTTCAGATAGATCTCGGATGACCTCCCTAAGGAGCACCTCGTGGGATTCCAGACAGTGCGGGTTTTCCATTCAGATCCACGGTATGACCTACAATACAATTGAGTGATGTCAGAACAATTATCTCACACTCTGCCTTTGTAAGACAAAGGAGTTAATTGTTGCCTTCATTAATGCACTGACCGATCCATCACAAATACTGCCCATCCCACCATTGAATTGACCAACAGGAAGTGCTGGAACAACCGAGCTCTGGTCCATCTTTCTGTCCAGAGTGATCACCCATTTGGGGGAGTGGAAGGAGCAATTTGTTGGATTGCTGGAAGCACTGGATGTCACGGCACGAGGTGGGGAGCAATGAGACCTGGCGCTGTGCTCCTGTCAGAGCGATCTTGGAACTGCGGGACATGCGGCTCCATGACTGGAGGCGGGAGCTGGGCCCGTCCGCCATTTAAACGCTCACAGTACCCGCCCCAATCAGACCTCGGGCTTCTTCGACCAATCAGCATGAAGATTTTTGAGCCTGAAACCGAATCTGAGAAGGTTTCCGCTATCGGCGAAGCAAGTGCCCGCAGCAAGTGCAGCAACAGTGGACAACACCTCATGCAAACACCCTGCTCCAGTAAACAACCCCCCCCCCGACTAAACAGTTACAAAAACAGAGTAAAACAAACCATTAGTAAAAAGCTCGCTTCTATTTTTTTTTTTTAAACATCCCACATAGAAAACCTACAAGTTAAAAAAACACCTCAAGTAAAAATAAAAGTAACCTAAGAGTAGAAACAAGTAAACAAAAGAATTACAAGAGGGGCCAACCAGATTTCCAATTGATGTTGTCTCCATCTCCAGCTACTTCTGGTCCGTGATTGTCTTGGCTTTTCCCGGAGAAAATCTGTATCAGTTTTGCTGCTCTTGGTTTTTCCTGGATGGATCTTTTCTTTCCATTTGGCATCTTTCACTTTCTTTTAGGCAGTATTGAGTCGCTGGTGGGGGTTCCCATCCCTGGCAAGGAGAGACTAGATTATCAGATATTCGCTAGTTTTATATGATGCTCATCCTCCTGTCAAAATTATCATCAGAGCCATTGCAAAGAAGCAGTTTTAGCAACTGAACAGACATTTTATCCATCGCCTATTAGCACAGGAATTCATCATTACACTCATCAATACAAACACGATTCTTTAAGTGTTATCATACTCACCCTGGTAGTCGGCCTCAGGTGATCACTATCTCCTGCCAATGGGCTCAAAGGCTGATTCCTGCACCTTACCTTTGGTGGCTCTTTCAAGACCTACAGTTGGACCAGGCAGGATAAGCTTGTAGATGCGCCAATCTCATTGGGTATGACGGTGACTCGCAGATTGAACGGTGCACAGATTTTTGTCCTCACCAGTAAAAAGTCCGCTTCGACTAAAAAGCACAACTCGAGAATTTTTTATTTTTTTTTTAAAAAGCACGAATAAAAAGCCTGCCTCGACTAAGCAAACAATAATCTCCAATAAAAAGCTGGCTTCAACTAAAATTCATTCGAGTAAAAAAATTACCATCAGCCATTGCAAAGCAGCAGCTTTTGGCTTCTGAAGGGACATTTGATCCATCTCCTATTAGCACAGGAATTCATCATAACACCATTATACAAGAATTTTGCCTGAACAGACAGTGACACTTTGCGCTGTGTTTAAAGCCCAATGCGTTGTGGCCAGTAACACTATATTTGCAACCCATAACGATGCAGCTGATAGCACTTTGTTTAAATTTTAGCGCGTTAAGCAGACAGCACGGTTTAAACCTTTGCGCACCAAATCGGCAGTGCCCTGTATTACCTTTACGCGCCAACTCTGTAGCGCCGTGTATATTGATTTGCACACCAAGTCTGTGCCGCTGTGGGTATTGATTTGTACGCCAAGCCGTTAGCGCAGTGTGCATTGCTTTGCGTGCCTGTCTGCAGCTGATAACGCTTTGTTCCCAAAGGGGGGCAGGGTTTGCTGGAATGCAGTCCCCTGACATTGGTTGCAGTTTGAATTTGGGAGCAGTGCTATTGGCCAGGTCTTACCAGCAGTTATTTTAACACCTGATTTCTTACCTGTATAAAGGCAGGTGCCAGGGAGCACAAGTCAGTTCATGTACGAGAGGGGTTCACCGATGGGCTGAGTCGTAATCTGTGCCGCGGACGGAGGCAGAGAAATGTGTGCTGCTGTAAAACAGACCCCATGTATACCAAAACAATGATTGTTTTTGTTCTCTCAACCAATAAATCTGTTTTGTAACTATCAGATGAGTGAGTCTTTTTCTGGTCTACTAGTGAGATCCTTGAACTTGTTCCCTTGTAACACACCCATCAACACAAACATGATTCTGTACATGTTAAAAAAAAAAAAAGCACAAATAAAAAGCCCGCCTCGACTAAGCAAACAACAATATCCAATAAAAAGCTGGCTTCAACTAAAATTCAGTCAAGTAAAAAAAAAAATACCATCAGCCATTGCAAAGCAGCTTTTAGCTGCTGAAGAGACATTTGATCCATCTCCTATTAGCACAGGAATTTATCATAAATACACCGTTATACAAGGATTTTGCTTGAACAGACAGTGACACTTTGCGCTGTGTTTAAAGCCCAATGTGTTGTGGTCAGTAACACTATATTTAGAACCCATAGCGATGCAGCTGACAGTACTTTGTATAAATTGCAGCATGTTAAGCCGACAGCACTGTTTAAACCTTTGCGCACCAAACGGGCAATGCCGTGTATTACTTTTACGCGCCAACTCTGTAGCGCCGTCTTTAGCGCTGGGTATATTGATTTGCACACCAAGTCTGTGGCACCGTGTGTATTGATTTGTACGCCAAGCCATTAGCGCTGTGTGCATTGCTTTGCGTGCCAGTCTGTAGCTGATAACGATGTGTTCCCAAAGGGGGGCAGGGTTTGCTGGAATGCAGTCCCCTGACATTTGTTGTAGTTTGAATTTGGGAGCAGTGCTATTGGCCAGGCCTTACCGGCAGTTATTTCAGCACCTGATTTCTTACCTGTATAAAGGCAGGTGCCAGGGAACCATAAGTTAGTTCATGTACGAGAGGGGTTCCCCGATGGGCTGAGTCGTAATCTGTGCAGCGGACGGAGGCAGAGAAACGTGTGCTGCTGTAAAACAGACCCCATGCATACCAAGACAATTATCGTTTTTGTTCTCTCTCTCTCTTGCCAATAAATCTGATTTGTATCTATCAGATGAGTGAGTCTTTTTCTGATCTACTAGTCAGATCCTTGAACCTGTTACCTTGTAACACACCCATCAACACAAACATGATTCTGTATGTGATATCATACTCACCCTGTTTGTCAGCCTCAGGTGAGGACTATCTCCTGCCAGCAGGCTCAAAGGCTTATTCCTGCACCTTACCTTCGCTGGCTCTTTCAAGACCTATGGTTGGACCAGGCGGGTTAAGTATATAGACGCTCCAATGTCTTTGGGTAAAACGGTGGCTCACGGCATGCCCTCATCAGTAAAAAAGTCCACCTCAACTAAAAAACACCTTGAGGGAAAAAAAGCACCGAATTAAAAAACACTAGAGCACGAGTAAAAAGCCTGCCTCAACTAAGCACACATCCAATAAAACGCTGGGGGAAAAAGCCCGTCCTGACTTAAAAAGACACACCTTGAGGGGAAAAAAATGGTAAAACTACTTCACACCTCAAATAAAAATCCCACCGAGATTTTTAAAAAACCCCCCACATACCTGAAGTAAACAAAACAAGTAAAAAGCCCGAGTTAAAAAGTTTTTTAAAAAGTAACTGGAGTAAAAAGCACATCGAGGTAAAAAGAACGAACTGCGATTAAAAACAACAGTATCCAATGTGTACCATGGGCTCACGATGAGATGGTGACCACGACGTTCCTTCACCAAAGTGGCTCCGTAACTGGCGGCAGGAGCCGGGACCGTCCTTGTTGCCACATCCGCCCCCCAACTCTGATCTCCTCCGGCTTCGTTCAATCATCAGGAACGGATTTTTGAACGGAAAACCGATGTGGAGAAAGTTTCCGCTGCGCTACATGTACAGCTCGAGTGGACCACCCCTCATGTAAGAACCCCCCCCCCCCCCCAACTAAACAAGTTACAAAAACACCTCGACTAAAACCCACCAACTCGAGCTAAAAACAAAACGAATAAAAGGCCGCCTCGACTAAATAAATACCCATCTCCAATA
This sequence comes from Amblyraja radiata, assembly GCF_010909765.2. Classification (NCBI taxonomy): domain Eukaryota; kingdom Metazoa; phylum Chordata; class Chondrichthyes; order Rajiformes; family Rajidae; genus Amblyraja; species Amblyraja radiata. Next base: position 35,732,806 of record NC_045967.1, read on the forward strand.
AAAAGTTGGCTTCGACTAAAAATCACACATAAAATGCCCCCGTCATGTAAACAAGCTGCTCCAGTAAACCACCCCGACTAAACACCCACCCGATTAAATTTAACAACCACCCCGACTAAACACCCACCCGATTAAATTTAACAACCACCCCGACTAAACACCCACCCGATTAAATTTAACAACCACCCCGACCAAAGAAACAAACACCTCGAGTAAAACATCCAACGCGTAATAAAACGAGCAAGGACTCAGCTCGAAGAAAAACAAATCTCGAGTTAAAAACGCATGTCGAGTAAATAGAAACCACGAGTAAAAAGCTCACCTCGACTCAAACCCCCACCCACCTCGAGTTAAAGAATCACCCCGAGTAAAAACCCCAATACAAAGCCCGCCTCGAGTAAATGAACACCGTTAAAAAAGACTAAAAAACACCTGGAGTTAAAACACAAGCCTCGAGACACAAAGAACGAGTAAAATTCCTCCTTGAATAAAAAACAAACCTCGAGTAAAAAGCACATCGAGTTACAAAACACACCCCGAGTTTAGATTTTTTTTTAAACGAGTAAAAAGCCCGCCTAAAGTTAAAAAAAAAACTGAACTCGAGTAAAAAGAACATAGTTATAATAAAAATACCTCGAGTAAAAACAAGAGTAACCAACGCGGATCGGTCCTCGGGCTTCGTCATGAGGGGATTTTTGAGCGGGAAACCGAAGCGGAGAAAGTTTTCGATGTCGGCGAAACCCGCGCCCGCCACAAGCACAGCACTAGTGGACAACCCCTCATGTAAACAACCTGCCCCAATAAACAACCACCCGCCTAAACACCCACCCGACTCAACATCAACCTCTCAACAACCACCCCGACTAAACAGTTACAAAAACTCCTCGAATAAAACCACCAACTCGACCAGAAAGCATAGGTCAAGTAAAAACACACGAGTTAAAAACGCATGTCGAGTAAATAGAAATCAGGAGTAAAAAGCTCGGCTCGAGTAAAAAAACCCATCACGACTAAAAAACCCACCTTGAGATAAACAACGCACCGAGTAAAATAAACTAGGAGATAAAATAAACAGACATAAAAAACACCTCGAATTAAAAAAACATATCGAGTTAAAAAACACACGCCGAGTCACAAAGAACGAGTAAAATTCCCACCTTACTGATAAACAAGTCACGACTGAGCAAACGCCCATCTCCAGTAAAAAGCTGACTTCGACAAAAACACACCTTGAGGGAAAAAATAGCCGCCTCGACTAAAAATCACGCCTCGAGTAAAATTCCCACCGTGTTAAAATAAAACATACACCGAGTAAAAAGCCAGCCTAAAGTAAAAAAAACATATCTCAAGGGGAAGAAAAAACACTTTTAAAAAGCGCGACTAAAATTCCCATCGTGTTAAAACAAAACATACCTCGAATAAAAAGCACATCGAGTTAAAACGAGCTGGCGACCACGATGCTTCTTCGCTGGAGGCGGGAGGCCAGAGCTGGAGCAGCACCCGTCCGCCTTTTAAACTCTCGCAGCACCTGCCCCCAACGCTGATCGACCCCGGGCTTCGTCCAATTAGCACGAACGGTTTATTGAGCGGGAAACCGAGGCGGAGAAAGTGTGCGTCGCAAGTACAGCTGGAGTGGACAACCCCTTATGTAAACAACCTACTCCAGTAAACATCCAGCCCGCCTAAACATCTGCCCCCGACTAAACAACCACCGCCCAGTTACAAAATCACCTTGAGTGAAAAAAACGAGCAAAAAGCACAGCTCGGGTTAAACCCCTTTCTCGAGTTAAAAGAAACCACGTTAGTCCGCCTTAACTATAGCCCCCCCCAATCTGGAGTAAAAAAAAACACGTTAAAAACACACCGAGTTAAAATACCGCGAACAAAAGGAAACCACGAGTAAAATGCCCACAGACGCCCTCCCCCAGCCTAATTCACGCTTGCTGACCAAGATACCGATCTAACCTAGTCTCTTGTGTGACTTGTATTTGGCCCACATCTTTCTAACCCTTTCCAATCTAAGGACACACCCAAAAGCCTCTTGAAAGTTGTAATTGTACCCACCTCTACCTCTAGCAATTCATTCCATATACCCTCAAGTAAAAATACACCTCGAATTAAAAAACTCAACAAGTTACAAAATATACCTCGAGTAAAAAAAAAGTAAATGACCCGCCTCGACTAAAAGACACACCTCGAGTTAAAGAAAACTAGGAAATGTGGAAAAAAATGGTTCCCCAGCCTTTCAACTTTTAAACTTCATTGCCCTTGGAAAAAAGCCCGCCCGATCAGGTCATTACCTTTAATGCACAGCTTCTGCCTCTCGCCAATCGCAGCATGCACTTGAGTTGGCTGAGGTGCGGATAAGTCAGTTATCTTCCCTTATTTAATCACAAAATTTAAAAGACATTCGGACAGGCGAATAGATAGAAAAGCTTTGAAAGGTCTGTGCCAAATGAGACTTACTGAGAAAAGGCATCTTGGTCGTCAAGGTCGAATTGGGCTAAAAAGACTTTCCTATCGATGTCTGACTGTGACTGTTTACCAAGAAGGTCCAGAGCGAGGGGTTGGGTTGTTGTTGTCACGGCACCGCACTCTGAGGGAAAGGACTGCAACGCAGAATCGTTCTGCCACAGGCTACTTTGTAACAGCCTATGGAAAATACTCGGAGTTAGACTCGAAATGCTGGAGTAACTCAGCGGGACAGGCAGCATCTCTGGAGAGTAGGAATGGGTGACATTTCGGGTCAGTATGACTCTGAAGAGGGTCTCGACCCGAAAGCGCACACATTCCTTCTCTCCAGAGATGCTGCCTGTCACGCTGAGTTACTCCAGCATTTTGTTTTAAACCAGCATCTGCAGTTCTTTCCTACACATATGAGAAATACTCTATTGATACTTAAAGATGAAACATTAGTGGAGTATTGCTACTATAGAACATTGTTTCCACTCACCTACACATTGAAAGGTAAGCAAGACATAACATTATAACTTCACGTTATCGATGTTACAATTGGGTCGCCATAATTATATGTTCGAAAATATATCAGACTGAGTGATCAATCAATCAATCAACCTTTATTGTCATCTTGCAAGCAACAGTTGTACAGTGTAAAATGAAAAGACGTTTCCCAGGGAATAGCGGAGCATCGCACATGAAATTTAAAACATTTCACACATAATACTAAAAACAATCCAGTCCCTGATGGAACAGTATAAATAGTTAAAAGCAGGTAAAACACAACGTTAAAATACAATAAACCAATCATAAAATGTCCGGGGCAGCTGATTTGAGTGGCCAGTGCCAGTTATTAAAGTGGCCAGTGCCAGTTATTAAAGTGTCCGTGCCAGCCGCAGAATCAAGTGACTGTGAGTACAGAGTGACTGTTTAGCAGCCTCACAGCCAGTGGTAGGAAGCTGTTTAGCAGTCTTGTAGTCCGGGCTTTGATGCTTCGATATCTCTTGCCTGATGGCAGGAGATCCAGGTGTATGTGGAGGGGGTGCAGTTTGTCCTTAGCAATTCTCTGAGCTATTTTCAGACAGCGGCTCTGGAACAGTTCTTGTACCGAGGGTAGGGAGACGCCAATGATCCTCTCTGCTCCCCTCACTACCCTCTGCAGAGCCTTCCTGTCGGAGCAGTTGCAGGTGGAGTACCACGTATTTATGCAGTACGTGAGTACAGACTCCACCGTACCCCTGTAGAAAGTCCTGAGGATGTTGGTGGGGAGTGAGGCCTGTTTTAGTTTCCTCAGGAAGTGCAGTCGCTGATGGGCCCGTTTGACGGTCCCAGTGGTGTTCCTGGACCAGGTGAGGCTGTCTGAAATTTGCACACCGAGGAACTTTATGCTCTCCACTCTCTCCACTGTAGTGCCACTGATGTTGAGAGGTGTATGCTTTGGCTGCACCCTCCTGAAGTCGACAACCATCTCCTTCGTTTTGTCGACATTTAATTCTAGATTATATTTGCCGCACCAGTCCACTAGTTGTTTTACTTCCTCCCTGTACATTGATTCGTCATCTCCGCTGATGAGTCCCACCACTGTTGTGTCATCCGTGAATTTTATGATCTTATTGTCCCTGAATTTGGCAGCACAGTCATGTGTGAGCAATGTGAACAACAGCGGGCTGAGCACACAGCCTTGAGGGGAGCCGGTGCTCAGCGTGATCGAGCCTGAAGTGTTCTTGCCAACATGGACTGACTGCGGTCTCTCTGTCAGAAAGTCCAAGATCCAGTGACACAGGGTGGTGTTGAGGCCCAGCAGGGTTAGTTTCTCCACAAGTCTCTGTGGGATGATGGTGTTAAACGCTGAGCTGAAGTCAATGTACAGGATTCTGGCGTATGTGTTTTTGTTTTCCAGATGCGTGAGTACTGTGTGCAGCGTGGTAGAGATGGCATCCTCTGTAGAACGGTTGGGGCGATAGGCAAACTGGAGGGGGTCTAACGATGAGGGGAGGCTGGCAGTAATGTGGGGTTTCACCAGGCGTTCAAAACACTTCATTACTATTGGGGTCAGGGCGACAGGGCGGTAGTCATTTAGGCAGGCAACCACTGGTTTCTTCGCTATGGGGATTATCGTGGAAGTTTTGAGGCATGTGGGGACAATGGCTTGACTAAGGGAGATGTTAAAGATGTCTGTTAGCACATCTGCTAACTCCTCAGCACATTCCTTGAGCACACGTCCTGGGATGTTGTCGGGTCCGACTGCTTTCCACGGGTTGACCTTAGACAGGATTCTCCGTGTGTCCATTGAGTCTATGGTCAGGACTGGCTGGTCGGTTCGTAAGCAGGGGCTGGCTCTCCCCTTGGGTGTGGTGTTTGCTGCATCAAAACGTGCAAAGAAGTTGTTCAGTTCATCTGGGAGAGAAGTGTCCGTGTCAGTTACCTGCTGCCTTGCCTTGTACCCCGTCAGTGTTTGGATTCCCTTCCACATCCTCCTGGTGTCTCCTGTGTCACAGAGGTGTCCCTGGATTTTCCCCGCGTAGGCACGTTTCGCTGCCCTGATTCCTTTTTCCAGTGCAGTCCTGGTAGATCGAAGAGCGGCTGTGTTACCGGCTCTGTAGGCTGCATCACGAGCCCTCAGCAGCGAGCGCACCTCTGCTGTCATCCATGGCTTTTCGTTTCCACGTGCAGTGAAGGTTTTCATGATAGTGACATCCTCGGTGCACTTGGCAATGTAGCTGGTTACAGTCTCTGCGTACTCCTCGATGTTGATGAGGTCATCATAGGATGCTGCTGTCCTGAACACATCCCAGTCAGTGTGCAGGAAGCAATCCTGCAGTGCTGAGGCTGCTCCCTCTGGCCAGACCCTGGTGTGTTTTCTCTCCGCTCTGACTTGTTTTTGCAGAGGTCTGTAGGCTGGTGTAAAAACACTGAAATGTGGTCCGAGTAGCCCAGGTGAGGGCGTGGGGCTGCCTTGTAAGCCTCTGGGGTGTTGGTGTAAACCAAGTCCAAGATGTTCTCTCCCCTGGTCTAAAAATCCACATATTGCTTGAATTTTGGGAGCACAGTCTTACGGCTGGTGTGATTAAAATCTCCGGCCACCACAATGAAGCTATCAGGATATTTGGTCTGGAACTCACTGATGGCGTCCTGCAGAGCTCCCAGTGCTTTGTTGGCCTTAGCATTTACATTTGCACTTGGAGCAACATATACAGCCACAACAAAAACAACGGTGAATTCCCTCGGCAGATAGAAAGGCCGACATTTCACGATGAGGAATTCTATCAGCGGAGAGCAGTGTTTCCCGGCTATCGTAGCGTTCACACACCAGACCTTGTTTATGTACAAGCACAGGCCTCCACCTCGGCTCTTACCAGAGCTAGCTGCCTCTCTGTCCGCACGGAACGATGTCATTCCCTCCAGCTGTATTGCCGTGTCCGGGATATTGCCGTGGAGCCATGATTCCGTGAAAACAAACACACAGCAGTCTCTTATATCCCTGTATGTTGTCTTGAGAAGACGCAGTTCGTCAAGTTTGTTGTCCAGGGAGCGGACATTAGAGAGGAGAAGCGAGGGCACTGCAGGTCGGGTGGGGTTAGCTGTTAGCCTAGCGTGAATGCCTGCTCTTTTCCCCCGTCTCCGCCTCGTGTAAGAGCCTGCTCTTTTACCCCGTTTCTACCTCCTCTCACACCGCTTGCGTCTCCTCCTCCTCCTCTCTCTCCTCTCTCGCCTCCTCTCTCCGGTCATATTCATATCTGCGGCCGATATGTTTGGCTTCGCAGCCGGTAGTAGCAGTCCGTAGCGGCGTATTTGGTCTAAATCGCACCAAAACGCGCCCTTACTACTACCGTGGTTTGCCCCGATGTTTAGGAGCATGTTCCTGCAGTACATATGTCTTGGACAGACTGGACAAAACACACAACACTCAGGGTGCGAAGGGCCCTAACTCAAAATGTCGCCTGTCCATTCCCTCCACAAATGCTGCTGATGCATTGTTCCTCCAGCACTTTGTGCAAAGTTGATTTGTGCTAGTTCAGCTGACAGAAGCCAACATTGTAATGGATTCTATGAGCCAAATAACTGAACGATCTCCTGATGCAGAATCTTAGCCCAAAACATTGACTACCTATTTGCCTCCACAGATGCTGCCCGCTGAATTCCCGGAACAACTTTTGCTTTGCTGATTGCTCCCGTTTCCAGCATCTGCAGTCTTTGAAATATCCTCTAATTATTTCACTCGCAGATATCCTTTTTGCCTGACCTCCTATTCTTATTACCAAGCTTTGTTTTATCATCGAACGAACCAATATTAGGCAAATTATACAAATCAAGCCTATTGCCATCTGTACAAATACGGAGAGGTACATATGATGAAAATCTTATTTGTAAGTCTTGATTTTTTAAATACCCTCAAGGGCAAAAATAGTAAGAAAAGCCGATTTGTATTTCTCATAAGGGCTTCTGAATAGTGTTTTGTGCATGTTCACCCTTCTGCTTCAGATATTGCAACTGCTCTATTTTAAACAAGTTAACCACTGCATGATTAAGTAATCCAGCATTTGGTCAAAACATGAACGAAATGACGAAGAAACATCAATAGGAACTGTAGATGCTGGTTTACACCGAAGATAGACAGAAAACGTCACCCATTCCTTCTCTCCAGAGATGTTGCCTGTCCCGTTGAGTTGCTCCAGCATTTTGTGCAGTTCCAGCATCTTTGCTCAAAACATGAACAAAACGATGAAGAAACATCAATAGGAACTGCAAATGGTAGACACAAAAAGCTGGCCAGGCAGAATCTCTGGAGAGAAGGAATGGGTGATGTTTCGGGTCGAGACCCTTCTTTAGACTCAGAGTCTTTGGTCTTTTTGGAGTCTGGAGAAGGATGTTGATCCGAAACGAGACCCATTCACGAGTTACTTTAGCTTTTTGTGTGTATATCTTCGGTTTAAACCAGCATCTGCAGTTCCTTCCTACACAATAGGAACTGCAGATGCTGGTTTGCGATTAAAAACAAAAGATACAAAGTGCAGACAATGTACACGTCGAAACGCATTGTTTCACTGAAGGGTGAACGCGCAGGCGCAGTGGAATGGACTCCAACTCCCAGCATGCCAGGGACGGGCGAGGACGCAGGCGCGGGAGGGCGGTGGACGGGATGCGGTGGCGGTGACGGCGACGTTAGGCCCCACCCCCCCAAGGTAGGCCCGGTGAGCGCGGATCTCCGCCCCCCGCCCCAAGGCCGCACCGGGACCCGTCTGCGCTAACCTTCCTCCCGCGGCTCCGGGCCGTTCCGCCAGGTCCCGGGTTCAATCCCAGTACAGGGCGCTGTATGTGTCCTTCAGGCCGATCCCCAGTAACCCTGGCTTTCCCATTCTGTCCCTCCCCCATCCTAATTACCTAACTAGTTTAACTGCTAACTAACATGGTTAATTTTACTGATTGTTTCGGAAGGAACAACAGTGAGATGTTGGTTTAAACCGAAGATAAACACAAAAAGCTGGAGTAACTGAGCGGGACAGGGAGCATCTCTGGAGAGAAGGAATGGGTGACGTTTCGGGTCAAGATCTGGACCTTAAACGTCTTTACTGATTGTATGCCTGGTTGTCACCTCCCCATAGCGAACAATGAATGATTCTACATTTCGTTGATCATCAGCTGTTTTGATCTGCGCGTGTGGAGTTTGCATGTCCTCCTTCATAGCAAAAGGATTTGAGTATAAGAGCAGGGAGGTTCTACTGCAGTTGTACAGGGTCTTGGTGAGACCACACCTGGAGTATTGCGTACAGTTTTGGTCTCCTAATCTGAGGAAAGACATTCTTGCCATAGAGGGAGTGCAGAGAAGGTTCACCAGACTGATTCTTGGGATGGCAGGACTTTCATATGAAGAAAGACTGGATAGACTCGGCTTGTACTCGCTAGAATTTAGAAGATTGAGGGGGGATCTTATAGAAACTTACAAAATTCTTAAGGGGTTGGACAGGCTAGATGCAGGAAGATTATTCCCGATGTTGGGGAAGTCCAGAACTAGGGGTCACAGTTTAGGGATAAGAGGGAAGTCTTTTAGGACCGAGATGAGAAAATCATTTTTTACACAGAGAGTGGTGAATCTGTGGAACTCTCTGCCACAGAAGGTAGTTGAGGCCAGTTCATTGGCTATATTTAAGAGCGAAATAGATGTGGCCCTTGTGGCTAAAGGGATCAGGGGGTATGGAGAGAAGGCAGGGATGGGATACTGAGTTGGATGATCAGCCATGATCATATTGAATGGCGGTGCAGGCTCGAAGGGCCGAATGGCCTACTCCTGCACCTATTTTCTATGTTTCAGGCCTATCCGTCAGTGTTCAGGGTTCAATCCCAGCATTGTCCTGATGAATTTTACTGCTTGCATGCTTCGTTGATACCTTCCCCTCAGCCAACAATGAACCATTCTACATTTCCTTGATCACCATCCCTTCCATTTCTTTAGTTTCCCTCTCCCCGACTCTCAGTCGGAAGAAGCGTCTTGACCTGAAGTGTCACCCATTCCTTCTCTCCAGAGATGCTGTCTGTCCCACTGAGTTTATCTAGCATTTAGTGTCTTGTCTTCCTGAACCAATCACCTCTTTCACATCCCCTTCCTGGTGCTGCTTCCACCAGCTCTTACCTCTACTCTGTTATTGTACTTTGTATCCGTAAATATATAGTGTGCAAAACAGCAGATACTTTTAAAAGGCAGAAGATAGACACAAAAAGCTGGAGTAACTCAACAGGTCAGAGAGCATCTCTGGAAAAGTATGTTAATTATTCAGGGCAGAATACCTCATTTCCACCTGTGCCTGTTTCCTCCCATGCTTTTACTCAGTAGCCAAACATTTTTCCATAAGTGAACCCAAGATCTTTCTCTTACTTTTCCTTGGAAATGAATATTCACTGCATAGGGGAAAACCAACAATAGATGTGGGCTGTTTAAAGACCACAATTCTGTGGATCATGATTTTATTTCCCCCCTGACTTGAGTTAAAGTTCCACTGCTATTCTCACTTGCAGCTTTAATCTTTGCCATTTAGTGTTAGAAATGCAGTTGAGTTCCGACACACACTAGGAACAATTTTACATTTATACCAAGCCAATTAACCTACAAACCTGTATGTCTTTGGAGTGTGGGTGGAAACCGAAGATCTCTGAGAAAACCCACGCAGGTCATGGGGAGAACATACAAACTTTGTACAGAGAGCGCCCGTAGTCGGGATCGAACCCGGGTCTCCGGCACTTCAAGTGCTGTAAAGCAGCAACTCTACCACTGCGCCACTGTTTATAACAATTTAGAAAGGGCACTTTCTGTCATTTGGGGAGGTGAGAGATCTCACCTTTAAGGGCTTGTCCCACTTGGGCGTCATTTGCGCGTCAATTACGCGATAGGTTGGCAGTGACTGTCGCGCAAAAATCATTTAGCAGTACGACAATCGCGCGCCAAGTAGCGCCAGACTCTGTGGCAAAGATTTTCCCAGTGAAAAATTTTCAAAATTCGGCGCGCTTTATACCCGGGTGATCACGTGGTGCGGCACTGAAATGACGCGCAAATGGTGCGCCGACGGCATACGGGCGGCGCGCGGCGACGCATGGTTACGGACGTTGATACACGATGACGCATAATAAATTAGCATAGGCAATGTTTGTGCATCACCGTGCATAACCATGCATCACCACGCGCCACACACACACTATCAGTACGTCAGCGTGCGCAAGGGATACCTCATGCAGGTGGCGCGCGAGGATTTTGAACATTCCAAAATCCTGGGGAGATAGGGAAGCACCGCGCGTCACTGCATACGCCACCACGCGTGCGTCACGACTCGCCAAACAATTTTTGGGATGTCGCGCAAATGACACCCAAGTGGGACAACCCCTTTACTGTACCTGCAGCTTTTGCTTTTTTAGACACACAAAGCTGGAGTAACTCAGTGGGCCAGGCAGAATCTCTGCAGAGAAGGGTGACGTTTCGGGTCGAGACCCTTCTTCAGACTCTGCTCCAGCTTTTTATGTCTAAGGCTCAGCATCCATTTTTTTCCTGACAAGGTATTCCAAGCATTTTCTTTTTATTAAAATTGAGAACACATTCTGGCAAGACTAAGCAATATTAGTTCAAATGAAATGGGTACTACTCTATAATGGGCAAAAGGCAAAGAGCAAACAAATTCAGCTCTGCAGAAATGGGATGAAATTGTTGAAAATGAATTGAGAAAATGTATTTAAAGTTAAGTTAAAGGATCTTGTTTAAAGGATTTTCTGGAATAACATTAATATGTGGACTGAGATTCATACTAAACATATACGTATCAAACCAAATGTCAATCTAATCCATTGTTAATGCCAATTGATGTAGAATTGGTGAACAAATAGGAACTCCATGGAGTATCAATGAAAATGTCACAGAATTATGGGGCAATACACCATTTTGGTGGAAACTGAGACAGATCGGGCAGTGTGGTTCTCTGGAGTTTATTGTGTGACCTTAATAGAGCAGTGATGACCAAAAAAAATAATCCCTCTGCCCATCGAAAGAGTCATACAGCACGGAAACTGGCCCTTTAATCATGAATCAAGCAATGCTTGCACACAATCAGAACCATAAGAAGACAAGGCTAAGAATCAGAAGATTCAAGTTCAACTCCAGGAACAAATTCACTGATGACATAGGTTAATTTAAAAAAGGTGTGGCACAGCGGTAGAGTTGCTGCCTCACAGTGCCAGAGACCCGGGTTCAATCCTGTCAGAGGGTGCTGTCTGTATGGAGTTTGTATGTTTTCATGAGTTCATAAGTTATAGGAGCAGAATTAGGCCATTCGGTCCATCAAGTCTTCTCCTCCATTCAATCATGGCTGATTTATCTCTCCCTTCTAACCCCATTATCCTGCCTCCTCCCCATAACCCCTGACAGCCGTACTAATCAAGAATCTATATATCTCTGCCTTTAAAAAATCCATTGACGGCCTCCACAGCCTTCTGTGGCAATGAATTGCACAGATTCGCCACATTCTGACTAAAGAAATTCCTCCTCATCTCCTTCCAAAAGGAATGTCATTTAATTCTGAGGCTATGACCTCGAGTCCTAGACTCTCCCACTAGTGGAAACATCCTCTACACATCCACTCTATCCAGGCCTTTCACTATTCAATAAGTTTCAATGTGGTCCCTCCTGATCCTAAACTCTGAGTACAGGCCCAGTGCCGTCAAACGCTCATCATTTGATAACCCACTCATTCTCGTAAACCTCCTCTGGACCCTGAACAGAGCCAGCACATCCTTCCTCAGATATGGTGCCCAAAATTGCTCACAATACTCCAAGTGCAGCTTGCTCAGTACCATATAGAGCCACAACATTACATCCCTGTTTTTGTGTTCAAGTCCTCTTGAAATAAATGTGTTTGCCTTCCTTACCACCTTAATTCGACTTGCAAATTAACTTTTTTTGGGAATCCTGCACCAGCATCCCAAGTCCCTTTGCACTTCCAATTTCTGGATTCTCTCCCCATTTAGAATCCCCATCTCTCCCCCTAAGGGATAGACTGGCCCAGCACAATAACCCAACTGAAACTTGAACTCAGGAGTAGATGAAAAGTTATACTTTATAATCTACGAACCTATCTCCAATGACGTATTATAAGTAATCCATTCCACCTTTTCTGTTTTTTTGATATTTGTAACTCTTTTTTCTCTCTTTCTCTCTTTTTCTATCTATATAAAAAAAACCACTAGAAGCAGAATTAATCGACAATTGAAAATGTTAATAATGTATGACTGATGTATATGAAAAGTTTTTTTTACTATAATATGTAACTATACTTTATAATATGTCTACTTCTAATAAAACTATTATTAAAAAAAAAAAAAAAAAAGAAAATAGTCTACGTCTTTATTCCTACTACCAAATTGCAATACACCATACTATTCCATTTGCCACTTCACTGGCCACTCTCCAAACCTGTCCAAGTCCCTCTGCAGAGTCCCTGCTTTCTTAACACTACCTGCTCCTCCACCTATCTTTGTATCATCTGCAAACTTGGCCACAAAGCCTTCAATCCCCTCATCCAAATCATTAATATACAACATGAAGTGTAGCGGCCCCAGCATCGACCCCTGCGGACCTCCGCTAGTCACTGTCAGCCAACCAGAAAAAGCCTCCTTTTTTGCCACTCTGCCTTCTATCATCCAGCCAACCTGCGATCCATGCTAGTATCTGCCCTTCAATACCGTGGCCCTCATCTTCTTTAGAAGTCTCTAGTGCAGATGTTAAAAGTGAACAAAAATGGTACAAGCATTTTTAGTAACTCTTCTAAGATCTAACTGATTCCTGGGATGTCAGGACTTTCATATGAAGAAAGACTGGATAGACTCGGCTTGTACTCGCTAGAATTTAGAAGATTGAGGGGGGATCTTATAGAAACTTACAAAATTCTTAAGGGGTTGGACAGGCTAGATGCAGGAAGATTGTTCCTGATGTTGGGGAAGTCCAGAACAAGGGGTCACAGTTTAAGGATAAGGGGGAAATCTTTTAGGACCGAGATGAGGAAAACATTTTTCACTCAGAGAGTGGTGAATCTCTGGAATTCTCTGCCTCAGAAGGTAGTTGAGGCCAGTTCATTGGCTATATTTAAGAGGGAGTTAGATGTGGCCCTTGTGGCTAAAGGGATAAGGGGGTATGGAGAGAAGGCAGGTACAGGATACTGAGTTGGATGATCAGCCATGATCATATTGAATGACGGTGCAGGCTCAAAGGGCCGAATGGCCTAGTCCTGCACCTATTTTCTATGTTTCTATGTTTCTATTTTTGTCAATGTATTTATTTGTGAAATTGAACTCTTTAGCACTAGAAGAGAACCCATCATTCAGATTTAACCTTAACTCCACCAAGGACCTTAAACCTTAACTCCACCAAGGACCTTAAAATTGTCTACTCCATTCAGATTTAAATGCTGTTGTAAAGACACAATAGCTTGGTGATTGAAAGCAATTACTGTGGATACAATGGCACAGGATCACTCAGCAGATTGTGTATAAATAGGGCTGAGACCTTAAAATCAGAAGAACCTTTCTCCACTGACATTGATCTGCAGGTACTGGGAAAACACAAAAAAAAATGCAGATGCTAAAAATTTGAAATACAATTAGAAAATGCTGGAAATGCTCAGCTGCTCAGGCAAAAGCTGTGGAGAGAGAACCAGAGTTAATATTTCAGGTTGATTACCTGTCTCTACACATATGTTGCCAGATCTGCTGAATATTTCAGGTTTTCTGTTTAATGAACCAAATGACTGCAACATTTTAGAAAGCTGACTTTTCTAATTCTTCCTTGGTATTCTGAAACAGATTTCCTAAAACTACATTTACAAATCCGTTCATTAAAATGCATTTGAAAAGACATTAGAGTAATGGATTAGTAATAGAATAGTAATAGTGGATCCATTTTGCATTCCATAATCATGTGTTGGCTTTATACCAGAGAACACCAACATGTTTGAGCTTTTTCAACAATATTATCTTAATATTTGTGACATTTTTATTTCAGATATAAGGGTCCTTAAAAATTAACGGCTAATATCTTTGTTACTTAACTGTGTTTAGGCTGCTGTTATTTTTAAGACACATTTACTAGTGATAGAGATCCTTGTGGGTCCAAAAATTGCCTCCGTCACTAATTACCTGTGGTTGCCAAGAAATTATCACTGCTACTTTGGCCTCACACGGAGAGATATCTCTCCCAAAGCTATTTCTTCATTCTAAACTGTTGCATATGTTGTCTGGTGATTACAACAAATAACATGTGGTGGATTGAAAGACAATAGTGTCAAATTCTGGTATGATTGTTTTGCCCCCTACATGACAGGTGACAAAACGGGTAACAATGTTAAGACTTACAGTTGTCCTAGATAGTAACACAAATTATATGATCTCTGGTCATAAATGAGATGCCTACCATTTAAGTGTGAGTTACAGTAGCACATAGCAAAATTAAAGCTTGTGGTAGACAACAGTTGCTAGCAGGGTGCATATAAAATTGGTTAAAGAACAGAAAGCAAAGAATAATTGTGATCGAATGTGTTTCACGAGAGAGGGAGGTAGAGAATAGCATTTCCCTAGGATCACTTTTAGGACCACTGTTCTTTTCAATGTATATTAATGATCTGCGTTTGGTTACACAGGGCAATATTTCAAAAAGAGACACGACACAAGAGACTGCAGATGGTGGAATCTTGAACAAGAAACAAACTGCTGGAGGAATTTAATGGGACAAGCAATGTCCGTGGGGGGAAATTGACGGACAATGTTTTGGGTTGGGATCCTTCTTCAGACTCTGAAGGAAGGTCCATCTGAAGAAGAGTCCCTCCTGAATAGTCATCTCATTCACTCTCAGATGCAACCTGACCAATAGAGTTCTTCCAGCAATTTATTTTTTGCATAATTTCAAAATTAATATACATGCAAAATTGACAATTGCCGTGAACAGTGATGGGGATAGTATCAGAGGAGGCCCGAAGCAAAGTGATAAAATGGGCAAAAATGCAACATCAAAATTTAAGAGGCATAACTGCCAGTTGACATACTTTAGTAGAAATAACAAAGGCAATATTAACCAACTGGTACAATTGTAACTTGGATAAAAACAGAGCAATTTGAAGAACACGTGCTCAGATTCTGAAAGGCATATGTGTTCCTTGGCTCTTGTGAGAGATGAGTACAAAAGCAATCACAATGGAGGCACAAGAAACTGCAGATGTTGGAATTTGAGCAAAACACAAACTGCTGGAAGAATTCAGTGGGTCAGGCAGCATCTGGAGGAAATGGACCAAGGATGTTTCGGATTGGGACCCTTGTTCTGACAAAAGCAAGTAAGTTGTTCAACACCCTTGTAAATCACTGGATGATGCCTCAGCTCAATAACATATTCAGTTCTGGGAATCATTTTAGATGTAAAGACCTTGGACAGATTGCAAAAATAATCTATTAGAATGGGAGCAGTAATGGGAAATCTCATGTGTGAATAGACTGGAGAATTTAAAGTTATTCTTCCAAAGGGAAATTTAAGAGGTGATTTGATGTACTCAAACATAATTTATGTTATTGATGGAGAGAATGAGAGGAAACTGTTCCAGTGAGAGAAGGACCAGAAAACAAGGACTTAGGGTGTTGATAAATAAATCAATGGTTACATCAAGCTATTGTTTTCCTCTGTGAGAAATAGAGATCTGGCTATAAGTAAATTAATGCAATTTGATAATGATAGCAATGTCCAAAAGGGATTTGGATAAATACTTGAAGGATATAAATTTAAAGGCTATGAGAAAGAGCAGGGGAATAAGGTCATTTGATTTGTTCTATCACAAAGTCAACATAGACAATGGGTCAAATGGCCTCTATTTATGTTATTTGCATGGTTATATGGTAGGAGTGTGCAAAGAAGCCCAATTATCAAGTCTAGATGAATGCAATAAGGTCATTTGATTTGTTCTATCACAAAGTCAACATAGACAATGGGTCAAATGGCCTCTATTTATGTTATTTGCATGGTTATATGGTAGGAGTGTGCAAAGAAGCCCAATTATCAAGTCTAGATGAATGCAATCTTGCCTCATGGCGGACAAAGAAGATCTATTTCTGAATTTGGGGCAAAGCATTGGTTAGGAGATGAATTCCAAGCCTGTCCTGATTGAAATTATCATTTCTGAAAACCAATAGAAACTCATTGTGTGTTTGATCTTGTGCAAATATGCTTCCTGACAACCAATTTAAATCAGATTAGCAGAAAATGTCATTCAGAAAATAATTGTGCATTTAGCCATTTCAAATAATCTTATCTACGTTCATCTGCTAATAAAGCACCATTGCACCATTAAACCATTGAAGAGATATAATTGCTTGTACTGATCTCGATAACTAGTCAAACATAACAATGATCTGAATGTTTTGCGGCATGATAAAATGTTTGGTCAGTTTTTCACATGAACGTTGTTGGGTGGGTGATTGAATACCTAATAAAATCTAAGGTGATAGATTTGAATTCAATTCTGTCATTTACACCATTGAAAAGCTAGTTACATTTTGTCAAAAGGCAGAGGAATTATGAGGGCACGACTGGGCTGCTCCATTCTTGATTCAACATGACTGAAAGGGCCAGCACACACTACCCCATGGCTTCCAGCAACCTGCCGACCAATCTTATCATAAGTTCATACGTTCATAAGTTCTAGGAGCAGAATTAGGCCGTTCGGCCCATCAAGTCTACTCGGTCATTCAATCATGGCTGATCTATCTTTCCCTCTACACCCCATTCTCCTGCCTTTTATCTATGGTGCAATAAATTTGAGGATCTGGAGCCCTCTTGCACTCTGTTTTGAAGCTCAAGTACAGAATGTCAACGCTGGAAGAGAGCTGTAACATTACAGGTCCTTTTCAATAATTAATCTGTGTTTGCCCACTTGTTTAGAATATGAAGCATATGGTTTCATTGGATTTCTGTAATTTTGTAAGTTCACAACTAAAATAGTTTCCAAATCACCAGGAAGGTCCAAATCTGTCTTCGTAAAATTGGTCCTTTTTAAAGGTCCTACTTTCAGCAAAGTCAAACTTACTTCATTTTAGTTTATTATTGTGATGGTTACCAAGGTACAGTGAAAAGCTTTTGTCTGCGTGCTATCCAATCAAATAAAATACTATACATGAATACAATCAAGCCATCGACAGTGCACAGATAAAGGATAAAGGGTACAACATTTAGTACAAAGATACAATATAACTTTGACAAGCAATTCCACCTGCTTTATATATGTGTAACACAAAAAGGCAATTGGGTAAACACTGGTAGAGCTGGAAAAAGAAGTGATATCATCTGAGTGAGCAGAGAATGACATGATCAGATTACTTTTAAGAAAGACACAAAATGATATTCCCTGCATTATACAGTATAGCATCTGAGGCAAGGGAAGTGGCACATGAGAATCGGGCTCTGTGTTTCCCTCCACCACTCCTGTTTAATTCTCTGATGCCTGTACTGCATTTTCAGCAGAAACATCACCAGGCAGAAAATACCAGACACCATGAATAACAGGGTTTACCCAAAGTTCAGCTTTTACTTGCCATAAATACTTCTCTTGAAATATCAAGACAGAAAATTCAGGGCCATGTATTTTCCTGTAATTTTAGTACCTTATGGAGTTGAAGCATTGACCTTTGACTTCTAGGTCATCTACGAGTAAATCTTTTTTTTTTTTTTTTTTAATATTTTATTTTATTAGAAGTAAGTACAGTCATATGGCACCAAAGTGCCTAATATATATTTTCATAATACATTTTATGTACAACTTCTTTTTTTTTTTTGTTACACTGAAAAAAGATTAGAATAAGAAAAAGAAGTTAGATAGTAAAGGATAGAAAGATGTGAAATATATAGTGTGTGAAAAAAGAAAACGAGTAAATGAAGAAAGTTGAGAGAGAGAATAGAGAAAAGAAAATAAAATAAAAAAGAAAAGGAGATCATTATTTATAATCTTGACCAACCCTCGTCCAGTCCTGAAACAGTTATTTTTTACAATTGTGTTGCACCATATGATTCCAAAAAAACGACGAATGGAGACCAACTCGTTATGAATTGGTCTGATTTATCCATTAGGAGGAATCGCATTTCCTCAAGATGAGCGGTGTCCAACATACTTGCAATCCACATTTTAAGCGTTGGTATTGATGTACCCTTCCAAAATTTAAGAATTAATTTTTTTGCTATTATTAAACCATAGTTAAGGAATAATTTTTGAGATGTGTTCAATTTATTCCCATTTTCCATTACGCCAAATATAATCATTTCAGTATTAGGTTCCATTCTTGTCTTGAATAATTTTGTAAATATTTCAAAAATATCATTCCAAAATCTATAAAGTTTTATGCAGGAAACTAAGGAGTGTGTTATAGTTGCCTTTTGGGCTAGACATTTATCACAAGTGGCGGATATATTTGGATAAAATTTGTTCAATCTTGTTTTTGAATAATATAATCTATGTACAATTTTAAATTGAATTAGATTATGTCTTACATTAATTGAACATTTGTGAATATATATCAGGTATTTTTCCCATTTAACCTTCATAATTTTTATCATTAGTTCCCGTTCCCACTCTTCTCTAAGTACCTCTGTCGATGGTAGGTCTATATTTAGAATACTATTATATAAATATGATATTAATTTTTGTGAGTCAGCTTCAATATTCATTGCTTCTTCCAATAAATCAGGAGTTACTTTTTGATATCCTTGTATATATTTTTTTCACGAAATCGCAAATCTGAAGATATTTAAAATATTGGTTGTTTTTCAATTTAAATTTTAATTGTAGTTGTTGGAATGATAGTAGGTTTCCCATTTCGTACATATCCCCGATCCTTCTAATTCCGAGACTTTCCCATTGGTTATATGTCTTATCAATAAGAGATGGTTTAAATAAAGGGTTATTCGCTATTGGCATTAACAGTGATAGATTTCTTAATTTTAAAGATAATTTTATTTGTTTCCAAATTCTTATTGTACCATATATAATTGGGTTCTTCTTATATATTGTGTTATTCAGTTTTTTTGGGGAGAAGAGGATCGTTCCTATATTACAAGGATGGCAATCCTCCTTCTCCATTTTTATCCATTCTGTCTGTTGGGTAGAACTATCCAACCAATAAATCATATTCTTAAATTCAGGGCCATGTATTTTCCAGTAATTTTAGTACCTTATGGAGTTGAAGCATTGACCTTTGACTTCTAGGTCATCTACGAGTAAATCTTAGAGCCTGTCCATTCCTATTCTGTTCCAGAATCAGTTTTCAACCCCAAAATGCACTAATGTTACAAACCTACAGGGTTTACAGGGTTTCCTTTATTGTCATTCAGACCGAAGTCTGAACGAAATTTCGTGCCTGCAGTCATACATACATACAATACAATAAAAAAACAACAATAAACACATATTAACATCCACCACAGTGAGTCCACATAGCACCTTCTCACTGTGATGGAGGCAAAAGTCTTAGGGCTGCAGTCTCTCCCCTCCTCTTCTCTCTCTGCGCTGAGGCGATACCCCACCGGGCGATGTAGCAAACAGTCCCGCGGCTCAAACACCGCGGCCCCGGGGTGGTCGAAGCTGCCGTCCACCAGTCCTGCTGACACAGCCGCTGGCCCGCGGCCGAACCCCGGACTCAGGTCACCGCCGCCAGAACGCCATCCCAGCCACCGGAGCACCGTTCCAGCCCCGAGCCGGATCACCCTCACGTGAGTGCCGTTACTGTCTCAGCCTCGCGCCAGGCAGCCCCGACATGGGCGCCGCTCCACCCTCGGGCCGGGCAGCCCCGACATGGGCGCCGCTCCTCCCTTGGGCTGGGCCATCCAAACATGGGCGCCGCTCCTCCCTCGGGCTGGGAGCGCCGCACCTCCCCAAGCTCGGCCACTCCGACGGGAGCACCGTTCCTTCCTCGGACCAGGCCGCCCCCCGGGAGCGTCACAGCCCCTCACGGAAGCCCTGTTCCAGCCCCGAGCCGGGCCTTCCTCACGACGAGCCCAGGGTGATTCCTGGCGGGCTCTGCCTCCTGAGCCTCGAGGTCGCCAGCTCCGCAATTAGGCCTCAGCGCAGACGGAGGCAGAGAAGGGGAATACGACAAAAAAGTCGCATTCCCCCGCAGGGAGAGACAGCAAGCCCCGTTTCAACCCCCCCCCCCCCCCAAAACACAAACTAAAAAAACAAAAACTGGACTAGCCAAAACAAAATAAACAACACAAAAAAAGCAAAAACAAACGGACTGCAGGTGAGCCGCTGCTGCCAGGGCAGCGCCGCCACTAGACAGCTGATCTCATAATAGTACGTAAAGTGCTGGAGTAACTCAGCAGGTCAAGCAGCATCTCTGGAGAACATGGATCCGTGACGTTTCGGGTCGAGACCCGTTTTCAAGTTAAGTGATTCACAACATTTTACCTTGTTAAATGAATTACATACATTACTGATGGAAATTAAATATGTCGTTGATTTTGGAAAATCACAAATCCAACAGAAGATGGAAAGGGCTCCTCAGTTTGTCTGCCTTTACTTGGCTGAGATGTTTGTAGAATACTTTGTTGGAAGAATGGCCTTCGACCCAACAGGTAATCGTTTTTTAGGGGATGTTGCCTGACAAAGATGGGTAGAAATAGAGGAGTAGATGGGATCCAAAAAATTGACCGTCAAGAATATGGCTGTAATGCTGAAAATGTTCAGTAATCACACAAAGAAAACTAAGCTGTGCCTCCCAACTTGCCTTTCCCAATAGAGCTGGAAAAGAGTCAGCAATGAACTCGTGTTCATAAGTTCATAAGTGATATGAGCAGAATAAGACCATTCGGCCCATCAAGTCTACTCCGCCATTTAATTATGGTTGATCTATCTTCTACTTTCTCCTACCTTCACGCCATAACCCCTGACACCTGTACTAATCAACAATGTACCTACTCCTGCCTTAAAAATATCCATTGACACCCTCCACTGCATTCTGTGCCAATGAATTATCCTCTGACTAAAGAAATTCCTTCCATCTGCTTCCTGAAGGAACATTCTTTTATTCTGAGGCTATGATCTCTGATCCTAGACTCTCCCACTTGTGGAATCATCCTCTCCACATCCACTCTATCCAGGCCTTTCACTATTCGGTAAGTTTCAATGTGGTTACCCCCTCATTAACTCCAGCAGTTTTTTAACCAACGCCAATTAATCTACAAACCTGTATGTCTTTGGAGTGTGGGAGGAAACCGGAGCACCCATTTTGCGGTCACGGGGAGAATGTACATACTCTGTAGAAACATCGAGTGTTTGTTAATTCTCCTAATTAATCATGGCTGTCGTTAGGTCATAAGTGATAGGAACAGAATTAGGCCATTCGGCCCATCAAGTCTACTCCACCATTCAATAATGGCTGATCTATCTCTCCCTCCTAACCCCATTCTCCTTCCTTCTCCCCATAACCCCTGACACCCGTACTGCATCCCTTGGGCAACATGGAAATTCTGGGACAAGTTGTGAATTTCCAGAGATGCTCTTTAATAAAAATGCAGCATGCTTACCCAGTGCCTACTGGTTCTCAATGGAAATTACTGAGGAATATATGATCAGAAAATGTTCATGAATGCATCATGAATTTTGACCCCAACCAGAATTCCTATTTATTTATTGTAAAGAAGCTAAGATCTAGTTTAATTCAAGCTGCAGGAGATAATTGGCTGCATTTTATTGTCCTACCACTGGATGGCAGCATCATCTGCCCGAAGAGTCTGTGCAAGGACCTCAGTGAAGAGCAAAGATGATAAAGTTCCTACGGCGCTTTATCGTCTTTGGTGAAGAGGATCAATACATGTTGTTAGTGGATAGACAGAAATGCTGGAGCATCTCTGGATGGATGAAATGGATGACGGTTCGGGTCGGGTCAGAGTCTGAAGAAGGGTCCTGCCCCGAAACATCACCCATTCTTTCTATCTGAAGATGCTGCCTGTCCCGCTAAATTACTCCAGCATTTTATGTCTATTTTCGGTGAAAACTGGCATCTGCAGTTCCTTCCTACACATGTTGTTAGTGGTGTACCTTTAGAATAGAATAGAATAGAAATAATTTTATTGCCACACAACCAAGGTCGGTGGTATTTGGGTTGCCAGCAGCGGTACAATAATAAAGAACACAACCACATTAAAATTTTACACAAATATCCACCACAGCATTCATCACTGTGGTGGAAGGCACAGAGCTTGGCCAGTCCTCTTCCATTTCCCCCCGTGGTCGGGACCTCCACCCTCCACAGCCGTTGCTGCGGGCGTCCAGATGGTAAGGGACAAAGTCAAAGTCAAGGTGAGTCCAGGATCGGCTCTTCCCAACCAGAGACCGCGGCTTCAGGCTGGTGTAGGCCGCAGGCCGGCGGTCAAAGTTTTAAAGTACCTGCCGTGCCGCAGCCGGAAGCACCACAGTCTGCAGGGCCGGCGGTCGAAGCTCCCCTCCTGGGGTGATGTTAAGTCCATACCACGCCCGCGTTAGAAGATGGCCGCGGGCCGGCGGTGGAAGCTTCTTCTTCCACCCGGGTCCCCAACGTGAGATCCCGGGCTGTAGACGCCGCACCAGCTGGAGTTCTGCAGACCGCTGCTTCAGGCTGCCGGCTGCTGCGGGCCAGCGTAACGGAGCGCTCCCCTCCAGCGAGGTCTCACCCGCTCCGCGCCGAGAGTCCACGCTGCACCCGCCGCTGAAGCTCCGGGCGCGTCTCCGGGAAAGTCGGCGCCGATCCTTGCTGTTAGGCCACGGGGGAGGCGGCCTGAAAAAGTCGCCTCTCCATGGAAGAGGCGGCCGAAACGGTTTCCCCCTTACCCCCCCACACCACCCCCCACACATAACACACAAAGAAGCATTATAAACACACTTTTAAACATACTAAATAAATAAAAAAAGTTGAAAAAAGACGGACACGCTGCCGACAGGCGCTGCCAGTGCAGCGCCCCCTACCGTCCTGCAGATAGCTGCAGATAAAGCCCCAAGTACCCTTTGTATGCAATGATGAACAATGTCCAAAAAACTTGGTGAAACAGGTATGTTTAAGCAAGAGTCCCGAAGAAGGAAAAAGAGATAAAAAAGTTGAAATATGGCTTTCATAGTGAAATAAATCCTCAAGAGGCTCACTGAATTAGAGATCCATTGTGGAAACAAGCCCTTTGGCCCACTCAGTCCACGCTGACCACCAATCACCCGTTCACACTAGTTTTTATGTTATCCCACTTTCTCATCTACTCCCTACACATTAGGAACAATTTTACAGAGGCCAATTAGCCTGCAATTGGGATGTGGGAGGATACTAGTGCACCTGGAGGGAACCCACGTGGTCACAAGGAGAACCTGCAAACTGAATACAGGCAAACTCAACACAGTGGCGCTGTGAGGCACTAGCTCTACAGCTGCACCACTGAGCAGCTCGTGCTATACTGCGACGTGTCAGAACAGGGTTGCGGTAGATTTAGAAAAAAACAAAATAAATTATGGACATTTCGGAAAGTCCATAGAGGTCACATTGAAGATAATTAAACATAGGTAAATGCAAATGGTATGTTGTTTGTGCTAATGTAGGTAAGTTTTGGTTGTCTTAAGTATTTAGTCCTTCCAAAACTAAACATCAGATGCATCACCTGATGATAAAGGCGATGGAGGAGTTGAGAAAGGTATATTGTATATTGAGGCTATTGTATTATATTGTCAGCATGGATTACAATCAGATCCCATACCTGCAATTGTCCTGACATGGGACTGTGTATAGATGAGGAAAAGTTTAGTTTATTGCCACGAGTACCAAAGTACAGTGAAAAGTTTATGTTACGTGATAACCAGTCAGTGGTAAGACAATACATGATTACAATTGAGCCATTTACACTGTACAGATAATATGATGAAGGGAATAACATAAATAATGTTTAATGCAAGATAGAGTCCAGTAAAATCCAATTCAAGATAATCCGAGGGTTTCCAATGAGGTTGAGAGTAGCTCAGACTGCTCTCTAGTTGTTGGTAGGATGGTTCAGTTGCCAGATAACAGCTACAGATAACAGATATCAGTAGCTCCAGAGAAGGATGCCACAGGTAGATCCTTGATAAATTCCATATGTAAAGATGCAACAATGAGAGGGAAGCTTTTAATGAGGACCTTTGATCATGACTTAACAAGTGCACAACAAATAAAAAAATGTCTTATCTTAATAGTCGGATTATCAACAACAATGAAATGAGCTACAGGAAAAAGATCGAGAACCTTGTGTCATGGTGTTGGAACATTAGCCTAACCCTTAATGTCAGCAAGATGAAAGAGTTGGCTTAATGATCTAAGAAAGCAAGGAGGTCAAAGATGCTACTGTAGAAATGGTCACGAGCTTCCAGTTCCTTGGCACCCACATCACCAGCAATTTAACCAGGTCCCTTCACACTGATGTGGTGCTCAAGATAGATATCAGTATATTTAATTTCTTAGAAGATTCTGCATGTCAGGGGTCAGGGGTTATGGGGAGAAGGCAGGAGAATGGGTTCAGGAGAGATAGATCAGCCATAATTGAATGGCGGAGTAAACTCGATGGGTCAAATGGCCTGATTTTGCTCAGAACACATGACCGTATGACCACTTCTTCTTCTTCTTTTGTTTGAGACAGCAGAAGTCTGCAGCAGGGTGATACCATCAGGTTCGACATCCGTAGGTGCATGCCCTAAAAACGGCGCATGCTCCGGGTTGGCGCCAAGCTGCGGCGCTCCTGCTGTCACTGTTTGTTGTCATTCGCCTGCCTGAGGTCAGTTGACAGGGCTCACCACGGGGAGGTCGACAACATGAGCCCCACCGTATGACCTTGTCCATGAATATTCCCTTGAACTTCACAGATGTGCTATTTAATGCGTTTTAACGGGATGCATCTCAGCCTGGTATGGCAACTGCTCTGATCTTGACCGCATAAACCTGCAGAGAGTGGTGGATGCAGCCCAGTCCATCATAAGCTTGTCACTTCCTTCCATCCAGTCCATCGTCATGGTGTGTTGCATTAGGAATGCTGGAAGTATCATCAATGATGTCAGCCTTTTCTCTTTCTATCTTCCAAGAGAAAATACAGGAGCTTGAAAATCCTTATGTCCAGACTGACAGCTTCTATCCCAAGGCAACCAGACTCCTGAGCCAATCACCTCTTTCACACCCCATTCTCGGAGGTATTGCCACATTAACCCTACCTCATTCTATTTATCATAGAAACATAGAAAATAGGTGCAGGAGGAGGCCATTCGGCCCTTCGAGCCAGCACCACCATTCATTGTGATCATTACATGGCTGATTGTCCCCTATCAATAACCCGTGCCTGCCTTCTCCCCATATCCCTTGATTCCACTAGCCCCTAGAGCTCTATCTAACCCTCTCTTAAATCCATCCAGTGATTTGGCCTCCACTGCCCTCTGTGGCAGGGAATTCCACAACTCTCTGGGTGAAAAGTTTTTTCTCACCTCAGTCTTAAATGACCTCCCCTTTATTCTAAGACTGGGGCCCCTGGTTCTGGACTTGCCCCCCATTTTCCTGCATCTAGCTTGTCCAGTCCTTTTATAATTTTATATGTTTCTATAAGATTCCCCCTTAACCTTCTAAATTCCAGTGAATACAAGCCTAGTCTTTTCAATCTTTCATCATATGACAGTCCCGCCATCCCAGGGATCAATCTCGTGAACCTACGCTGCATTGCCTCAATCACATTATCCATTATTGCACTTTGTTTTATTTTGCACTACTTCAGATTGCACTACAATCTTTGCACCTTTCTGCTGTTCTGCATTCCTTGATGCATTTATTGTTATATCCATCATTACCAAATATTGTTTACACTGTGCGCTTCATGTGAGCAGGGAATTTTATTGCACACTGGTGTGTAGGATGCTAAACCAATCTGGTCAGAACTGATCTGAGTAACAATGAAGGTGATGGACGAGGATCATTTGCTCAAACACTGTTGAGAAATTCAGGAGAATGGAATGAATAACATGTAAGACATAATAACATAACATCATTAATCATAATTATTATGCACATGTAATTTAATTTAATTTAATTTAGAGATACAAGCATGGAAACAGGCCCTTCAGCCCACCGAGTCTGCGCCAACCACGATCCCCGCACACTAACACTATCCTACACACACTAGGGACAATTTACAATTTCATCAAAGCCAATTAACCTACAAACTTGTACATCTTTGGAGTGTGGGAGGAAACTGGAGATCCCAGAGAAAACCCACGCAGATCACAGGGAGAACGTACAAACTCCATACAGACAGCATCCTAGTCAAGATCGAACCCAGATCTCTGGTGCCGTAAGGCAGCTACTCTACCGCTGCGTCACTGTGCCGCCCAAAGCTTTTTGAACCAAAGTATCCTTGATTGATGACTGTTACCGGGGGAAGTTCTTTGTTAAGTTGCCAATCACCACATGGAAACTATGATATGTTTGAATTACAAAGGAATTTCAGATAATCCAGCTAAAAATCATCTTGGTACCAATGCAGAGTTCAGTGGGAATCACGGTGCTAGTGGGGCTCCAGTAATGTTGCAATCCTGGTTTCACTCCAAAGTGAAATAATGTTAGCATTCTCTGCCCTCAGGAAAGCCACAGTCTGGACTTCGCTGCTTTCTTGGCTGAGTTACACCCTGCGGAGGTGAGAAAATATTCAGGAAAGTTTAACAGATTAATGGTGGTTCTTTAACAGACCTCCAGGAATCATGCAGACTCCATTCCTGAATGTAAGTAAACAAAAATTGTGCTCAGCTTTTCAAATATGTACTTTTATCTCAGTTTTCCCCCCTGATGGTCCTGACTCATGTTGTGCATGTTTTTTTAATAGCTATTGGCCATCATCCACTGACTCCACCAAGTATTTTCATAAGAGTTTCAAGCATGAATGCCGTGGTCAACTTCACTGCTATGCCTGATGCTGCCTTCATTCAATATCTAGCACCTGTACTACCGTACAAGAGTTTAAAGATTGAGATCAGGAGAGACATCGCTTGAAGTATTTCACTCGTTTTTATTGATGCCAGTTGCAGTAAACAAATAAGTGAGATCAGCTAACACACTGCAGTTCATGTGGCAAGGTTGGGAACTTATTGAACAGCCTTCCATCCTTGTGGAGATTCAAGTAATTCCACGTAGACACAAGGCATTGCAGATGCTGAGATCTGGATCAAAGACAAACAGGTTGGAGGAACTCAATGAGCCAGGAAGCATCCAGCCCCAAACCATCAACTGTCAAAGGTCAAAGGTATTTTATTGGTCACATTCACATACACCTAGGTGTAGTGAAGTGAAATGCTTCTTGCCATTTTGCAGCACATAAAGAAGGAATACAGACATAACATTAATAAGAGTTTTAAACATAAAGAACATCCCCCCACAATGGTTCCCATTATGAGGGAAGGCACAAAATCCAGTCCCCAACCCCAGTTCACCCATAGTCGGGCCTATTGAGGCCTCCACAGTTGTCTCTATGGAGGCCCGATGTTCCAGGCTGTTCTCGCCGGGTGATGTTGCTCCGGCGTCCGGAGAGTCCTCTCAGCGGCTTGGGAACCCTGGAACAGCCGCTTCCGTACTGGAGGCCGCGGCTTCCGAAGCCAACAAGGCCGCGCCGGTTGGAGCTCCACAACTGGCGATCTCATCTAGAGATCCCAGGCTCCCGGTGTAAAGTTCAGCGCCGCCGCCTGCAGCTGGTCGCTCCACAGTCCCGCAGCTCCGCGATGTTTTCCTCAGCGATCTTCAGCTCACCGGAGCTCCAGCGCGGCGACCCGGGCAAGGCATCGCCCGCTCCGCGATAGCGCTCCAGCGCTGTGCCGCCGCCGAAGCCGAGGTTCCGGGCGGTCCCCGACAGGAAACGCCGCTCCAGGCCCGCTGGTAGGCCGCGAGGACGGGTCGAAGCTGCAGCCCGGAGAAAAGCTGCCTCTCCGACCAGGTAGGGACCCTGAAAGGTAGTTTCCCCCTCCCCCCCCCCACCCCCCACATAAAAAAGTCTAGACCTCCAAACAAAACACTTTAACTAACTTAAAATAAAAATAAAAAGATGAAAAGACTGTCCATTTTCCCTCCACAGATGCTGCCTGGCCCACTGAGTTCAACCAGCATTTTTTGCTACAAATGGTTTTGCTCAAGTTCAAGTTCAAGTTTATTGTCATGTGTCCCTGATGGGACAATGAAATTCTTGCTTTGCTTCAGCAGACAGAACATAATAGGCATTTACTACAAAACACATGAATAAATAAACTGATAAAGTGCAAATAACAAATAATGGGTTATTAATGTTCAGAGTTTTAGCCAAGCCAGGTTTAATAGCCTGATGGCTGTGGGGAAGTAGCTGTTCCTGAACCTGGTTGTTGCAGTCTTCAGGCTCCTGTACCTTCTACCTGAAGGTAGCAGGGAGATGAGTGTGTGGCCAGGATGGTGTGGGTCTTTGATGATACTGCCAGCCTCTTTGAGGCAGCGACTTCGATAAATCCCCTCGATGGAAGGAAGGTCAGAGCCGATGATGGACTGGGCAGTGTTTACTACTTTTTGTAGTCTCTTCCTCTCCAGGGCGCTCAAGTTGCCGAACCAAGCCACGATGCAACCGGTCAGCATGCTCTCCACTGTGCACCTGTAGAAGTTAGAGAGAGTCCTCCTTGACAAACCGACTCTCCGTAATCTTCTCAGGAAGTAGAGGCGCTGATGTGCTTTCTTGATAATTGCATCAGTGTTCTCGGACCAGGAATGATCTTCAGAGATGTGCACGCCCAGGAATTTGAAGCTCTTGACCCTTTCAACCATTGACCCGTTGATATAAACGGGACTGTGGGTCCCCATCCTACTCCTTCCAAAGTCCACAATCAGTTCCTTGGTTTTGCTGGTGTTAAGGGCCAGGTTATTGCGCTGGCACCATATGGACAGTTGCTCAATCTCTCTTCTATTCTCGGACTCATCCCCATCAGTGATACGTCCCACAACAGTGGTGTCGTCAGCGAACTTGATGATGGAGTTCGTACTATGACTGGCTACGCAGTCATGAGTATAGAGTGAGTACAGCAGGGGGCTGAGCACGCAGCCTTGAGGTGCTCCCGTGCTGATTGTTATCGAGTCTGACACATTTCCACAAATACGAACAGACTGTGGTCTGTGGATGAGGAAGTCAAGGATTCAATTGTAGATGGATGCGCAGAGACCCAGTTCTGCGAGTTTGGTAACCAGCTTGGAGGGGATGATAGTATTAAATGCCGAGCTGTAATCGATGAATAACAGCCTGACATATGAGTTTTTGTTGTCCAAGTGGTACAGAGTGGAGTGGAGGGCCAGCGAGATCGCATCCACCGTTGATCTGTTGTGGCAGTAAGCAAACTGCAGTGGGTCCAGGTTTTTGTCGAGGTAGGAGTGGATTTTCACCATGATCAACCTCTCGAAGCACTTCATCACCACAGGCGTTAGTGCCACAGGTCGGTAGTCATTGAGGCACATCACCTTACTCTTCTTGGGCACTGGTATGATTGATGCCCTTTTGATGCAGGTGGGGACCTCAGACCTCAGTAGTGACAGGTTGAAAATGTCCGTAAAAACTCCAACCAGTTGGTCCGCACAGGTTTTTAGAACACGACCGGGTATACCATCAGGTCCAGGTGCTTTTCGGGGGTTCACTCCTCTGAAGGATTTCCTGACGTTGGCCTCTGTGACTGAGACTGAAATACCATCACAGCGAATGGGGGCTCGGGAAGGCACATCAGTATTCTCCCAATCAAAGCGTGCATAAAACGCATTTGAGCTCATCAGGGAATGATGTTTCGCCGACATTCGAGCTGCCTCCTGGTTTCGCCTTGTAGGTGATTGCATTCAGGCCCCGCCACAGCTGCCGAACATCTGTCTCATCCTCCAGCTTGGAGCAGAAGGCCCTTTTAGCCTTTTTGATGGCCTTTCCAAGGTCGTATCTGGACTTCTTATAGACCACTGTATCATCAGACATGAATGCCCGGTGTCTGGTCTTCAGAAGAGTGTGGATCTCAAAGTTCATCCAAGGTTTCTGATTGGGAAACACCCGGAAGGTTTTGATGGGGATGCAGTCCTCCACACATTTCTTAATGAAGTCTGTAACGACTGTGGCATATTCGTTCAAGTCTGTTGCCGAGTCCTTGAACATTTCCCAGTCTACAGACTCCAAACAGTCCTGGAGTTGTTCCTCTGAGTGGAGATTCTGTCCCTAACATGACAGTTTCTGTTGATTTTGTACTGGTCGATAGCTGCAGACCAATATAGTATTGAGGAGACCTTCATCATATGTCCAATATACCTTATACCCTTGTTACAGGAGAGGTCCTCTCCCTTTTATTGAAGCAAGGAGCAATGAAATGACAAACAACTTTCTGTTCTTGCAAGACCAGACCCTTTCCTTATCTTCAAGGCAATGAGCAATTGTGTTTTAAGTGACAGCCTTGTAATCAATAAAAGTCAAACTTGAAAGCTTAACCATGTAAAAATCTACTTTGAGCAGATGTCCCTTCTGCTTGATAGGATCACGTAAAAGCCCCACATTATTAATTAAATAAATTTACTGTTGCCACTGAATACCTCTCCCTTAATGGGATGTGTTTCACCGGGATTTGATGATTTAAAAACGGAAGCTGCTTGTGCTTTATCTTCAACCATGTTTATCCCATCTACTCCTGCACACTTGTTTGCCATAATCACTACATTTACATTATTCCTTTTATAAATTCAGCCATACAACATTCATTGACACCCTTACCCACATCATCTGTTTCAATCCACAGAGGGGGGGGGGGGGGGGGAGTTGGGGGGAGGGGGTTGCCCATATCGAAGAAGACCTGAACTCGTTATTCTATTGCATTGTGAAAATAATTTCACCAGAAGGAGCACTAGAGTTCAAGAACTTGATTCACTATCACCTTCACATGGGCAGTTAGGGATGGACAATAACTGTTCAATCAAGTAAATGAAAAATAAATTCTGAAGAAGTGTCCCGTGGTCTGTCCAGTTCTCTCCACAGATGCTGTCTGACTTTCTGATTTCCCCTAGTAATTTATCTGCAGTCTCTTCTATCTCCAAAAATAAATTCTTCTTATAATAGACAGGAGTAAAAAGTATTGTAACCTTCTTGCAAGAACAGAAAGTTGTTTGTCATTTCATTGCTCCTTGCTTCAATAATTTACTGATGCACATATAGACTGCTTTTTGACTCCTTAGATATATAAGCTTTCAGTTCCTGGGCAAAAAATATATCAATGAAGCAGCTTTAATAAGTCCCTGCTATTTTAATGACCATTCGCTTTAAATGGATGAATCTATCTATATAACTAAAAGTCTCATCTTGACCACTTCCTGTCTGCGCTGTATATTGATATTAGAAAAAATGCTACCCTATATCGCTATGATTTTTGGCCATCTTACTCACAGTCCTCCTCCGCTGAGGCAGCCCCGAGGATTTTTCCAATCGATGAAAAATAAAAAGTTATGCGTGTATAAAAAATCTCGAGATCCACTGATTGGTCCTCTCACCTGTCAATCATCATCACGATGAAGGTAATGCCCCTTCTGGGTGTGTGGGGGGGGGGGGGCAGGATTATAAAACCCCGGATGCCTGGACATGAGTCAGTCACTCTGGAAGATTGCAAGGGAGAGGCCACAACTCTGATTCTGCTGTGTTAACTAAATTGCAAGGCAACTGAACTGTGAGTCTGCAATGTACTTGCAATAAATGATTTGTTAGCCCTTAATGAAAATAAAATGAGTTGTTTGGTCTGCCCGGTGCTTGAAATTAAAATGGCAATGGAAATGAAATGAAATGAAAATAAGATTAGTTGTTTGGCTTGCCTTGTGCTTGAAACTGAAATGGCAATGGAAGTGGAATGAAATGAAAATGAGATGAGTTGTTTGGCCTGCCCTGTGCTTGAAACTGAAATGGCAATGGAAATGAAATGAATTGAGCTGTTTGGCCTGCCTGAAACCAGTCTTTTCGGTCCAACCAGTCCCTTTTGCCCAAAATGCCCGTATTAGCCCAGGAAGAGCATTTTGGTCCAAAAGGCCTTTGCCAGGCCAGGAAAAGTCCAGAAAAATTGCCTTTTACTGAGATTTCATTCAGATTTGTTTTTAAAGTCCCTTCAGCCCACAAGGCCTGTACTAGCCTAGGAGGAGTCCCTTCGGCCCATCAGTAAGTATTCCCCCTGCAAGTATTAAACCTCACCCCAGTATTTTTCTCCTCCCTTCATTGGATCCCTGTGAGATCCAGGCCAGGATAGACTTTCCTCCTTCATTGCTGTGATCTGCAGAAATAGATAAAAAATGTCTAAAATTGATTTTCCACCCTCTCCCCCTTCTCTCTCACAGAGTCTCTCACCTGTTTTGGGCAGAATTTGTGGCAGTTTCTGAGCTGCCAGCCCACGAGGCCTGAGTGACTGAGCTGCCAGCCCACGAGGCCTGAGTGACTGAACTGCCAGCCCACCAGGCCTGAATGACTGAGCTACCAGCCCATCAGGCCTGAGTGACTGAACTGCCAGCCCAATAATCCATTTGGCCCACAATGTCCATACTAGCCCTCTGGAAACCAGTTCCTTCAGCCCACAACACCCATACTAGCGCTCCAGAAAGTCCCCCCCCCCCCCCCCACTGGCCACCAATATTGGAATTGGTGGAGAGGTGGATTATTGCGTTGGGGGACCAGCCCTCCCGTGTGAACATGGGACCCAACAGGTCCCACTTAGTCTAGTATATTACTAAAACTCTCATTTTGACCCCTTGCTGTCTGCATTGTAATAAAATTTGTGCAAAACGATCCCCCATACCATTACGATTTTTCGCCACCTTACCCTTCTCCTCTGCTGCAAATCAAATAAGTTTTGTTCCTATCGGTGAAATAGTACAAATGTTATGAAGGTTTTGAAGGTTCCCCCTCCCCCCCCCCCCCCCTCCTCCACAGTCCCCCCCCCTCCACCTCACCGCCCCTCCCCCCCATTCCCCCCTCCCTTACACCCCCTCCCCAGAGTGGTGGAACATTGCTTTGGGGGAACGGGTTGAGTTGGGGGAACAGGTGAGTGGTGGAGTGTTGCGTTGGGGAATGGGTTGCATTGCGGGGGACAAGGCCTCCCACGTGACTGGGACCCAATGGGTCCCACTTAGTCTAGTACTTCATAAAAGAAGAGAAACACCATTGAAAAATATCCATTGTGATGTTGGTGATGGGTATTGTTTTTCCCCTGGTACTGTTTTGGACTGTCAATAACCGTGAGTTACTGCCAAGCAGAAAATTGTTGATGTTCAGGCTCATTGTGCAGATTTTAGCACTGTGGTTTCCACTGTTTAGATTTAGCACAGCAATAAATGTACTGCTTATGCATTGTCTGTAAAGATTATTGGAGCCAATTAGGAGACAGATGCAATTCAGTTTAGCAATTATGCCGTGCTCAGACCAACATTCATTATCATAACAACTGACTGTCATGTGAAGAAAGACACTTCCGAGGTTCAAGCTGTTTAGCAACGTTGAAATTGGTTTGGAAATGTTGACAAGTTAAATACAGGGATAAATCTCCACTGCCACTGGAGTAAAAATGATTGTCAGGAAATACATTAGCTGGAAGTGAGGAGCGCCAGGACAAAGCCGAGTGAGTGGTAGATGCATACTGTGAGAGAGTTTGTGACAGGCAGATAGTTGGACAAAGGCCATAGATGAAAAGACAAAAGGTGTGAGATAAGGATAGAAGAGGTACAAATTATTCTTCGTTAGTTCAGGGGTCTTTATTTTCTCTTTTAAAACTGAAGCTGTA
Source organism: Amblyraja radiata (assembly GCF_010909765.2). Lineage (NCBI taxonomy): Eukaryota > Metazoa > Chordata > Chondrichthyes > Rajiformes > Rajidae > Amblyraja > Amblyraja radiata. The sequence continues at coordinate 35,766,600 of NC_045967.1, forward strand.
CGAAAATTGTGTAATTGTTATGTCGATTACTTTCTCCTTGTACAATTGCTTCTAATAAAATAAATATTAAAAAAAAAGAAGAGGTGCAAATTATGAAGCATGAGGAACGAATATTAGTGGGAGTGGAGGGGGAAAGGGAGAAACACAGAAACATAGAAAAATAGGTGCAGGAGTAGGCCATTTGGCCCTTCGAGCCTGCACTGCCATTCAATATAATCAATCAATTTATTTATTTATTTATTTATTTATTTATTTATTCCGAACAAGTAAAGACATTAACGACATTAATATTAACAAAATCGAAATTATCAAACAATTGGACATTACAATCAATATTTACAAAGCAATGAGAAGAACAAAATCAAAGTTCCAATGTCCAACTCTGTGTCTGTACAAGCTCGAAAAGGAGTGAGAAGAAGAATAACTTATTAAATCTCACCCCTTTTCCCCTAATCAATCAATCAATCAACCTTTATTGTCATCTTGCAAATCAACAGTTGTACAGTGCAAAATGAGAAGACGTTTCCCAGCACATAAAACTTAAACATTTCACACATAAATAAAAACAATAAAAACGATAAAACAGTACGAATAGTTTAAAACGTGCAGGTAAAAACAGCAACATTAAAATACAAGTAAAAAACAGTCATAAAATGTCCAGGGTACACAAAAATGCTGGAGAAACTCAGCGGGTGCAGCAGCATCTATGGAGCGAAGGAAATAGGCAATGTTTCGGGCCGAAACCCTTCTTCAGTCTGAAGAAGGGTTTCGGCCCAAAACGTTGCCTATTTCCTTCGCTCCATAGATGCTGCTGCACCCGCTGAGTTTCTTCAGCATTTTTGTGTACCTTCGATCTTCCAGCATCTGCAGTTCCTTCTTGAACACATAAAATGTCCAGGGCAGCTGATTTAAGTGACCAGTGCCAAAGTTATTAAATTGTCAGTGCAAAAGCAGCAGAATCCGGTGGAGTGACTGTTTCGCATCCGGCCCATGAAGGGGTGTAAAGGTAATACACACAGCACTGCCGGTTTGGCACTCAAAGGTTTAAACTGAGCGTTGTCAGTTTAACGCATGGGAATTTAAAGAAAGAGCTGTCAGCTGCAGCGTTAAGGTTTTCTAAATATAGTGCTACTGGCTGCAGCGCTATGGGCTTTAAACATAGTGCTTTGGCCACAGTGCTATGGGTCACAGACTGTTTGGGAGAATTCTCGTATACCAATGAGTCTTTGGACTTCCCTTTCTCAGTGGAAGTTGAGCCTTTGATTATTTTTCAGGCAGTGGTAGAAATCTGGATAAGCCTAGTGGTGAAAAGTTACCAGTGGGCGGTGGGATTGCGGTTACATTGGGATTGGCCTTGATCTTACAGTACGGTGGGTGGGCTCAAGGGGCCGAGAGGGAGAGAGCGTGAGGAGGGGGAGGAGAGGGAGAGGGGAGGGGAGGGAGAGTGGGAGGGAGGGAAAGAGGGAGAAGGAGAGAGGGAGAGAGGAAAAGAGAGGGATGGGGAGCAAAAGAGGGAGGGAATAAGGGAGGGAAGAAGAGAAAAGAGGAAGGGGAGAGAGAGTGAGGGAGGGAGAGGGAGGGAGAGGGAGGGAGGGAGAGAGAGAGGGATGGAGAGAGGGATGGAGAGAGGGATGGAGAGAGGGATAGAGAGAGGGAGAGGGGGAGAGAGAGGGGGGAAAGGAAGGGGAGAGGGGGGGAGAGGGAGGGAGAGAGGAACGAAGAGAGGGAAGGAGTGAAAGAGGGAGAGAAGGAGGGAGAGTGGGAGGGAGGGAGAGTGGGAGGGAGGGAGGGAGGGAGAGTGGGAGGGAGAGTGAGCAGAGACTGAGACACATGAGAGCAGGTTGAAAAAACGAAGACAACGAAAGTTGTTGGAGGTAACGAAAGCTGCCTTGCATAACACTGTACAAGTGAGTAACAGAAGCAGGCAGATACAGTGTAGTTACCTAGATCTGTTTTGCCTTTTTCTTCTTTGTTAACGTGTGCCCGTGAAAAAAACCCAAAAACAACAAATAGAACGCAGGAAGCATTTTTGAAAATTTCAGGAAATGCCATCAAATTCCAGGAAATTTGGGATTCTATTTAAGGATTTTTTTTTGAGGTTTGGAAGCACTGTACCCTTCCCAATCCTCTAAGAATTGTATATGTTTCTATGATTCCCTCTCATCCTTGTAAATTTCAGCAAATCCAATCCCAATCAACCCATTCTTTCATCGTACGTCAGTCCTGCCATCCCGGGAATTAAGCTGGTGAACCTACGCTGCACTTCCTTAATAGCAATAATGTCCTTCCTCAAATTGGGAGGCCAAAATTACACACAGTACTCCAGGTGCGGTCTCACCAGGGCCCTGTACAACTGCAGTAGGACCTCCTTGCTCCTAAACTCAAATCCTCTTGCATTCATGGCTTTCTTCACTTCCTGCTGTACCTGCATGCTTACTTTCAGTGACTGATGTACAAGCACACCCAGGACTCATTGCACCTCCCCTCCTCCTAATCTGACACCATTCAGATTATAATCTGCCTTCCTGTTCTAGCCACCAAAGTGGAAAACCTCACATTTATCCACACTGCATCTGCCATGCTTCTGCCCACTCACCCAACCTATCCAAGTCGCAGTGCAGCCTCATAGCACCCCCCTCGCAGCTCATACTGCCACCCAGCTTTGTGTCCTCTGCAAACTTAGAGATGTTACATTTAATTCCCTCGTCTAAATCGTTAACATATATTGTAAACAATTGGGGTCCCAGCACCGAGCCTTGCGGCACCCCACGTCACTGCCTGCCATTCTGAAAAGGACCCGTTAATTCCTACTCTTTGCTTCCTATCTGCCAACCAGTTCTCTATCCATGTCAATACCCTACCCTCAATACCATGTGTTCTAATTTTGCATCTTGCTCTTGTGTGGGACCTTGTCAAAGGCTTTTTGAAAGTCCAGATACACCACACTCACAGGCTCTCCCTTATCCATTCTACTTGTTACATCCTCGAAAAATTCCAAAAGATTAGTCAAGCATGATTTCCCCTTCATAAATCCATGCTGACTTTGACCGATCCCATCACTGCTTTCCACTGCTTGTCAGCAATGCACCAAACCTAAATTGAAGGAAGGAAGGGAAAGTCACAGCGTGATAGACCAAACCATAAGAAAGTTATTTCCAAAGGATATAACTGTCCACAGTCATTGTTTGAAATGTAAGCTATTATTGAGTTGCTACTTAGAACGGATTTACAAAATGGCTTGAAGCAGTTTTAGACAGTGGAGTATTCCACATCTAAGCATTTCCTTGTGAAGTTGTTTTCATGGATTTTATGTTCCCTGATACATATGTAAGGTGGAGATAGATGGAACTGAGCAGAAAGAAGAGATGAGATTCATTCAGGAGAAAGCTACGTCAGAGCAGAAGAGAACCAAAACGTAAATCTCATATCTGGTTATATCAAAATTAATTTACTGATTAATTCTCTCTTCTTCATATTAAATTTAATGATTGTAATTTGTTGCAGTCATCCTTAGTGTTGAGGTTCCTTCCTCTTTAAAAATGACGAGAAATTGAATATGGAATAATTTTTTTATTTTGCACCATCGATCTGAATATCACTTAATTCAGCAGTGGAATATGATTGTTCTCATTTTCTGTTAAATTGTGACATTTAAATTTTGACTGAGTACTTCTGCTTGTGTTGGATATATAAGACAGGATGTTGTTGCTGCAATTTCGAGATAGCATTGCCACCTATTTGTCCAATACTGGGTTTCCCATTGTCACACGAGGATAGAGGACATGAATTCCAAAGAGTAGGTATGTTGCAAAGCCTACCTGAAGCGTCGCTGAAAATCTGTCGCTGCGGGTGTGCGCGATTTTGGCGCCGTTTAGAGGGGGGCGGGTTTAAAACGCGATTTTCTCTAGGCTGTTCAAATCGAAGATGTTCAGCCTAGTTAATTATTAACGAAAAATCGCTGAAAGACCCCGTCGCAAAAGCTATTATTAGTTTTAAAGGCCTCGTATAATAGTTATAGTAGTTTAAAAATCAATCTCTAAACCCGCGACCGCCAGCAACCGCAGGGTCTCATAAAGCAAATAATTGAAGGAAGGCTGTATATTTTTACATTAAAAAGGGCTTCTAAAGATCCCTTTATACAAAGTTTAATATTGCGAGTAGCTCATTTTGGGCCCATTATATCCCGCAGTATTTTTCTCGGCATTTGAGGCACAAATCTAGCGCAATGTGAACGTTCTAAACCAGCGCGTTCCACAGGGACCCACTGGAAAGCTGATTTAAATGGGCATTTATTTACAGCAATTGAACACTAAATTCCTTCCATTTGGTCTATAAATTAATGTAAATGAGATTTAAAAATCATGTTTTATTGTGAATTATTTGTGAATATTATTTGGACATTTAGGCTATTTAAAAATGTTAATCATTTATTAAGAAATGGATAGATGTTTAGATCTAGTAATTGAAGTCTGAAATTAGCTACAATTAGGTAACTAACTAATTATATGCTTTAATTTCAGGTCATCCAAGTAAGATTATTTTATATTTCTTTCAGAATGCTTCAATCTATGGTAACTGAAAATTTCATTCAGTTCTCTTAATTTTTAAGTAGGTTATGGGCTTTTGACTGTTCACGATCACAGCTTTTTTGTTATGTCCATAGAAAATCAATAGGGAACAAGATGCTCATTTCCCAGTATGAAAATGGCCATAACTTTTTAAATACTTGAGATATGAAAGTGAATTAGGTATCAAATTAAACTTATTTTTATGCTTTATCTGATGGGATAAATTGCAGACTTGATTTTAAAAATCTCAAAATTTTGTAACATTGCTACAAAGAGGGCAGTAAAATTGCTGCCTTACAGTGCCAGAGACCTGGGTTCGATCCTGACTACGGGTGCTGTCTGTACGGAGTTTGTCTGTTCTCCCTGTGACCACGTGGCTTTTCTCCGGGTGCTCTGGTTTCCCCCCACATTCCAAAGACGTACAGGTTTGTTGGTTAATTGCCTCTGGTAAAACTGTTAATTGTCCCTAGTGTGTAGGATAGTGCTAGTGTATGGGGATCGCTGGATGGCACAGACTCGGTGGGCCATAGAGCCTGTTTCTGCACTGTATCTTTAAACTAAACTAAACTGGAAGAGGTTATAATCTACAGTGTACGTAGAGATGTATTCCATTGGTATATAGAGAAAGTTCCCTACTTTATCTCCTATGATGGACCCCCCAGCAATGGACCTGGTGAAGACTACCTTTAACGAGTGCTGCCTTCTGTATTGTTTCCTCCCATCTTCCGCTTGAACACTTACTCCATTGCTGCAGCCCTAATGTCAGTGACTGCCACAACTTAATAGCCACACCCGTGAATGTCCACCTACAGAGAACTACACAAACTGTTTCCCGTTATCACACTGTGTTCTTGGAAGAATATGATCAATCTTACACTTTAATTCAATGAAAAAAATCAGGTTCTACATTATCGAATATTTAAAATAACTTTTCTGGAAATGTTAATAAATGGAAATAATTTGAAACTTTGTCCCACTGGAATCACAATATATGAAGATATGGGTGTTTCCGTAAATACAGCACTCAGTAGTGAAACTGAAGATCTCCAAACTTTGTGGTTAAGTTCCTGTTTTTTATATAATATTCCCATTGTTTCATACCCTGTATTTTAAGTAGTATAGATCATGGTATATAGCCAAATTAATTAAATGAAGCAAAAATTAAAAAATCTGTTTTTACAAAGAAAAATATCAAATATGTCACTGTTTTCTTGCCTTTTTTTGTGACATTTTTCAGACAGGATTTCATCAAATTCTTAGGCTAATTTATACCAGATATATTACGTTAATTTTGCAATTAAGTAACTCTATATAAGCCAAATTCTTATTATGCTTATGTGTTTAAGAAGGAACTGCAGATGCTGGAAAATCGAAGGTACACAAAAATGCTGGAGAAACTCAGCGGGTGCAGCAGCATCTATGGAGCGAAGAAGATAGGCAACATTTCCTATCTCCTTCGTTCCATAGATGCTGCTGCACCCGCTGAATTTCTCCAGCATTTTTGTGTACCTCTTATTATGCTTATGATTTTTATCATTTATTACCCGATTAGATGGCTTTCTGATGCCCCGCCCCAAGTTTTTGCAGCACAACGTGAGAAGCAGTGTCCATTTGGTCACACGTGAAATGTGTGAACTAAAAGCAGAGTAACCATTTTTATATTTATTGTTTCTGTTTTATTGTTTATATTTTGTGTTTAAGATTTCCACTGAAATACTTAATAATGAATAGAACTTAAAACCATGAAATGAAAATCTGCTCACCTATTTTAGCAATTTCTCATGCCGCAGTCCCTCCCATTTTTTGACGTCGTCAATGCTATAAAGATTTTTTTTGCATTTGTCACAATTTTTTTAACATTCAAACAACGCAGTTGTAATGACCCTGACGTGAACTACGGACCTCGTGGTGGGTTACGTGCCAACATTTGGTAAGGGAGCTTAAGAATCAGTATAGGGTGATTTCACGAAAGGTCACTGGATCGTAGATCCGCACCCACGTGACCGAAAAATTTAACTGGGACATAAGCGTCACTTCCGGTACATGTTAGTGAATGGGAAAACACGCACTTTCACACCTGTTAAAAACATCGAAAACGGCCAGTTTTTGAGCTGCAATTTACTGTCCCAGTCGGGGTGACCGTGAGGCACAGCTACCTAAATTTACAGTAAAAAAAAAAGATAGAAACTAAGGTAAATTCAAGAGGGAGCTGAAGGGGCAAAATAAGCGTAAGTTGATAGCGGACATTTTTCGTGGAGATTTAAAGATCCAAAATATCGGGAATTATCGCGTTTGCTCGCTGCATTTCATCAAAAGTAAGGCATTATTGACTTTTTATCTTTATTCATTTGTTAGATGAAAAGTATTAAAAGTTAGAAATCCTTCAGTAAAATTGCAAAATCGCCCATGGTTCTCGGGTGGGTTTTAACATGCAAAATGAAAACGCTTCTGAAGCTACATTCACCATTTAAATATCCGTGAATCATAAATGCGTCTTGAAATAAATTTTACTCAGATGCAAGCTAAGGAATGGTATAATTCTCAGCTGTTAATTTGGCAAAATCAGGACATTTTTTGGTTAATAATAAAATGTCCTGATTTTGTCAAATGAACAGCTGACAATTATACAATTCCTTAGCTTGCATCTGAGTAAAATTTATTTCAAGGCGCATTTATGATTCACGGATATTTAAATGGTAAATGGAGCTTCAGAAGCGTTTTCATTTTGCATGTTAAAACCCACCCGAGAACCATGGGCGATTTTGCAATTTTACTGAAGGATTTCTAACTTTTAATACTTTTCATCTAACAAATGAATAAAGATAAAAAGTCAATAATGCCTTACTTTTGATGAAATGCAGCGAGCAAACGCGATAATTCCCGATATTTTGGATCTTTAAATCTCCACGAAAAATGTCCGCTATCAACTTCCGCTTATTTTGCCCCTTCAGCTCCCTCTTGTATTTACCTTAGTTTCTATCTTTTTTTTTAACTGTAAATTTAGGTAGCTGTGCCTCACGGTCACCCCGACTGGGACAGTAAATTGCAGCTCAAAAACGGGCCGTTTTCGATGTTTTTAACGGGTGTGAAAGTGCGTGTTTCCCCATTCACTAACATGTACCGGAAGTGACGCTTGCCCCCCAGTTAAAATTTTCGGTCACGTGGGTGCGGATCTACGCTCCAGTGACCTTTCGTGAAATCACCCTATAAGAGACAGTGTCCCAGTGGTCATATTGTGGGCACAATGTGCTCTGAATAACACTGTGTTCACTTTTCTTTGCCTGGAATCATTGGTTAGTAAAAATCTTTTTGCACTTTTTCGTTCTTTTCTCGTAAATGTCGCTTCTTGTTTCCTATAGAAATGTTTAAATTCCGTTAAACTGTCATTCCTTGTTGCTATGTTGTTGTAATGTGTGTGCACTGTAGCGAAGCGAATCAAAAGTGATCTGGTCCCAGATAACGCCATGTCTCGTTGAAAGTGTGCTCCTGTCCACACAGATGCTCTTGGTTTCCTGGCAAATTTCCAGTAAATTAACATCGAATTCGATGAAAGGTTAACATATTCTTTCCCATTTATGTACATATTTAAAAAAAATTATAAATATTTTTTTTTCTCATTTTATTTCTCCAAATTTTGAAATTTTGAATTAAATTTTGGTCGATTTTGATCACAAATTTGCTCAAAAGGATTGTGGGTAGGCCCATTTTTAATGCTGTGGTATTTCTTTATAATTGAATAACTTTCAAATTTGGCCACCTTCAACAATAGGATAGTCAAAGCCTCAACTATTTCTTCTGGCAGCTTGTTCCATACACCCACCACCCTTTGTGTGAAAGGGTTACCCCTCGGATTCCTATTAAATGTTTTCCCTTTCACCTCAAACCTATGTCCTCTGGTCCTCGAATTCCCTACTCTGGGCAAGAGACTCTATGCACCTACCCGATCTATTCCTCTCATGATTTTGTACACCTCTATAAGATCACCCCTCATCCTCCTGCGCTCCAAGGAATAGAGACCCAGCCTGCTCAGCCTCTCCCTATAGCTCACACCCTCTAGTCCTGGCAACATCCTTGTAAATCTTTTCTGAACGTTTTCAAGCTTGACAATATCTTTCCTATACCATGGTGCCCAGAACTGAGCACAATATTCTATGCAGTCTCACCAACGTCTTATACAAGATGTGAGACTCCTCTTGATAATTGCCCTCATGAGTGGACATCACAGCCATCTGATTTGCTTCCTCTTTTGAGCAGAGATGCTTCTTGATTTATAGCAAAGTCAAGCTAACACCACCAATGTAAAGCACTTTGGCCAACGAGAGTTGTTTTTTAAATGTGCTATACAAATAAAAGTGACTTGACTTGACTAACATAATGTTTTTTGTTCAGACACACATTTTATCCAAGACTGATCTGAATATAATTTTAACTGATGATAATTTAGGTTTAGGTTTAGGTTTATTTTTGTCTCGTTTACCTCGGTACAATTAAAGGGGCATTGTCTAGGTATGTTGCAAAGCCTACCTGAAGCGTCGTTGAATATCTGCCGCTGAGGTTGTGCGCGATTTTGGCGCCGTTTAGAGGGGGCGGGTTTAAAACGCGATTTTCTCTAAGCTGTTCCAATCGAAAATGTTCAGCCTAGTTAATTATTAACGAAAAATCGCTGATAGACCCCGTCGCAAAAGCTATTATTAGGTTTAAAGGCCTTGAATAATAGTTATAGTAGTTTAAAAATCAATCTTTAAACCCGCGACCGTCGCAACCGCAGGGTCTCATAAAGAAAATAGCAGAAGGTAGGTTGTATATTTTTACATTCAAAAGGGCTTCTAAAGATCCTTTTATACAAAATTTAATATTGCGAGTAGCTCAATTTGGGCCCATTATATCGCGCAGTATTTTTCTCGGCATTTGAGGCACAAATCTACCGCAATGTGAACGTTCTAAACCAGCGCGTTCCACAGGGACCCACTGGAAAGCTGATTTAAATGGGCATTTATTTACAGCAATTGAACACTGAATTCCTTCCATTTGGCCTATAAATTAATGTAAATGAGATTTAAAAATCATGTTTTATTGTGAATTATTTGTGAATATTATTTGGACATTTAGGCTATTTAAAAATGTTAATCATTTATTAAGAAATGGATAGATGTTTAGATCTAGTAATTGAAGTCTGAAATTAGCTACAATTAGGTAACTAACTAATTATATGCTTTAATTTCAGGTCATCCAAGTAAGATTATTTTATATTTGTTTCAGAATGCTTCAATCTATGATAACTGAAAATTTCATTCAGTTCTCTTAATTTTTAAGAAAGTTATGGGCTTTTGACTGTTCACGATCACAACTTTTTTGTTATGTCCATAGAAAATCAATAGGGAACAAGATGCTCATTTCCAAGTATGAAAATGGCCATAACTTTTTAAATACTTGAGATATGAAAGTGAATTAGATGTCAAATTAAACTTATTTTTATGCTTTATCTGATGGGATAAATTACAGACTTGATTTTTAAAATCTCAAAATTTTGTAACATTGCTACATTGTCACATGTTGGGATATTTTCTGATAACCTAAGGTAATGGGAAAACCCAATATGAGAGCCAATACAACAACATTCATTTGGTTTATGTAAAATAATAGTTTCGTAATTTTTTCATTAGTGCTTTTTAACCTACTTTTGCTGTCCTCATTTTAGTGTCATACTAAATGTGTCCTCATTTTAGTGTCATACTAAATGTGTTGTCATCTATGGTTAACACATTTTATTCCAATTTAATTTTACAAAAATAATGTCCATTTCTGTTTTATTGAGTTACATTTTGCTATTTTCTTTCCCTTTTCTCATTTAATGTGGCTTACTGTAGCTTCTTAGGAATTAAATGTCAATGACCTGGATGGATATAAATTAAAGTCCAGGCTGTTGTTGGGACTGAAGGAGAAGTCTTCTTGGTGCTTCTTTGATTTAAGTTGTTTTTGATTTGGTGTGAGCTTTATGTTTGCTAAATGGGCTGGTTCTCTGTGTTATATAAACAGTTGGATCTGTTGTTTACTTCTTTTCTCACAATGGTTTGACCTGTGCTATAAACCATTTTTGTTGGTGTTCTTTAACTCTCAGTACCAGGTCAGAGAGCCACAGTTCATTATGTTGCTCTGAGCCATCTAATGATTTTAAAGTAACCCTTTTATGGTATTACTTCAGGCAATTTCAATCAGAATTAAAGGATGTTCTTTTAGGAAGGAGATGAGGAGAAATGTATTTGATCAGAGGGTGGTGAATCTGGAATTCTTTGCACAGAAGGCTGTAGAGGCCAGGTCAGTGGATATTTTTAAGGCAGAGTTAGATAGATTCTTGATTAGTACAGGTGTCAGGGGTTACAGGGAGAAGGAAGGAGAATGGGGTTAGGAGGGAGAGATAGATCAGCCCTGATTGAAAGGCGGAGTAGACTTGATTGGCCTATTTCTACCCCTATCCTTATGATCTTATAACCTTAATTTAAAAATGAATGGAATGCCAACTGGACTTCACTTATTTCGCACTTGACCTTTCTCTCTCTCTTCTCTCTCTTTCTCTCTCCCTCCCTCTACCCCCCTCCCCCTCCCTCTCTTCCTCACTCCCTCTCTCTCCCTCTCCTCATTCTGCAGCTCTCTCCGCCTCTCCCTCTCTTTCCCTCTCTTTCCCTCTCTTTCCCTCTCTCTCCCTCTCCCATCCCCTCTCCCATCCCCTCTCTCATCCCCTCTCCCATCCCCTCTCTCCCCTCTCTCCCTCCCTTTCTCTCTCTCTCTTTTCCCATTTTCTTCAAACCACCTTCTCTTTCTCTCTTTCCATATGTTCCCCTTTTATTTATCTCTGCTGCCTCTACTATAAATATATCTTACTCCTTCCTCCCCTCTTGTCTTCTTATTTGTTTAGTTTTCTTCGAGATGTCTATAACACATTTTGCTTCACTGATCGACTAAGTCAGTAGCTACACTTGTTTTCAAATACCATGGTGTGATAAGCACAAAAATAAGGGTGGACACAGCTGACTGCATCAACCACCAGGGTTCTTGCATGGAATCTGCTACAAAGATTCTCAAGTTCTTGTTGAAAGAGCCTACTCAGTGACCCAGAGTGGATGGGCCGTGACTGATAGATCCTTTGCACTGCAAATGCAAGAGAAAAGCTGTGAACAGCAAGCACCTCAACATGTTGCATTTGTCGGTTTACAGAGATTTTGACTGTCACCAGTATAGATACACTTTCTTTGCAAGGCATTTCATAAGGGAATTAAAGCAATTATTCAACAAGATAAACAACACCTGAGTTTGAGACTGGCATGAAGAATAATTGTTGTGTTAAATTTATTATATTTAAAAGTTTGTATTCTGTGTCTAACAGCTCTCTGGGTTGCAACAGCATTTGTCGAAAAGTCCAGAGAAGCAATCTATTCAGACCAGTTGAAGTAAGAGGGTCCTACCTTGTTTCTTGTACCTCTTGTGTTGGTTGGGGCCACAAGTTGTGTTACTTACAACTGGAAAATTAAATGTTCAAACCGTTGCGTCGTAAGCTACCCAAGAGGAATATGAAGTGACGTTCCTCCAGTTTTGTGGCCTCAATCTGGCAATGGAGAAGGTTGACATGGGAACGAGAAGGGGAGTTAAAATAGTTAGCAACTGGAAGATCCAGCAGGTCTTGGCAGTCAGAGTGCAAGTGTTCAATGGAACAGTTGCCTAGTCTACACTTGGTTTCACTAATGTAAAGGAGGTCACCTTGGGAGCACCAAATGCAGTAGATGAGCTTTGAAGTGATGCACTTTAACCTGTGTCTCACCTGGAAGTGCTGCTTTGGTCCGTGGATGGAGAAGAGGGAGGAGGTGCAGGGACAGTTGCTACATCTCCTGCGGTGTCATCACAAATGTCTATTCAGAATTCAGGCTCAAAGTGCAAATAATTATTTAGCCATATAAAACTGTACTCCTAAAAGTGCGCCCAGTCTCCATTCCAGGCTGTGAACATCACCGGCAAGGCCAGCATCCGAATCTGCCCCTGAACTGAGGAGACAGTAAAGAACCAATCCCCCAGGTGGGCCTGGAGTCACAGAATAGCCCAAACCTTGATCTGAATGAGATGAGTGAACCAAATCATGTTTTTATGACAGTCCAGTAGTTTCATAGATACTGTTGACAAGCCTGACATTTTAATTCCAGATTTATTTAATGAGTTGAGCTTAAATTTCCCAGCTGCGGCGATAGAATTGAAACTCCCCTCCCTGAATCAATGCTTCGTACCCTGGCAGTGTGTCTAGTCACTTCACAATTACTCTGCAATTACAGGCCTCAATAGGCCTGACTTTGGGTGAACTGGGGATGGGGACTGGACATTGTGCCTTCCCCCACAGTGGTATCCATTGTGGGGGGATGATTTTTTTTTGTGTGTAATGTGAATATGTTAGTTTGTGTCCAAGATGGCTGTCGGAAGGGAGAGTGGACGCTGGCGTGCTTTAGCTGCCGCTGCTCTCTCGTCACATTGTGTTTTTGATTTTTTGTCTTTGGATTGAATTCTGTTTTTAATTTGTGTTTTGGTGATGTCTTTATTATTTATTTTATTCCGATTATATGTTTTATTATTCTTGTTAATCTCTGTAAGGTGTCCTTGCGATTTTTGAAAGGCGCCCCAAAGAAAATTTATTATTATTATTATTATTACTCTGTTATACTACCGGGTGGCAAAGGAACAACCATAAAAATTCCTATCTTCTTATTCCATTCCCTGCCATTGGAGTATCACTTTTCCATTTCCTTATTGCATCTTCTTTTGTAATCATAATAAATGATTTGACCTGCACATGCTCTCATTAAATGATTTGAGACTATTTCTGCCCCTTTTTAGATTGGCATCAGACCAACATGCAATCCAGCCCTTGACTGAGCTCTGCACTTTCTCACGAGGGACACTGAATACAAACATAGAAACATAGAAAATAGGTGCAGGAGTAGGCCATTCGGCCCTTCGAGCCTGCACCACTATTCAATATGATCATGGCTGATCATCCAACTCAGTATCCTGTACCTGCCTTCTCTCCATACCCCCTGATACCTTTAGCCACAAGGGCCACATCTAACTCCCTCTTAAATATAGCCAATGAACTGGCCTCAACTACCTTCAGTGGCAGAGAATTCCAGAGATTCACCACTCTCTGTGTGAAAAATGTTTTTCTCATCTCGGTCCTAAAAGATTTCCCCCTTATCCTTAAACTGTGACCCCTTTTTCTGGACTTCCCCAACATTGGGAACAATCTTCCTGCATCTAGCCTGTCCAACCCCTTAAGAATTTTGTAAGTTTCTATAAGATCCCCCCTCAATCTTCTAAATTTTAACGAGTACAAGCCGAGTCTATCCAGTCTTTCTTCATATGAAAGTCCTGACATCCCAGGAATCAGTCTGGTGAACCTTCTCTGTACTCCCTCTATGGCAAGAATGATTCTTTCCTCAGATTAAGAGACCAAAACCAAGACCAAATACAAGAGCGATTCTTTTGTCTTATTGTCTTGTTTCCTTTTGAAACTGGTTATTGCAGTCGTTTTTAGTTCCTCTGCAATCAGAGTTGGAATTCTGATGGTCTGATTGATCTCCAGGACACATCCATTCTGTGAGGCAGTTTGCTATGATGTGACTGATTATCATATCTAGCAGCTTCTTCACGTTAACCAAATTGTTGGTTTTGGAAGAAGAGTTTGTCAGCGTTTGCACCATCCTCCGACCTTTCCCTTACTGATGCAGAATGGTCAGTCCACAACAGAAGCCTTAACCTTGTGCCCATACCCCATACCCCAAGAAGTTCCGAGCCCACCATGACATTGATATCTTCTCCCGTTGCCACCGTCTCTGGGGATTTTTCTCTGATTATGGAGTCCTCGCCACCCACACAACAGTGGTAAGGGCTGGGGTCAAACCCAGGTTCTGAGGAGGGCACAGGGAGACTAGGGAGAGGTTAGACACAAAATGCTGGAGTAACTCAGTGGGACAGGCAGCATCCCTGGAGAGAAGGAATGGGTGACTTTCCGGCTGAAGAAGTTTCCCGATCTGAAACATCTCCCATTCCTTTGCTTCAGAGATGCTGCCTGTCCCGCTGAGTTACTGTCTCTATCTGCGGCATTAAACCAGCATCTGCTGTTCCTTCCTACACTTGGGAGAGGTACTGTGGGGGGGGGGGGGGGATGATGGGGGCTGAGGGGGGAGTGGGCTTTGAGGGGTGGTGTTGGGGTATGGGGTAGGAGTAGTGTGGTTGGCATAGGGGGAAGGACAGCGGGTCCCAGTAGTGTCATTATTGAGATCTGTTGGTTTGGAACTTGTTGAGGTGTGGGTGAAGGAGTACAAAGGTAAGGCCTCTGATGAGGACTGCATCAGAATGGGAGAGTTTGGGTGAGATGACAAAAACCCAACAGGGGTAAGGGCGGGGGTCAGACCCAGGCTCTGAGGAGGGTCCTGATCCAAAACACCACCTATCCATGTTATCCAGATATGCTGCCTGACCAAATACTCCAGCATTTTGTGTAGTTTTGGTAAACCAGCATCTGCAGTTCCTTGTTTCTCAACAATTAGTTGTGTTTGCTTGTTAAATGAAGATTTTAAATAAACATATTGCCCAAGGGACACGCAAAGACTCAGCAATGAAGTGAGTACAAGGTGTGACAAGCCTAAAGCAGCGTCTCCTGCCCCAGCGTATGGAAATGTTGTGATTTACACAAAATGTGCGAATCCAAACAAAATACACAAACCACTTAATCCAAAGTAATCATTTCTTTGTGTCAGGCTTTGGGATATTGGAAATGTAAGGACAGCTGATTGACTCATAGGTCTGCACACAGCGGTAAATACGTTTACTTTCTGGGTGTGTGCTGGGTTCCACCCTGTGAAAAGCTGTGATGGAAGCCCTCAAAATCATTTAGTGCTATGAATGTAGCGTTCTCTTTTCAATAAGCCATAACATCTGTGATTAAAGCTCCAAGTGAAAGGAGTGTGCCAAGCTGTAACGCCAAAACGGTTTTATTAAAAGCGGAAACTGTGGACTATTTACTAAACACTCACCATTGATTTTTAGCAGTATGTGATTTTTTTTTTTACAATACTATTGTCACGTTGTAATCACTCTCTGATATCCATTCTGTGGAAGCCAAAAGAATGAATTTCAGGGGCAGTGTCTAAAGAATTTGTGATATCATAGCACTATTTTGTGAATGAATATCTGGCTCTAATGTCCTCAAATTTTCTCCAAATTTAAGGCAACTTTGGACACAGGTATTTTTGTTTATTCATTCACAGTTCATTTTTGCAAAGTCTGTATCTGCCTTTTTTAATGGCACAACCCAAACAGAATGAGTTTCGCAAAGCTCGTTCCACTTACAAAATTTTGTTTTAGTGAAAAAATGGAAAACTATGAAAAACAACTTTTTAAAAAGTTAATTAAAAAAATTATAAGATTTACATTTCTGAACATAGTCAATAAGAGGTGACTTTGTCACAAATTTATATTTGTTTTGCCTTAAGCAGTAGAATTACATAACATCTGCAGCACAGAGCAGCTCATCTGGCCAGTTGATCCACGTCAGTGTTTATTCTGCATGAGCCTCCTCCCATTCTGCTTTATCTAAATCTAATCAGCATAATCTTTTATTCTTCCATCATCATGGCTTTATCCATCTCCCGCTAGATGCAAATACACTATTATAACTGCCATATCTACCATCATATAATTTAGTTGATTTTAGATGGATCATGACAAAGATTAAAAGCTTAATTTAAGAGAACAGATTAAAGCCACTGGAAATAAAAGACAGAAAATATTTCTGTTCAAAACAGCAGTGTCGAACTGTGGGAGCGTTATCTTCCACAGTTTATTAGAACCAGATAATGCCAAATAGATGCAACTAGAGTTGATGCAATGGAAGAAACAATGGATGTCAGATGTGTTCCATGAATAATTATGAAATAGTTCAGGTTGAAGTCCTTGTTCTCAGCAAAATTCCCAGAGAACAAAGCTATTCTCTTCCGTATTGCCCTTCTCCACCCAATCACGAATAGATTGTTTGTCTTATAGTGTATTATGAACTCAATCTTTGAGGTACAAATCATTAGATGTCATACATCTTTGTAAAGGGAAGGCTGTACTTATTGTTATTGCTTATATCTTGGCTTTCTCTTTTAAAAAAAATCTATTTTTCACTGCACAAGGGGAGTGATATTCTTAAAGTTGGCAAAGAACTCCCACATCAGAATCCGAATCCGAATCAGAATCACACTTTATTCGCCAAGTATGTTTTGCAACATACGAGGAATTTCATTGGCCAGCTCAATCATACAATTAAAAGCAACAGATCACTCAAAAACACATTTTAACAGGAACATTTACCACAGTGACTCCTACACATTCCTCAATGTGATGGAAGGTGAAATAAAGTTAAAGTCTCTTCCCTTGGTTCTTCCTCGGTCGTGGGCCTCGAGCCCCCGTTGACGGGACGATCTTGATTCCTGTAGCCGGCGGCATTTGGGCGTCGAGGCGATCAGCTCCCACATCGGGAGGATGTCAGCTACCCCGCGCCGGGTGATCGAACCTCGCCTCGGGGCTGATCGAACCTTCCGCGACATAGAGACATTATCACCGCTTCATTGATTGAAGATAGACACAAAAAGCTGGAGTAATTCAGCGGGCCAGGCAACATCTCTGGAGAGAAGGAATGGGTGATGTTTCGGGTCGAGACCCTTTTTCAGGTCTTGAACCGAAAAGTCACCCATTCAACAGACAATAGACAATAGACAATAGGTGCAGGATTAGGCCATTCGACCCTTCGAGCCAGCACCGCCATTCAATGTGATCATGGCTGATCATCCCCAATCAGTACCTCGTTCCCGCCTTCTCCCCATATCCCCTGACTCTATGTGTGAAAAAGTGTTTCCTCATCTCCGTTCTAAATGGCTTACCCCTTATTCTTAAACTGTGGCCCCTGGTTCTGGACTCCACCAACATCGGGAACATGTTTCCTGCCTCTAGCATGTCCAAACCCTTAATAATCTTATATGTTTCAATATGATCCCCTCTCATCCTTCTGAACTCCAAAGTATACATCTCCAGCCGCCACATTATCTCAGCATATGACAGTCTCGCCATCCCAGGAATTAACCTTGTACACCTACGCTGCACACCCTCAATAGCAAGAATGTCCTTCCTCAAATTAAGGGACCAAAACTGCACACAATACTCCAGGTGTGGTCTCACTAGGGCTCTGTACAACTGCAGAAGGACCTCTTTGTTCCTATACTCAACTCCTCTTGTTATGAAGGCCAACATGCCATTCGCTTTCTTCACTGCCTGCTGTACCTGCATGCTTACTTTCATTGACTGATGAACAAGGACCCCCCAGATCCCGTTGTACTTCCCCTTTTCCCAACTTGACACCATTTAGATAATAATCTGCCTTCCTGTTTTTGTTACCAAAGTGGGTAACCTCACATTTATCCACATTAAACTGCATCTGCCATGCATCTGCCCACTCACCCAACCTGTCCAATTCACCCTGCATTCGCATTCTTTCCCTCCAGAGATGCTGCCAGTCCCGCTAAGTTACTCCAGCTTTTTGTGTCTATCTTCGGTTTAAACCAGCATCTGCAGTTCCTTCCTACATTGATTGAACTGCACAGCTTTTAGTGTCAATTCTAAATTCTTCAGGAACGCTTCGAGGGTGTGCTTGTAATGTCGTGGTAATGCAGGGGGAAATCTGCAGAGCAGTTTAAACGTTCAATAATAAAAATTGCAGCCATTTTGCAGTCTGGATTTCCAGAGAGTGTTCTAATTGATTTCCTCTTCAGCACTTACCTCTTTAGGTGCGGCTAGTGGCTAGTCTTTCTGTTAACTGTCTCCAGTGCATAAATTAGCAATAGTAGTGGCAGATGGAAGATGCTGTGAAGTCACAAGTCTTTCTGAGTTCCAATACGAGAGAGAACATACCGCAAGGGCTAAAGTCAATGCGATTCTAAAAGCCCTGCACCCTTTTTCAACAAAATCTTTTGTGAACATTAAGTACGAGGTAGGTCTTGCTGGCAGGAGTTGGTGGTAACTTTGAGTTCCTGCGTGTGCTATTAAATATGACTTGCTATATGAATGGAGCCCCTACTACTTTTCAATGGGAATTCTAAGCCAGTGTGTTAGGAAGACCAGGTGAAAGTGTTACTTTAGTTACTTTAGTTTAATGTTTCCACTTATGTCAAGTCATTTTTGTCCGTTTTTAACTGTTCATTTAGGGGAAGGGGAATAAGAACAACAGTTGCTAGCAGCTGGCAAAGGAAAGCATGATTTGTCCAGTGGAAATGAATGGTGGTCCACGTGTTCAGTCACCTAGCTGAACCAGACCAAGATCACTTCCTCCACTTCTCGACGCTGAAAAACAAAGGATATATTCAGGTACAGAATAGGAAGAAAACACATGAGGTAGGGGTTTTGTTTCAGGCGTTCTCTTGAAACTCCCAGTTCCCATTTCCCATGCTTCTCATACGTAACTGGATACACTGGAAAAGTTATTGTGTAGGTTTTATTGTGAAAAAAGGCATTAAAAGTATGTTGTTGTATTAATAGGGATAACATCCAATAGTTAAGAAAATCTTCCAGTCTGGCCTTATTGAAATCCTGAGTGTGTCAGATTAATGGAGTTTTATTATATGTGGCTGGTAGAGCAAGAAGACCCCTATGAAGGTTGTTACAGGAGAGAAAGGAAATTCCAGTCAGGTGGTGTTACTATCTTATAACCTTCAAGAAATCTTTCATGCACGATTGTAAAGTGGAATTGTAACGAATGAAGCAGTGAAGGCAGGTTGTGTTTGTGTGTGTGTGTGTGTGTGTGTGTGTGTGGGTGGGTGTGTGGGTGTGTGTGAAGAGGAATTTTACTTTACTCTTTACTTGATTATATGCAGCTTTCTTTTATCTTGTCTCGTGCATAGAAAAAGAAAACCAAGCATTAGAATTGATGAGAGTTTGATGGTTAGTGGAAGATTATTTGGCAGTAGGGATCTGCCACCAAAGTCTGTTCTGTGGATGTAGCTCATCCTCGTGAATAGTCCCTGAACCATGTGCATAACTTAGCAACCAAGTAAATTCAAAACCATAGAATACTCAAAAAACATTTGTTGGAATTCCGCACAAGAGGCTATTCAGGTTCAAAATTAGGGGATTTTGAATAAATCCTTAACATTGTAAATACTAGAAATATAAAAAACAATTGTTTCCTGTTTAAAAGTTGTATCAGAATTGGAGTTTATGTAGTTGGACAACTTGCGAGGGATTGATGTGGGATGGCACTTCTATTTTTAATTTACATCAGTTATTTTGGTGGAAGCTCAATCCAAGGTGCTCAGATGACATAATCTTAGAGAAGCAGCACAAAACCTTCAAAATTAAATGGATAATATATAAAAATATTCTGCAAAGTAGCTGCCAGGATTTGGTATAAACAAATTCAAAACACCTGACGTGGCAAGGATCAAATGTGACATCACATGAATGAAAGTGAAATAACTAAGGCATTAGTTGAAATGGTTTTAAGATTTTTAACAGATCATGCTTTAAAAAGTGCAACCAATGCAGAGAAGCAATAAAGTACAGAATCAAAACAATAAAAAACGACCCAAGCAAGATGGTCAAATTGTGCACAGCTGTTTGGATTGTATTTTGAGTGCTGTGCAAATTATGTAGAGATCTACTCAAATTGTGATCAGCACAAAATTAAAGCTCAACTTGCCCAGACTAGGTGCATTGAGGACCAAAGGACATAGGTATTAGGTGAAGGGGAAAAGATTTATTAGGAATCTGAGGGGTAACGTTTTCACACCAGGGTGGTGGATGTACTTGGAAGGTGAACTAAGTAGCATAAGCGGCACCAACTCATAACTTCTGGATGCACTCAATGCTTTTTATGCATGCTTTGAAACGAAGAACAATGACACAAAAGCCGCCACAGCCACTGATGACCACGTGAACTCAGTTTCTGAGGTTGATGTCAGGACATCCTTCAAGAGGATGAATCGTCTTGCCCAAATGGCGTTCCTGGCCAAGTGCTAAAGATATATGCGGACCAACTGGATGGAGTATTCAAGTACAGTTTCAATCTCTCACTTCTGTGGTCTGATGCTCCCACCTGCTTCCAGCAAGACCCAGAGTGCCCTTCATCCCCACTAACCCCAGTTGCTCTCTGCCTCCCTGCTCCTATGGCCAGCTCCAGTGTACTCCTAGCCAAGAATCAGTTAAGCTGAATAATAGAATTGGCTTTGCTGTAGGAAACCAAATAGAACAAATTGTAAAAGAGAATCGTAATTTCATAGCATGTGTTCTCAAGCAAAACTGAACCCTCCCACTGAACCCATCCCAGTCAAATCAATGCAGTTACTCAGACTAGTGAATGGTAGGAGACCGATTTCTACAAGAACCCACCTGCTTATTATTTACATAAAAGATTAGAGTTTGAGAAATGGACATTTGGAAGCGCAGTTTAAAACTATCACAGTTTAAAACTTTCACCATATGCCAAATATGTATCACTGCGATACAGGAAGGCACTGGTAAAATTGATGAATTTGTGTGCACCTGGCACATCATTTTCAATGTAGGTAAGTCAGAGGTGGAACATGTTGTCGGAATAAGAAGCTACGGAATCCTTGGCAAGTATCTACATTTTTTTTGTGTCCATTGGCACAGGTCTGAACATCCAGTGTAATAGCATGATATTTACACTGGAGAAAATAAAGTGCTCATAATAATATTGTATGGTGCCATGGCACACTTAGAAACCTAACCTTACCTATTACTATCAGTAGAAAGGTGATGGTGGTTTGCTGGGAGTAAATGCATTAGAGAGTTGATTGAACAAAAATACCAGAGAGGTCATTATTGAACACTGAGAGATTTCCCTTCACTAATGGAAACAAAACAATCCTGATGTGATAAATATTTATTGCTGGTGAATATAAGATACAGTTATTTCCCTCCTGTTAACTAGTCGATATATCTAATCATACCATTATGAAACACATGCTCACATAAGTAAGCTTACATAGGTAACATATACCATAAATGGGTCCAGTTTTACCAGTACAGCTAAAAATAATTTACCAAATAAAATATGCGGTTTCACCATCTATGAATAACCCAATTTTAACCAACTGAAAATACTGTTGTGCTGCTGCAAGTAAGAATTTCATTGGTTTATCTAGGACATATGACAATAAAACACTTTTGACTCTCGACTCTACTTTAGAAAAATTTTACAGAACCATTTGCCCGTTACATTTGTCAGTTTCTTAGTAAATTATAAAAGCAGTTTTAAAAAGTTCAATAGAAGTTTTTAATGATCAAAAAGTAATGCTTAATTTTCAGAGGCTCTTCAAAGGTGTGTAATTGGCTGCAGTTTGTGGAACTCCCCAGGTGAATAAACCGATCTGAGGTAGTGGCCATTGTTTTAGGTGGGGCCCAGGTTCCAAACAAAGGGATGTTTTTATAAACCCTGCACCAAAGAATGAAGAAGTTGAGATGGACAATTTGTCTGAAGTTGCATTATATTTTGAGCTGATTTGCTAATTTTGGTTAAATTGAGTTAGAAAAACCTGCTGTCGTGGAGTGCTATTTCGTTTGATTTAAATTCACATCACAATGCCACCCACAGGCCAACAAATAACAGTTTACAATGTGTGCACAAAAATGTTAAGATCAAGAGTGTTTCATTGTCATTTGTACTGGCAATGGAATAATTACATTTGTACTGGCAATGACCTTACAGGCCCATTAACACAATAACTCACAAATACAATAATCAATAATACAATAACAATACTTGGCAACTGAACCATCATAGAACCAAATAGAAGAATATAGTGTAACCAAAACAAAGTCCATGGTAGGTTGCTGAGGTGATGTTGTGGTTAGTGTTGAGTCTGTAGGGCGGAAGCTGTTCTTGCACCTGGAGGTCACCATTTTCAGGGCCTTGTACCTTCTTCATGATGACTGTAGCGAGGTGAAAGCAGGATGGGATCAATTGATTGTAATCATTTAATATTTTACCTAATTTCACCCTAATACAAGGTGAAATAACCCCTATCTATACCACTGCATTTTCACCCTAATACAGTGGTATAGACAGGGGTTAAATGTAAAATCTGCTTGGCTCAGCTTCTAAGTATATGAACTCACTTTGCTATCAGATGAGGCAAGCAGCTTTTATTTATTATTATACCATTCCATTTCAGCAGCTTGGCTTGTATCCAAGTGGATTTGATGGTCCTAGCCAGCAACATGCAGTGCTGTCCAAAATCCTGCAGAACATTGAAAAATACTACTCTTCAATGGAACCACGCAATTATTCAGCCCAATTAATTAAAATTGTGTTGAATTAAAATAGCCATAATCGAACCCGGGTGTCCGGCGCTGCAACCGTTGTAAGGCAGCAACTCTACCGCTGCGCCACCGTGCCGCCCAGGGTGTTCTAATATCTGTGTTCTAAGGCAATTAATAAAGCTAGTTCTTCTCTGCACAGCACCGATTACATTTTTGTGTTGATACTCAACACTACAATTTACAATGTTCTGACTGCATGGGACCTACATTTGTTTTAACTAATCTCTTTCTTTTCACATATCTATAAAAACTTTTGCAGTCAGTTTTTATGTTCCCTGCCAGTTTTCTTTCATAATCTATTTTTCCTTTCCTATTTAAGCCCTTTGTCCTCCTCTGCTGGTCTCTGAATTTCTCCCAGTCCTGTTTATGCTGCTTTTTCTGGCTAATTTGTACGCATCATCCTTCGCTTTGATACTATCCCTGATTTCCCTTGTTATCCACGGATGCACTACCTTCCCTGATTTATTCTTTTGCCAAACTGGGATGAACAATTTTTGTAGTTCATCCATGCAGTCTTTAAATGTCTTCCATTGCATATCCACCATCAACCATTTTAGAATTAATTGCCAGTCAATCTTGGCCAATTGGCGTCTCATACCCTCAAAGTTACCTTTCTTTAAGTTTAGAACCGTTGTTTCTGAATTAACAATGTCACTCTCCATCCTAATGAAGAACTCAACCATATTATGGTCACTCTTGCCCAAGGGGGCACGTACAACAAGACTGCTAACTAACCCTTCCTCATTACTCAATACCCAGTCTAAAATAGCCTGCTCTCTCGTTGGTTCCTCTACATGTTGATTTAGATAACTATCCCGCATACATTCCAAGAAATCCTCTTCCTCAGCACCCCTGCCAATTTGATTCACCCAATCTATATGTAGATTGAAGTCACCCATTATAACTGTTTGCCTTTGTCGCAGGCATTTGTAAATAAATTCAGTGGGAGAGTCACAAATAAGGAGACATAGCTACAAAGTAAAGTACATCAGCATTTCTTCTCTGAGAGGGAAGTGAATCTCAGGAATTCCCTCCCCCCCATAATGTCAGATATATTTAAAGTGGAGATAGATAAAGTGTGAATGATTGAAGAATTGTTATGGGGAACTGACACAGAAGAATAGTTGATTCCAGCATAGATCTGAAATTATCATGTTAAAAGGCATCTCATATTTTGCTTGGGCAGTTTACAGCCCAGTGGTATGAATATTGATTTCTCTCACTTCAGGTGGCCCCAGCATTCCCTCTCTCTCTATCCCTCCTACACCCAAGTCGCACTAGCTCCTCATGCTAACCTACAAACCTTTAACATCGTTACTTATTTGCCTATCTTTCATTCATAGTTCTTTATCTCTCCACATCACTGTCTATATCTCTCGTTTCCCTTATCCTTAACCAGTCTGAAGAAGGGTCTCAACCCGAAATGTCACCATTCCTTCTCTCCAGAGATGCTGCCTGTCCCGCCGAGTTACTCCAGCTTTTCTTGTCTATCTTTGATACAAGGTTTGGCTCGTTTATTCAAAGAAACGACCCTGTGCCACAATATGTATTAAATGTGGGTGATATAAAATCATGTTTACTTTCTACGATGCCTTCCTTATTTTAAAGGAAAAAAGCAAAAGATAATGCAGCATAATTACAAATTTAGTGAGTCAATATCTGTGATCCTTGAAGTGGTACTAATAAGTAGTACTGGTGCTTATCTTATTCATCAGATATTGTTGAACTTGTATCCTCATCTGGGCTCAGGGCCGGCATGGCCAGGGTCACGTTAGCACGAGTGACATGAAAGCAGGTCTGGCAGGAAACCTCGCTACCGATGTACTGCAAATCATTCAGCACGTGCTTTGTTTTAGAGCAGCAAAATGCTCTAATTGTAGAAAGCAAAGGCACATAGACTCGAGATCCAGGTCAGTATCGATAGAACTAAGGAATTGTAAGGGTAAAAATACCCTAATGGGACTTATCTACAGGCCCCCAAACAGTAGCCTGGATATAGGGTGCAAGTTGAATCAGGAGTTAAAATTGGCATGTAGTAAAGGTAATGCTACGGTTGTTATGGGAGATTTCAACATGCAGGTAGACTTTGAAAATCAGGTTGCTACTGAACCCCAAGAAAGGGAGTTTGTGGAGTGCCTCCGTGATGGATTCTTAGAGCAGCTTGTACTGGAGCCTACCAGGGAGAAGGCAATTCTGGATTTAGTGTTATGTAATGAATCGGATTTGATAAAGGAACTTGAGGTTAAGGAGCCGTTAGGAGGTAGTGACCATAATATGGTCAGGTTTAATCTACAATTGGAGAGGGAGAAGGGGAAATCAGAGGTGTCAGTGTTACAATTGAATAAATGGGACTATGGAGCCATGAGGGAGGAGCTGGCCAAAGTTGACTGGAAAGATAACCTAGCAGGGGATGACAGTGGAACAACCATGGCAGGTATTTCTGGGAATAATACAGAAGGTGCAGGATCAGTTCATTTCAAACAGGAAGAAAGATTCCAAGGGGAGTAAGGGGCGACCGTGGCTGACAAGGGACGTCAGGGACAGTATAAAAATAAAAGAGAAGAAGTACAACGTAGCAAAGATGAGCGGGAAGCAAGAGGATTGAGTTATGTTTAAAGAGCAACAGAAGATAACTAAAAAGGCAATACGGGGAGAAAAGATGAGGTACGAAGGTAAGCTAGCCAAGAATATAAAGGAGGATAGTAAAAGCATCTTTAGGTATGTGAAGAGGAAAAAATTAGTTAAGACCAAAGTTGGACCCTTGAAGACTGAAAAAGGTGAATTTATTGTGGGGAGCAAGGAAATAGCAGATGAGTTGAACAGGCACTTTGGATCCGTCTTCACTAAGGAAGACACAAACAATCTCCCTGGTGTACTTGTGGCCAGAGGATCTGGGTGATGGAGGAGCTGAAGGAAATCAACATTAGGCAGGAAATGGTGTTGGGTAGACTGATGGGACTGAAGGCTGATAAATCCCCAGGACCTGATGGTCTGCATCCCAGAGTACCTAAGGAAGTGGCTCTAGAAATCGTGGATGCATTGGTGATCATTTTCCAAGGTTCTATATATTCAGGATCAGTTCCTGTGGATTGGAGGGTAGCTAATGTTAAACCACTTTTTAAGAAAGGCGGGAGAGAGAAAACAGGGAATTATAGACCAGTTAGCCTGACATCGGTGGTGGGGAAGATGCTGGAGTCAATTATAAAAGATGAAATAGCGGCACATTTGGATAGCAGTAAAAGAATCGGTCCGAGTCAGCATGGATTTACTAAGGAGAAATCATGCTGACTAATCTTCTGGAATTTTTTGAGGATGTAACTAGGAAAATGGACAAGTGAGAGCCAGTGGATGTAGTGTACCTGAACTTTCAGAAAGCATTCGATAAGGTCCCACATAGGAGATTAGTGGCCAAAATTAGGGCACATGGCATTGGGGGTAGAGTGCTGACATGGATAGAAAATTGGTTGGCAGACAGGAAACAAAGAGTAGGGATTAGCGGGTCCCTTTCAGAATGGCAGGCAGTGACTAGTGGGGTACTGCTAGGCTCGGTCCTGGGACGCAGCTATTTATAATATACATCAATGATTTAGATAAAGGGATTCAAAGTAACATTAGCAAATTTGCAGATGACACAAAGCTGGGTGGCAGTATGAACTGTGAGGAGGATGCTATGAGAATACAGGGTGACTTGGACAGATTGGGTGAGTGGGCAGATGCATGGCAGATGCAGTTTAATGTGGATAAATGTGAGGTTATCCACTTTGGTAGCAAAAACAGGAAGGCAGATTATTATCTAAATGGTGTCGTTGGGAAAAGGGGAAGTACAACGGGATCATCAGTCAATGAAAGTAAGCATGTAGGTCCAGCATTTTGTGTCTTTTTTTTTGGTAAACCAACGTCTGCAGTTCCTTGTGTCTCAATGTTCACATTGCTGTCTTGATTGGGACACAAAGAATTGCAGATGCAGGAATCCTGAGCAAAAGACAAAGTGCTGCAGGAACTTAGCGTTTCAGGCAGCATCTGGCAGGGAAGTCGCAGGAATCATTCCCCCCTCAGACATTGCCTGACCCACTGAATTCCCCCAGTACTTTATGTTTTGCTGTCTTGATTACTTATCCGTAATTTTGAATTAGCTGATTTTTTATATCACTGCCTGTGGTACAAATGCTGATTAAATAGACTAATTCATTGCTCATTCTCCTCAATATTACAGTATGTGGTTTTCTCTGGTAACTGTTTCACTCCTGTTGGGACACTGATTGAGGGTTGTCTTCCACCATAGCCTTTTACAATCAAAGCATCTTGCTGCTCTGAACCTACACATGTGCTGAATGAGTTAGGATTTCATGCAGGACCTGCTTTCATGCCCCGCATGCTTAGATGACCCAGGCTTGATATTGGGCCTATGACCATTCTTCCTGTCTTGGGCCTGAATACTATATTTACATGGGTGTTCTGTGCAAGCCAAAATGTCTTTACATAGAAACATAGACATAAAAAAATATATGCAGGAGTAGGCCATTCAGCCCTTTGAGCCAGCACCGCCATTCAATATGTTCATGGCTGATCATCCAAAATCAGTGCCCATTCCTGCTTTTTCCCCATATCCTGTGATTCTGTTAGCCCTAAGAGCTAAATGTTTACCTTTAGAAGCCATGTCCATAGATATATAGTTGTCTTGATCTATGGATCTAACGTTTGGTAGCTTGGACTCAATATGTTTATCAATTAGTTCACACAAAACGTATTTTACAGTGTGCATTCGAAGAACTCACCCAAGTTGCAATGCTATAACAGATTTTTTAGAATGGCTATCTTCTTCTTATCGAGTCCACACACAAGATTAGAAGTTGTTCAGCCAGAGCTGAACACACTTCTCGGCATCTGCACAATGGTGTCTGTCTTGCGCTTCTTGTGCTTCTTGTGCGTGGTGGTGGAAAGATTGGTTGAAACAGGGCCGCGACGTGAACGCTCTTTCCTTGGCCCCAGAATGGCTATGTACAGATTCAGATTCAATTTTAATTGTCATTGTCAGTGTACAGTACAGAGACAACGAAATGCATTTAGCATCTCCCTGGAAGAGCGACATAGCAAATGATTTGAATAAGTGATAATAAGTGTCCGGGGGGTGGGGGGGGTGATTGGCAGTCACCGAGGTACGTTGTTGAGTAGAGTGACAGCCGCCGGGAAGAAGCTGTTCCTGGACCTGCTGGTTCGGCAACGGAGAGACCTGTAGCGCCTCCCGGATGGTAGGAGGGTAAACAGTCCATGGTTGGGGTGAGAGCAGTCCTTGGCGATGCTGAGCGCCCTCCGCAGACAACGCTTGCTTTGGACAGACTCAATGGAGGGGAGCGAGGAACCGGTGATGCGTTGGGCAATTTTCACCACCCTCTGCAATGCCTTCCGGTCGGAGACAGAGCAGTTGCCATACCATACTGTGATGCAGTTGGTAAGGATGCTCTCGATGGTGCAGCGGTAGAAGTTCACCAGGATCTGAGGAGACAGATGGACCTTCTTCAGTCTCCTCAGGAAGAAGAGACGCTGGTGAGCCTTCTTGATCAGAGTTGAGGTATTGTGGGTCCAAGAGAGGTCATCGGAGATGTTGACTCCCAGGAACCTGAAGCTAGAAACACGTTCCACCTCCGTCCCGTTAATGTGGATGGGGGTGTGCGTGCCGCCCCTGGACTTCCTGAAGTCTACAATGAGCTCCTTGGTCTTCTT
This sequence comes from Amblyraja radiata, assembly GCF_010909765.2. Classification (NCBI taxonomy): domain Eukaryota; kingdom Metazoa; phylum Chordata; class Chondrichthyes; order Rajiformes; family Rajidae; genus Amblyraja; species Amblyraja radiata. Next base: position 35,795,300 of record NC_045967.1, read on the forward strand.
GGAGTTAAGGGCCAGGTTGTTGTCAGCGCACCATGCTGCTAAGTGCTGGACCTCCTCCCTGTAGGCCGACTCATCGTTGTTGCTGTAATCATTTTGTAATCACTAATCATCTTTTTTCCCCCCTGATTCCAATCTAGGATCCGATTGATATTTTACACTCTCTTCCTTCTGAAAGTTACTAGCTCGTCACCATATTTTACATCATATTTAACAAATTTTGCAGTCACTGCTCATTAATTGTTGTCAGCTTGAAGTCAGCACCTTAGATTTGCTGTGATTCATAGTAAGCAGCTAAGACTCACTAACGATGCAGTCACGAGTCACTCAAAATCCCTAGAGAATTTGTCACCTTTAATGGCTTCAATTCTTTGCTATCACATGTCACTAATTAAGGTTATGTGTTCTCATTGAGTTTTATTCTCCAACAAAAATCAATTGCAAAGTGTACATACTAACACATGAGATGTAACAAGCTTAATAAAGTGATTCTAATTCATTCCAAACAAATTCTAAATTTACAGGGCTAATCATGACCATTTATACCTTTTTCTATTCATTTTCTGCATCTTGCTATTGAAGGCAAGAGTCAAAAGTGTTTTATTGGGATGGGACAATGAAATTCTTACTTGCTGCAGCACAACAGAATATGTGACTAATTTTTCATTGCCCGCCCCTTATGACGCTCAATTAGACTGTGGTAAACTGACGCATTTTACTCCTGCAGTCCTTCAGGTGAAAATATTCCAACAATGATGTATGATTACTGCTGGCCTTGTCCTTGGTGGTGGAGTCTGTGGATTTGGGAAATACAGCCAGAGTAGTCATGTTAAGTGCCGCCGTTGAGTTGAGTACTGTGTTAAGTACTGAATGTTGCTGATAGTGCAAAATGCAACTACTATGACATAATACATCATAAGTGATATCATGTTCATTTATATCCTTATAACTATAAAACTCTGATCTTGGATGTGTGTGTGTGCATTTGTGCGTGCGTTTGTGCGTGTGTGTGTGCGTGTGTGTGTGTGTGTGTGTGTGTGTGTGTGTGTGTGTGTGTGTGTGTGTGTGTGTGTGTGTGTGTATATGTTTATTTATTTGTGTGTGTATGATCAGATCTACTCGAAGAAACGACGCGCTAACGGGAACATTTTTACATATTCCGGTAGAGATTTACCCCCTGGAGTCAAAAATCGACTTACCTGAAAATTTCCTGCTTTATTTCTTGAGTAATTAATTAAAATGTTCACAAATCCCATCAAAATTTGAATTCAAAACGCTTGTTTTTTCCGCTGATGACGCCGCCTGCGTCTGCTTCGCTCTGCGACTGACGTCAACTCCCATCCCTCCCTCCCCCCCCCCGTTGTTCAAAAGTCGCCCCGTCGACTGAACACCGAAGATCATCGCTGAAGACAGTGACACGCACTGTGAGTGAAGAACAAGCAAGTTGGGCCCTGTATTAGAGCTGTCTGGTCCGTTTCGGCTCTCGCCCGTCGCTGCCGAAAAAAATTCTAACAAAACCCCACAGTCCAAAGATCATAGAGCACTGTCTTCTTGCTCGCCCTGCGAGTGACGTCACCCCCCGACCACTCCCCCCGTTCTCGGGCCCTGCCTGCCAAAGATCATAGAGCGGAGCCTGCAGTCTGGAGCGAAGTTCGGGAACCAGACCTCCCCTCTGATGCCCCCCCCCTTCCCTCAAACTCTACCCCTTCCCTCTCTGCCCCCCTCGTGCACCCTCTCCGCCTTAGTGTGTGTGTGTGTGAAGGGTTGGTTAGTGTGTGTGTGATGCCGCAGGCCCCCCCCCCCCCCCCGCAACCGCATGTTGAGGGGACGGGACTTGAGGTAGTATACTATAAAGTTCTTTTCACAGAATCATAAAATGTTACAGAATGGAAGTAGGCCTTTTAGCCCATGAAATCTGTACTAATCTAATATAATGGCAACCCAACTTTTCGTATTTCCTCACCCTTATGCACGGTCCTGCAAATCTTGAATTACAGTAGATTTGCTGTTATAATGTAAGAAACTTTAGTTTAGAGATAAAGCACGGAAACAGGTTCTTCGGCCCGCTGGGTCCACGCCAATCGGTGATCCCCGCATATTAACACTCTCCTACGGAAACTAGAGACAATTATCTCATTTACCAAGCCAATTTACCTACATACCTGTATGTCTTTGGAGTGTGGGAGGAAACTGCAGATCTCGGAGAAAACCCATGCAGGTCACGGGAGAAAATACAAACTCCATACTGACAGGATCCGTAGTCAGGATCGAACCCGGGTCTCCAGCGCTGCAAGTGCTGTAAGGCAGCAACTCTACCACTGCACCACCGTGCTGCAATTGGGCAGCCTATTCTGCCCTGGGCAGTCAATTTGACAATTACATTATAATGTGTCTTCTTTAGTGATGCTGAATGTGTGATAGATAATAGGCAGGTCACATGGAATGTATCTCCTGAATTCTTTCAAAAATAACATTCTGGGATCTTTAAAGTCCAACAAAAAAGTTTACTTCAGAATTAAATGCCCTATCAGTATTCACCTGGAGTTTTAGCCCTGATCTTTGTGCTTGAACCCAAACCTGCCCATGGCTTAGACACAGCACACAAACACTTTAGATATTAGACTGATCAATTACAATGCACTCTACAGGTGATAAGCAAAATTATACACAAACTGAAACAAATTAAAGCTGCCTGAAATCCTCTCTGAAATTAATAGATAACAAATGCTTGTAAAGCGATTGTGGGGTCAAGGAGTGACAAAAGGGGGGAAATATTTTAGATCCAGAAACAAATGTAAATATTTCATGGAACATAGACCATAGAACAGTACAGCACAGGACTTTGTAGTACAGCACTGTACTGTAATGTTTTGCGCCGAACAGGATGCCAAGTTAAACTGACCTCATCTGCCATGATCCATGTCCCTCTG